>NC_141834.1:7177500-7501500 GCF_982586985.1 Callionymus lyra
CACCACTGCTAGCAAAGCTAACAATATTTGCAAGTTTTAATTTTACGTCATGCCCAAGTGAGTTATATACAGTGTGTAGGGAAAGTAATCAGACTTTCCATTTTTCATCCTTCGTTTCATTGCAGCCATTCGCTAAAATCATTTAAATTCTTTATGTTCCTCATTATCCTTATCCGCTTCGTCACCGAATTATATATATGAGGATATATTACTTTTTGGATGTAGTGTATTTTACATTCTTTCTTTGAACAATACAGTTAGTAATGAAAAGGGCAGGCTGCTTAGAATCTATTTAAGGACCTTAAATGCCCCCTGGTCAGACTTTACTCCACGAAATACTTGACTAAATTGTTCAAAATTTGGTCAATCTTTGTAATTTTGTAGTTGGTAAAAAGAAAAAAACACCATATTCAAAATCTGATGAGAAGTTTTAAAAAGATAATATTTTTTTGTATTGATGTGGTCTTTTCTTTATCATGTGCAAAAAAATATAAAAAATATTATTTTAGTTAAATAAATCCTTACATCCAGGAGTGTGAATTCCAAAGAATGAACACATAGTTGTGAGTGAAACTGTGTGGGTTTCTTACTGACATCTAGTGTTAATTAATGAGACGACATGGACAGCACAGGAGGTGTAATGAGTCTCTGGTGCTGTATTCAATAATGTAGTGTCATTGTCAGTGAAGCCACTTTTCAAATGTTTTTCAACCTACTTTGAATAACATTTTTGAAACACGCACAAGATGAATCCATGACTGGAGGTCGGATATTTTCCTAGATGAAGGCTGATTAGGTCGTTTGTCACGTCGCGTTGTTTGGACGTTGTTTCCTGCAAACACAAGTCATCAAGTGTTGACAGAACGGAGCGATGCGTGAGAAAATCAGTTTGCCTTTGCCGGCATGTTCTGCATTTTTTAATCAGAGAGGAAACAGGAACTGATGTCACTGGGTCACAAACAGGATGCGGCGATTATAACACAATGCTGTGCTATGGAGACCCCGAGGCCGAGGAGCCTGTGTTTGCAGCTGAGTTCGATTTTTTTCGTGTTTTGATTCGAGGTGTTAGTTTAATTGTGTTAAAAACAAGAACGTTTTGTGCTTTCACACTTTTTTGATGGACCTCTCTCTGTTTTATACACATTCTCCTGCCTTCAAAGGACTACCACACAGTGAATCGTGAGCTTAATTTCACACTTCTTTCTCCAGTCATCGCCATACGATGTACTTCCAAAAGTCGTGTCTTCACAATCATTTCGAGGATTACTGAAGTCCCACAGCTGATGGGCATTACAGACTGTCACAATATGCAACGACTCTTCATGACACCATTGATCTGGCTCTGATTAAGGATGCCCCCCTGAATCTTTCCTCGGTTAAGTGTCTCTAGAGAGATTGTAGTTGTCCTGGGCCTGGATATTCACTCAAAAAGTCCTTTTGTGGAGGTTACTGGGGAAACAGACATTGTGCTGGTCCTGCAAACAGGCCATCGATGAGCAGGTGGACATGAATGAATAGGTGGATGGCTGGATGTAATGAAGTAATTAAAGCTTTCCCACCATCCAAGAGCTGTATAAGATGTATAAACCACTTAACATAAGGAGCTGTCTCACCTGCAGTTAATACAAAACTCTTCAGCGAGAATTCTGACCTGCTCTAGTAGAAGAACTCGCATTTCCGCGATCCTTCAAATTCTGCCCTGGCTGCCAGTTTCTTTCAGGATCAACTTTAAAATCCTTGTTCTTACTTTCAGAACTATTCATGGTCAGGCCCCTCCTTACATCAGTGATCTGATCCAGTCTTACACCCCAGCTCGGGCTCTTAGGTCTATGGATCAGAATCTACTGATGGTTCCTGAACACGGTTCAGAACCAGAGGAGAGAAATCCTTCCAGGCTGTTGCTCCTAAGCTTTGGAACGATCTTCCTCTCCCTCTGTCTTTGATGGATCTACTGACTCCTTCAAGAAACATCTTAAGACCTTTTTGTGCAGGCTTTTCCCTTATTTTCTGGAACTCCTGTGTTTGTCTTATGTGTCTCGGCCTTTTAAGGTATATATTTTAACTGTGTATTGTTTTTGATTGTTAAAGAGCTTTGTGACCCTGGTCTAGAAAGGCGCTTTACAAATAACATTTACTTACTTACTTATTTCCACTAAGTCACACATCTTAACCTTTTGCCACTACAGAACTCGGGCACGATCCTAGCCACCAGTCCCGCGGGCTTAACTTCTTTTCCAAGTTTATCCACCGCTATCTGAGCCCTGATCCCATAGCTTAGCTGAAAGAAAGTTCTGTAAGCCCTGATAATGTATTTCATAAATAGGAAACAATGATATACTAGCGACAGATGCGTCGTCTCAACATCGTAATATACTGAAAAGTTTAAAAAAACACTCCTTAAAGGGACGGACTGGATAGACTCATATGAATTTTGGCAAGACCAGACTTTGGGGTAAATCCAATTGACATCTGGCCAGTATTCAACGTAGAGTCCGGTATTTAGTAATGGCCTACATTGAACTGTCCTCACAGGACTAGACGCTTAAATCTGTTTCTCTACCGTTTAGGCAAAATGACTTTATTCTGATAACAGATTTGGGGAATCCCAGTTGGTTCCCCCACCCCTCCAAGGCCAGGACCTTCACCCATCTTGTCCGCTGGAGTGGCACCGGGTCGTCCAGGACGGGGCCATTGAAATATTGCGCTCACCCTGAAGGGAAGGCAGTTGGGGAGCCTGTAAGTGCTTGTGTGTTTTTTATGGGAGGAGGGCTGTGCACTTGGGGCGAGAGGCCTGGCATATGCTGCTGTTTTTATGGCACCGCAGGCTCAATCTTCGCTCCCCCACGGCATCTGTTTGGTTGGCGGCGTGTGCGCAGACGCGTGTGCAAGCATTATGAGACATGGAAAAGGGGGACGGGGGGTGTTCTCCTTTGCCCCATGCCTGGCTTTGTTTCGCCATTTCCAGCTTGGGGGGGTAGGGGGGGTATCCTTGGAAACAGATTTGAATTTGAAGCCAATTTTGGGGGGGATAGAGCTTGAATGTGAGGTGGAACTGGAGCCAAAGGCTTCCTAGGAATTACTCAAAATCCTGGTCCTGTGTTGGGCTGGGGGCTTTTTTGTACATGCTAACAATGTATTTTGGTGAAATTCTAGATGAATCTTTCTTTTTAATCAATTTTTGACATTTAGAAATTGAGTCTTGTTTATTTATTTTTATGTGTCTGCCTTTAGCTTAACGGGGCTTCATAGCTCAGATGGTGGAGTGGTTGACTCGTGGTCTGAGAATCCTTCAATCCCAGTTCCAGGCGAGATTGTGGCGTTGTGTCCCTGAGCAAGACACTTTACCCTGATTGCTCCTGATGGTTGAGCTGGCGCGCTGCGTCGCAGCCTACTCCCATCAGTGTGTG
The DNA here is from genome assembly GCF_982586985.1 of Callionymus lyra. Classification (NCBI taxonomy): domain Eukaryota; kingdom Metazoa; phylum Chordata; class Actinopteri; order Syngnathiformes; family Callionymidae; genus Callionymus; species Callionymus lyra. The sequence goes on from NC_141834.1 coordinate 7,180,908, forward strand.
ATTGTGTGTGTGTGAATGGGTGAATTTGTAACTTAGTGTAAAGCGCTTTGAGTGCTGAATAAGCATAGAAAGCGCTATATAAGTAAGAGCCATTTACCATTTAATATAATCCCAATGGTGTGGTTATTAAAGTGTTGCTGAGTCATTAAAGTTGTAACATTCTTTTGACATTCTTCTCTCACTCTTCAGGATGAACCGAAAGAAAACAAGACAAGTCACAGGATCTCTGTTTGTACTCAATTTCATTATTTAAAAACACCTCAAAAATAATTTCTTTTTTTCCACATACTGACGTCAAATTAAAAACAGCTTTGAACAAAGTTTATTCTTCAGAGTTTGGTCCTTATAAATATGCATTATATACAAAATAATATTATAAAACATATAAAGAGCAATGTGTCATATTTAAATTAAACTCTGGAAATAATCATTTAAAAAAATTACATTACTGGTTCTGAAATGTTCCATAGGCAGGCAGTGGTGTGACGTTCTACTCAGTGGTTTTTGCATAAAAACATGATTTTCTATGCTCATCTTCCCTCTCTTGGATCCTGCTGGCACAGCAACGACGACTATTGCGCTTTGATTCAGAGCTACCCCCCTTTAAGCCCACCTGCTGCTAGGTTTGTAGTGCAAATGATCCAAGGACAGACAAGGGCACAATTTTAAAATTTTCCCCACCCACTTTTTAAGGCTTCTAGTGAATTTGGGCTGCATACAATCTTCATCGTTGCTCGGAAAAAGTCCAACCAGTCATTTTTCACGTGATTGATAGTTGAAGATTATTTTCAGACATTCATTTCTCTCAGTGGTTGTGAGGTTGGATTGTGATGCTGGCCAACTTCGCTCAACCCCGAGACTTGCATAGCAGGCGATGCTGGCGGGAGTGAGTGTCAGCAGATTTTAAGGGTTTCAATCTTAGGCACCTTTTTTTTTTTAAACTTCTTATTGGTTGGCTGTAAAATACATGATTATCACAGAAAAAAGGACGGATTCTTGGGGGGTGATAGGGGTGACGCGGATCCTTCTACAGTCCAGGATGGCTGAGAATATAAATTAATGCTCCTGTGAAGCCAGTCCATTTCCTCAGCAAAACTGGAGAGATTGTGGGAGAAAAAAGAGCGAGAGGTCCTTCTCTGTACATGTTTGCATACAAACACTCGGTCAAGTTTCTCAGTTCTGAGCAGAACTTCTGCTCCCTCCAGTTCTCAAGTGTTCCAGAGCAGCAGTGGACATCTAAAACAATCTCCAGTTTCTTCTCAGCATTTGTAAACAACCCAGAATACTATTCATATTCTGCCTCGATTGTGTCCTTCCTCTCCCGTTTACACCTCTCTCAGTCTATACCTGTGAAGAAAAGAGAGCGACATTAAGTTCCATACTTTGATATATGAATTCACACCACAATCGGAGAGAGTTTTTCTATTCATATACTCAATGCTTGGACAAATCAAAGAGAACTTTGCCCGTAAATGCATTTATCTTTCTAAGCGTCTTTGGCTGAACCTAGATGTGTTTTTCACGCTAAATATCGTATAAAGCGTTGCAGTCTCCACTTTTTAAAGTACAATTTTATTGTACTAGTGGGAAAATCTCCTGCGTGTAGAGGGAACAATAAGGAAATTCATTTGAAAAGAGGAAATTAAAATTTTAGGAGTCCAAGCTGGTGAGGTGTTTAGGGCATGTCCCATTTGAAGGTTTTCTCACTGGATTCCCAGGACACAATGCTGAGACTTTGTCTTTCAGGCGGCTTAGGAACGCTTGCTATTTAGGCTCTTTACACGCCACAACCCAACTCCAGATAAGGGGAATGTTGATTCAAGATAACGGTAATACTATTGTACTTTTTTATGTGTGTATTGTCCTGGTTATGACACACATCTAGGGCATCAAAAATATGTAGATAGGGGAAGGAAATCGTTTGATTCTATCAATGTCTTTCAAAGTAGCGCATAATTGTTAGAACAGTTTCTATTGATCCAATTGATTATTAAGCTTATTTGATAAAGATGATTGAATTGATCTGATTGCAGAAGTATTTATTAGGGTATCCTACTTGGTTCAACAAAGCCTTGAGGCTCCAAAAGGAGAACATAGATTGTCTAATGCACAGAGAATGACAAACTTAACATTTAATCTAAAACTGTCAGGATTTGATGTAAAAGTCCTGCACTCCTCCGACCACTAGCATCGAGAACTATGACCCTAAGACTGAAATGGATCGGCTGAGAAAATCTCAGTCGCTACAATAGCTCAAGGAAAACGTTGAAAAATGTCATTGTTTGATTTCTTTGTGACTTACCTCTGTTGCTATGACGCACTCTCTCCTCTCTTCTGCTATAACAAATACCGACTGGTATGTCGAGTCCCTTGAGGAACATATTGTTGATATCCTACACTCCGGCTTTTCACTGCAAACACAAACCGCATGTTACGACGAGGACTGGAAGCATATGGGAGAGTTTTGCATCAGCAGGGTGGCAGATTACAGCGCAGATGCTTCGTGTCATTGTCTTCAAGTTACAAGCATTGAAAGTGCAACAGAGCAGACAGAACTGAGCGATAGAAACAAACTCTCACCTGTACACTCGACTCAAGGGCACTTTGTCTTCTGAGCATTTATCATAAATAAGGCTTTTGTTCTCTTGTGACTTTTCATCCTTAAACTCTTTCGATTTGGAGCTATAAGGGTCCAAGTGGTAGTTTTTATGGATAAAGTTCGATTTCTCCAATTCACAGTCCACCTCCAGGTCGATTTTCTGGTTGATGTTTTTCAGCTGCGACGTAGGAATCAGGTTGTCCCTCTGAACGTTGGAGACGTTGTTCATGGTCTCCGAGTCGGCCTGCTCTCTCTGGGCCTGTCTGTGGATGTGCCTCAGAGCCAAGCCTACCATGCACAACAGTACCAACAGCGCCACCAGTCCCACGGCCAGAGACACCGCCGCCCACTGGAAGCCGTCCTTGAACTCACCCACCGGGGCGGTCACGGCGGCAAAGAACTCGCAGCTGGGCCCGGTGAATCCGGAGAGGCACACGCAAGTGGCGGGTTGTTTTCCGGGGATCCCGCCTTCCGTGCACAGGCCTCCGTTGAGACAAGGACGCAAAGAGCACTCGTCCAGGACTCTGTCACAGTTCCGTCCTCCGAACCCGGGCAGGCAGGTGCAGGTGTAGTCGTTGATCCGGTCCAGGCAGGTGCCGCCGTTGATGCACGGGCTCCCGGCGCACTCGTTGATGTTGATTTCGCAGCGTTGGCCTGTGAATCCTGAGCGGCAGCTGCAGACACGTACGCCGGCGTGGATCAGACAGAGACCACCTAGAGGGGCACAAAAGGGATGACGTCAGAGGCCGCGAATGCATCGCATTTCTGACATACAGCGGGGGAACATTATCTCCACAATCCTTCCCAGGAGGCCAGTCAGTTCACACAACATCAAATCCACAGTTTTGACCGCAAGAAGTCGGCATTGTTCTCCCAACAAAGAACCGTCCCAGAGCTCTCTGTGTTTACAAGGAGACAGAAATCGAGCTCTGCGGAATATTTGTCCCCCTATCGTCAACAGTTGTGGTGACATTTACAAGCTGCCGCTGTGAGCCGTCGAGTGTTTATATGCCGGACAATGAACACTAAGTTCCGACCAATTCCTGTTGTTCCTGTCGCAGGAATCCAAGAGGAGGGGGGGGGGGAGTTCAATAAAGGGTGGGTGAAGAGGAGAGGAAGGCCGTACCATTAGCGCAGGGAAGCGACGTGCACTTGTCCACTCTCTTCTCACAGTTGAGTCCGGTGTAGCCGCGGGGACACTCGCACATGTAGCTTCGGCCATTGTCCGTCTTCCTGCACTTGCCACCGTGGAAGCAGGGGGAGTCGGCGCAAGTCAGCAGACCGGGCTCGCAGTGGGGACCTTCGAACCCCGGCGGACACGTGCAGACGTAACCGCTCTCCAGATTCTGAAAGAAAGTGAAAGTTAAAAACCCGGAGCAGAATTTTTAAATGCAGATCCACGAGGGACTCACTGTGCATAACCCTCCGTTCCTGCAGGGGTTGCTGTCGCACTCCTGCATCTCAAGCTCGCAGTTGACCCCGGTGAACCCGGGCAGACAAGTGCAGGTATAGCTGCCCTGCCCGGTGTTCATGCAGGTGGCGCCGTTGACACAGGGACGGTGGTGGGTGCAGAAGTTCAGGTCTGGGGGGAGACAGGAGTGTTTGTTTACAGGGAGCACACGTGAAGAGAGATGAGCAGACTGTACTCGGCTATGAATGAAGCAGGAAACCTAATTTACTAATGCTCCCGAATGAAAACACTGGAGAAGTAACATGAGACAAAGCAGCAGAGGGCCAAGTCGTGTGGCGTACCTTGGTCACATAATAGGCCCCCCCAGCCCTCCTGACAGTTGCACTGCCATGGCAGCTGGCAGGTCCCGTGTTTGCAGGCCGGATACTTTTTACATTCATCGCAGAATGTGCCTTGCCAGCCATCCCTGCACCTAAAGAAAGAAGAAAAAAACGTTGTTAATCATCACCTTAATTGTCTCTTTATTACATTCTTTCTGTAGCATACATTTTTTTTAAATTTGGATAATTTAGAAAACTAAGGTTTTTTTTTAATACTATGCTTTTGAGGCATTGCTTATACTTTATGGTATAAACAGTATAGTACAGCACTTTTTATGTCCCAAGTTTGGACCATTTATTAGGATAATTCTAATGGCTTATTATCAACTTGAATATTACATTTTTATAATTATTTTAAAAAAAAAAGTTTTTGGGATTGTATTTTCTCTTACCGTTATTTATAAATAAATACTTTATAAATTAATATACTGTATATATATATTTTTAAATTTGGTTAGATTGAGTAAATGTTTTTGTGTTAACATTGTTTCCCTCTGGTATATATCCGTCTGTAAATAGATTCATTGTTAAATCAATCTGACCAAATAAAAAAATCAAACAAACAAATTAACTGAACTGAAAATATGCTTTTTTTTATATAAGTTACAATAGAGTGAGCATGTACAGGCTAAATACAAAAGTTCTTTCCCAAGAGGTTTATTTTGGCTTAACTTTATCAGACTCAAGTCAAGTGGTTATCTATGAGGTTTAAAGACCATATATGTGCCAATTTTTTCTGTGTTGCTGACTGTGAAAAGACACAGGGGCAGCTTAATGGTGCGGAGAATTTAAAAGGGTTAAACCTCAATTTGGGTCAGTTTCAGCGCTGGGAATGATGGATTTGTGCTTAAAAAAGAGGGCAAAATAGGATTCTGGGAGGAAATTCTCACAGCAAGTGTTTAGGAATTATCCTAGATGGCGGTGAGGGACGCGTGTCTGTAAACTTTTTTTTTTTAATGCTATTAAAAAGCGGTTGAATCAATGAATGGATGAGACGAGTGTTGATATGACGAAGAGATTTTTTTGCAAAACAAAAAACTGAGTCTTTCCACATGGACTCTGGCTCCCACATGTGTTCCTCCTTTTTCAACACCTCTTTTTAACACCTCATAATTATGAATACTTACACACACTCGCCGGGTTTGGAGCAGTTTCCGTTCCTCTCGCTGCAGCCTTCCAGGCAGATCGCTGGAGCGACACAAAAAGCAGAATGGCTTTGATGACTCTCCAGAGACGCATGGAAAAAGTGCGACGTCTTTATCACAATAACACAACAGTTATTTTAATCACCTTGATGAAAGACCCATCATTCTTCCAACCTCTAACTTAAGGTAACTGAACCCCTATTCCCCCCCTAGAAGCCTTCATTTGATCTAAACCTGTCCTCCACGCCCCCCAGCTGTCACTGGTGTGCGAGTGAAGAGAGAGAGAGGGGAGGGGGGGTCGGTTGTGCGTTTGTTTGTCCAGTTTTAAGTGCACAGTTCTTGCTTGACTCTGATTCGCAGGACAACATATCAGGCGGCTGACGGTAAGCGGCCAGTTTAGTCCAGAACAGATGCTTGCTCTCAATAGCAGACAGCTGTCACTATTGTTGTTTGTGGTCTGCCACAACCATATTTGCAGCTGCTACTACCGCCCGCCCAACAATGGAGGGGACTAAAACATCAGTGGCGCGTGGTGGATAATAATGCCGTGATTAACCTTGGCGCGTGCAGTAGCCCGGGCTCCTATCAAAGCCTGTGCACGCCCCTGCGGATTAGGTTACCAGCACTCATTTCAACAGCGCTCGTTTTTGACTTCAAGATGCGTGCGGTTCATTCATCACCGTCATGTATATACTCCACAGTCAACGGTGATGGATGCGGCACCAGGTGAACCCATCTGGTTGGGATTTGCAGTCAAAATAGCACATGCCAATTTCTCCATCGCCACCGAAACTGACACGGATGACAGATCCATTGTCAACCATGTGGCCTCGTACCAGACCCCGCACATGGTAACCATTACTCCCTCCGCACCCGCGGTCAACTGTTTTCTTCGGGTGAAGACGGACGTTCGGTTCAATGACCCGTAAGAACTGGCCGTCAGGTGCATCGACTGTAGTTTGCGTTCGATTCCACCAGATTATCTTAAGTCAAAAATACTTTTTCGTAACGACTTTGAAGCTATTCGTGAAAAGTGCTTTGAGGTGAAACGGCATTACGAGGCTGCTTTTGTGCTCAGCGGCATAATCTTTAACATTTTTTGGAGGTGGCTGGTTAAGCTAGCGCCAAATCTGGCCTAGGGTGAAATCCCCAGGTATCCATGCAGCTGCCCCAACTGATACTCCACCGATTTCATCCCAAGCTGGTAAGTACCCTAACTGAGTATGCGCTCTCAAGCTACACGGTCCTCCCCGAAGCTTTAGCCAATAGTTCCGAAAACGCAATAAAATTGCAAAGCAACGTGGACGAAAGATAACAACTATAGAGCCCATAAAATGCAATCGTATACCCTTTAATGGGACCTAAAAAAAAAGAAAAAAGTATAGATATTTGCTTACGTTCTTCACAGTATTTCCCCTTCCATCCTTGCAAACAGGACAACTGTCCCTCCCGGGTGCAGGTGTAGTGTCCGAACCGGTCATCCCTTGGAGTGCACTTTTTGGAACAACTTTCTCCGTAGTAACTTTCGTTGCAAACGAAGCGGTAGGAATACGTCAACTCGGTCTGTTTTGCGGTTTGTATATCCTGAGTCCAGTCGGCGCCGACTCCCAGTTGTCGGTGGATGGAGAACAAGCTTATCAAGTACTCTGGGTTGCTGGTTTCTGTAAAGAAAAGAAGGAAGAGAATGAACGTTAGACACTGGCACTTAATGTCAGCGACACAACTTTTTAATGCTCCGGGGTTCAAAAGTCAACCCTTTATCGCTTCAATCATCAAAAAAACCTGCGGCCCCTTATCAAATCCTAGACAGCTTTGATGACAGATAAACTCAGGCTGAAAATTTCCTCTGTCTTTTCCGTCAGCGAAAACATTCCCAGGCACAGCGGTGCTTCGTCTAAAGGGCGGAACAGAGCAAGGTGTAAAATACAGGAAGATGTAGTCAGGGCTTTTTGGCAGGGGCTGTGTATTCTCACCAAGGCGCACAGCTCTTTCCCACGCCTAAAATAAACCAAAGGAAGTCCAATTGTATTGTGTATAAGAATGAGAAAAGGTGCTCTGAAGTTCATCACAAAGAGGCGTGAAAATGAATCAATTTTGTCTGGGAGAGGTTGTGACTCAATTGACGAGTGTTTATATTGCATCTTCATTATTATATTTTCTTCTTACGTTCACAGCTATCGATTTCGGATGAAGTACTTGAGGATTTTTTAAATGTACGGACAGGGCGCCCTCCTGTGGTCAAAGAGTGTTACACTTACCTACAGGTAGATTTCCATAAGGTGAGTGCCAGGCTTCAATTATTAAAGAGAATGACCCCTAAAAAAAAGAGAGAAAATAATCAACATCGACTTATTGACTATAATAATGACTTATTTTTCTTTTTGTTTACACTTGTTTTGCAGAAAGCTCCAAATACATGTCATATTTTAGTGAATAAAGGTCGGATGACATCTATATGTCTATCGGAAAATAAATGTTTTGGAGGTTTTCATACCGGCCAGCCAAAGTGGAAGGGTATTTGTATCGGTGTGGATGAAGTGTGGGAGTCCTGGTGGCTGAAGGAGTTGCTCCCCAGCACCGGTGTGGATGTATTTCCAAAGATGCACTCGCCAGGTGAAACCACCGCCTGGTAGTTCTTCAGGCAAATTCTAAAAGAAGTCCTGCAGTTTGGTTTACAAGCGTTTCCGTTCGCCAGCAAACCATTGTGGTTTTTAAATTCGTGCAGGTCCAGCTCAAAAAAACCGGATCCAAATACCTGCAAAAAGAAAAGGGAATTAGAGTTGAAAACAGTGTCAGTAAAATAATAATATCTAAAAAGCTGTCCTCCCTCGTACCTGGGTTAGTAACGTGGTGCTAAAAGCGATGGTAAAGGTGAACCAGGCTGCCATCCTTCTCTTCTCCAAGGCAGCCGCGTCACCAGCCAATAAACCAATATTCTATTCCAGAGTTTCTTGTTTTTAAAAAATAAAAAATAAAATAATAACAGGTTTTAAAAACTTATATTAATCCGTTAGTCCTCCAAACAAGTCCCGCGTATGTCCCAGTCTCTGTGCGTAAAAGCGTCCCCAAAAAAAAGCTCCAAGTTATCCAAGAATAGAAGTCCTACATCCAAGTGCGTCCTCAGGGTTTTGTTTGTTTTTTTCCCCCTCCGTAGTCCAACTGTGGCCCCTCGGCTGCGCGATTTGTTGTGGTGCGTGTTGTTGCGCCAAAAAGACGCTCGGCGCTCGCTCTTATTTCTAGTGAATGAACGTTGGTGCGCCTGCGCCCTCATATATAGACTCTGCGCCGAGCGGCTCATTACATCAACTGCCAATCACACCGCTGGCCCCGCCCACTTTTCATATTCAACCCCCTTCCCTTCCAACCCAACAACAAAATATCCAGATTTAATGCGCACTGACATCGCGCTCCTCGACCACCGTGGATACTATTAACACCCCCCTCCACCACCACCACCCCCAACATCTGTTGACTTATTTTTAGCGCACAATACACCGGACACACACTCACACACACATCATCAGCGGCGGATGTGGACAGTGAAGGAGGTGAAACTTTGAGAAAAGGCGCAATTAAATTACCGTATTACTGCGCGTCCTTTTTGCACCCGGTGACGCTTGGGTGCGTTCGTGCGCACGACCGTATTGGACAAAACACACGTTACACACCAAAACATATACTTAAAAAGAAGTGTCTCTAAATATAAACTGTTTTTCTGAGTAAAACTGACAAGATGTGTATTAAAGGTACATCATCTTTTAACGAGTAAATCATATTTTTGGTTGTTTTTCTCTTTAAAGGAGCACATTTTGTTTTTATTAGAAAACAGGGAAATGTTGCTATTTTAATGAGAAAGATATTGGGTGGAATATAGTTAGCTTATTCTGAATGTCTGATAAAAAAAGTTATTTACAACATTGTATACATAAACACGCAATAACTCGATGAGAACAGGATAACCTAATAAAAACTTAGATATAATATATCCTTGGAAATAATCGTTGCTTATTTTAATCTCTTAAAAGAGGACCTAACTAATTGAGTACCGAATAAACATGTGGTTTTACATACAAACGTACAATGACATTAAAATGTTTAATATGTATTCATATATTGTTCTTGTATACAGCGGTTGTGAAATAAGACTAAATAAATTCATATTTGTGGTTTTGTTGTCACTCGTTTCAAATAAAGTTATGTGTGCAGTTTTTTTCTTGTCATGGATTCATCCCATAAATTCAAATAGTGCCTTTTTATATCTTTACGCTCATTAGAACGCTGTATACTTGGTCACCTGTCTGCACCTGAACGCATCACCAGAAAAAACATCTCAGCAATACTGTTCCAGTCAGGATCGTAAAAAGGTTAAACTTCGTCGTTTGCGCCCGGAGGCCAAACACGCGTCTTTGTGGAGCGTGTTATTTTGGGCGTGTGTAATCTCGTGGGTGGCGTGTGGCCCTCCACGGGCACTGAGGCGTTTGACGCTTTAAGCGGCAGCGTGTCTCCTTTTGTTGCGACGCGTGTCTCTCACTCCCTCTCTCCTCCATCAGAGACTCTCGAGCATTCAGCTGTATGCAAATGAGCTTCTCTCCCTCCTCTCCCCTTCTCTCCCTCCCTCTCTCCTAAATGATTAATACATACACATATAAACACCTAAATATAACACACATATCCTACCATATATGTTGATTTAATATTCATTTTTACCACCAAAACCACAATTATATTTGGAAATATTAGTTTTTATGATGATTTATATGACAAAAGTTTATATAAAAAAATGAAAAAATACTTTCTATAAAGATTGAAAGGCGTAAACAAGCAGTTATAACTCACAAACACAGACAGAGGGAGGACAAACTCTCTATCATTATTGTCAAAAGTGTATTTATCCTTAATTTCAACTGAATTGTTTTTATCATACACGTGTCACTGATACCTTTCTAATCTAATAATCAAGATATTTAAAAAAAAAAAGTCAAAACACATCAAAGTACATTCAAATAATCCATATAAAGCGAATCCCAACAGGTGTTTTAAACACTCTCAAAGCCCATTCACACTCCATCAAAACCCGGGGTCGACATGAGGATTTTCATACATGAAAGGGACCAAACCCCGGGTGTCTGACAACCCCGCATTGTAGATGGTCATCCCGTTTTAATCCCGGGCTAATTTTCCTCACCGCCCGCACATAAATACCTCATCAATCATGACGGCGCATTCACAACGTCAGGGCGGACCCTCAGCTAGCATTGATGCGGATAGTAAACAAGCTTTAGTATAGTTTATATATATAATATATATATAGCATCCATTAGAAATAAAGTGTGCAGTAAGCATCTTTCAACCACTTCCTTTCATGTTTATTTTTTATTGAGATTATGCCGCGCTAGTCGGAAACCGAAAAAGTAATTTTCCCCATTAGGATGATGCTCAATGTCAACAACATTAGCCAGGAGCAGCTAGTTATGTGCGAGGGCCTGCTGCGCTTTGTTAAGCTAATATACACCGATGTCAGCACCCTCAGCTGGGGGCCCTTTACTGCCCGTCTTATTGCAGTCCCTGGTCCAGTCCGAGGGAGTTCGTACATTCTGGAGCAGGCCACGTTACATCCTGCGACGGTTGAGCAATAACAAGTACTTATGAAACAATTGGTTACAAAACACACATTAAATAAGTTACATTTAAAATTGAATTAGTTATGAATAAAACAAGGTAGAAATAAAATGGATATTTAGCAGTTAAAAAACCCTTAGTTTCGGCCATTTGTGGGCCTCATGAAGACAGTCAAAGGACCGCATTTGGCCCCCAGGCCATATTGCCCAGGTGTATTTTCAGTCCACATGTAAACACACATTTAAAACAGACTTGTTATGAAGAGTAGATGTTGCTTGAACCCAGTTGTAGGCAATTACTTTTCTTCAGGGGCCACATTTTATACAGTGGCTGTTGTTAGGGGCCATCAAGCAAAGATAAACAAATCAAGATAAATATGCTTAAATTAAGATTGTATGTTTTTTATAAAACTAGTTTATGGAGTCAAACATTTTAGTTCACCTGGGATATTGTTTCTTTACCAAAGTAAGTAAGTAAGTAAGTAAGTAATTTTTATTTATATAGCGCTTTTCCAGACCAGGGTCACAAAGCTCTTAAACAATCAAAACAATATTCAATAAAGTATATTCTTTAAAGGGCAAGATAAAACTGACAAAGGGATAAGCTAACTTGACATTAGCTACAATAATGCTAATGGTAGATGGTATAAATACATACAAAAATGGTCTCTACATGATCCTCATGAGGGCCTCATTAATACAGTCAAATACTTTGTCCAGGTCAGCTCTAACCAACTAACTCGACAGTTAACAATATATACAACTTAAATTCCAACTTTCCAATGTAAATAATCAACTTCCTCTTTTATTTTGACGACCCAAATCTAGGACTTCCTGTCTTAATTAGTGGTCTGTTTCACCTGCCGCGAGTCTCTCGTCCAATCCGCTCCTGAGCTGGTTCTCCTGCTCAGGTGCGAGTCATTAAGTCCTTCTCCACAGGCCTCGCGTGACCTTTTGTCCGGCGCTCCTTGGCCTCCAACCAACTGTTCCCCGACCTAAGAATGTGAGTAGAAACAACACGAGTCAACTTCTAATGTCTGTTTTTTAAGGATGACAAAAAAAAAAAAAGCTCTCGGGAAGAGCTTGACTTATGACGGGTCTCCTCACGGACACACTTTTTGTCTTTTTGTCTTCGCCGCTGAACTCTGAGTGATCTCTGAACTGTTTGCGTTTCATCTGTTGTCGGCGGCGACCGGCTGTGCAGCGCTGTGCGAGCTGAGCCACGTGTACTCCGGCGCTGAAATGAGGCGCACATAGCGGAGCGGGTGAATACTATTGACACACCTGTTGTCTCTCCAGTGAGTCCACAGAAGGCACAATGGCTTTAGCTTCGGGCTTGCCCTGAATGCCGCGCGGCTCTTTATTCCTTTTTTATATATACATTCAGCTGCAATTCTGCTACTTGTTTACTCGCTAATGCTCGCGATTCTTCACATGAGTGGGATTGTATTGTGGTGGACGTGTAAAGCCGTTGTTTTCGTTCGGCTCGACTGGGATTTCTCGGCGATGGCGGAATCAAATCATGTTCATATCTTTCTTATCAGAGTTTATAGTAGAGTCGGGCGACCTTAAAATGCCCATAAAAAGTGGTTTATAGAAGATTTAATAGGCGAGCGCAGCTGATGAGACCACTTTAGGCAAAAGTGAATGACATGGGAGCCATATGTTGTTTTTCCACGCAGCAGTTCCACTCCATCATTTACTCCCGCCCGTGTCAGATGGTCTTTGTTTTTATTGTCACGCCGATGTCTCATATCACAGATTGATTATACTGCCTCATTGTATCTTTAGCACACAACCAAAATTGCTTTCCACCGCACCTAGCCATTTACCTACCTACCAGCACGGGCCAAACCCCAGTGGGTTACTCAAAAATTCATGTTCATATGCCGACCTAAGATGCCAGATATTAAGATAAGGAACATAGGATTATGGATTTTAACAGTAGTATGTAGACCTAAAAACTGTAAAACTGATGTTGGAGGATTTAATACTTCTGGTCAAAGACAGTTTGGTAAATATAAAAAGTGTTTTGGCCCCTTTTCTGATTGAGTTTGTTTCTGTTCAGTGGTACCAAACCACCAACCCGTTGCCTGGCACTGGGGCTTTAGTTACAGACCCGTGGTGATGTTTATACGTACAAAGTTATGTCTAAAACATATTTATAACCTAATGGCGAATGTTGGTTTTTCTTTCCTCATGCTTAAGTCGAAGTGTGGTTTTCCTCTCTTGGGGTTTCATGGGTTTCATTCCACATTTTTGATTATTGATCACTTTTATAATCTGAATGTTGGTTTTCTCTGAATAGTCTTCTGAGTTCTCTGAGAAAGTACTTCATTGCCTTTGTAGTAGTGATACTGATGAAGCTTCATGAAGCAATGTCATGTTGTTTAGAGGTCAGTAGGTGGCGCCATCAGTTTTAAAATGATGTGATGTTTCATTAGAACAGTTGTTAAAAACGAAGGAAAATGGCGCAAAGACCGCCATCTAGTGGACTCTGAACATAATGACACTGCTTCATGAGGTTTCATCAGACCATCCACTACTTTGTAGCACCGTGACACTCAAATCTTTTACCCTTTTAACTACATTTACATATGGAATGTTGTGATATAACGATATTAAACCCATATTGAAGAAATCAAATGATACTGGAGTACAGTAAAAGTACAGTACTACTTCTGCAGTAGGTGCTAGATTGTATTTCGAATTATTTTGTCAAACGTTTTAAATGAAAACTAGTCGTCCAAGAATTGTAGTTGTCATAGAAATGTATCAGCTAACCCCTGGTTTCTAACGCAAGTGGAAGGGCTGTTTTACTGAAGGGCGGCAACAATGTAGCGCTTGAGTGATGCACATTTATTTTTTTTAAAGCCAAAACTTCCAAAGGAAAGTTTAGTTAAAAAGGCTCTAGAAATAGAATAAAAAACGAGTCCTGTTTATGCAAAATCACTTGCTAAAATATTTTCCCACCTTTTTAATGGTTTCCTTTTCTTTGAACTGTGTGGTGTTGCAGGGGATGTGTTGGTGTAGTTTGGCAGAGACAAACATCTTGAAATCGTGACTCAAAGTATAGAGGCTGCTCAGATGATTCCTTTAGTAACGAAATAACGTAACAACATGTATATTGAGAAGCCAGTGACCTCTAGAAGTAACATATGGACCATGTAAAGGTTGGAAGGACTGACTTCCTCTGGTAACAAAGGATTTGAACGACAGCTCTGAGTCTGAATTTTCGCCCTGCGATGTGTTGGCAGTGAAGCCAGAACTCTGGTTTGTGTTAGCCATCATATAAACAATTTAAAATTTCATCATTCCTCGTTTCTAAACTTGAATTTCTACACTCGTTACGCATCGTGCAACTTGGGTCAAGTGAAGTTTTCTAAAACAAACTTAAATATTCTGTTCTCACCATTCTCTGGCCTGTGATATTCCAACAATCTTGTGTTTTTGTGTTGATCAGTCGACGTGTGCAACATCTATAGTTGTTGGAATGTTGTGAATGCAGTTCTGAAAAATATGTTGCGCGTATGATGTGGTTTATTTTAAAGAGCTCCACTGAAACTTGAGCTCTTTAGCAGTTTGGAAAAGCTTTCCTGAAATAGTTTTCGATCCATCTGTTGGTAGACAACAATTACTAGGACAATGACGTTTTTTAAACAAAGCAATGAAAAATATCTTTGAATTTAAATGTGCAATTCAATCCTTTTTGTTTAAGATGCTGTTATTTATTGTCACAACCACTTAAAAAATGTATAAAATCTGTGGAGGATGAGTTGGTCAATAGAATAAACATGAATATTTACTTATTTTTAAATTGATGTTGAATCAAGATCAATCTAAGCTTTACCTCCATTATACATTTTTTGAATGGTCAATTAAAATGTCTTCAGATCCAAAATCTCTTTCATTGAAGTAGAGTTTATCAAAGGGAACAAACAAAATATGACTTTATTGAAAGTTTAAATTAACCTGACTTGGCAACATGGACTCCAATTTGAGTAAACTACTGATGTAAAAAATATTTTAAATACAATTTTTCAGAATATGTTTAGATTTTTGTGTATTTTTAAATCCAGTTTCAAGACCTTAACCCTTTGTGAGCAAAACTATTTCACCATCTTTGGCATACATCCCTTAATAAATGCATTTTTGGTCACGCTCCGGTTAAGGTGTTGATGTGGTGAACCTCACTTCAGAATGATGGTTATCACCATTATTGACTTGCTAAGATGGCAAGACTACCTTTCACCTTTCGAATTGTCTTTACCTTTTATTTAATGCAAGCGTGTCAAACTTAATCGGGCAAGGATGCAAAACACTTTAGCATTGTTGGTACCAAAAGGCCTTTAATAAGGAGTATCAAATTCCCATTGTTTTCCTTCCTGTCAACCTCAGTATAATCGTATCACTGGGATCTTTATGGGTCTGGATATAGATAGAACTTTATTAGTTGTATTAGGATATGAACATTTTCAAACCTGAATTTTGAGTTGGCATCCAGTGGCCATATAATATATATAATGTTTTGGTGGGCTGGATTTTCCCCCGAGGGCCAAGTGTTAGAGGGATTTGGTAGATCTTCAGTAATTACTTTTTATTTAAGAACGGCAAATTCTTTAGGGCGCTTTCCAGACATGGGTGGGACTGTCCTGATCCTTGGTTTAAAAAAAAGCTTTTGGATTTAATTTTATTACAATATTGAAACATTAATTATGGACTTCAAAATGCTCATTTGGCAGTTGTAATTAATTTAAATAGATTTTTAAGAGCTCATTAAATGGAAAGGATATTCAAGACTGACCCAAATACATAATATAAATGCCTTGGGAATGTAAGTGACCCTCATCCCCTGGGTGGTTAAGTTAAGACCTGATGCTAAAAGGCCATCTGTGTTAAGAAGGCAAGACTTTGGAACAGTAAAGACAAAATGTATCCACACAAACGACAATTTTTTTCTTGGATGAATTAATCCTACTGTAAATAACAGGTTATATTTCAGGAGACGGTGATACATTTTGTTTCACAGATGTGATTAAAGATTAGAAAAGTAGCAGAAGTTCTACAGGTGAAGTGGATTAAGACCTTTCAGTTAAGTGACACCAGGTCGTTGTAAAAGGCGTCTAATGCAACAGCTGTTATATCAATCTGGCGGCCATATCTGCTGTTTCGCCGCACACGTTTGAAGTTGAGCTGGGCTTTATCGTAAAACTATTACGATTCTTGATTTAAGCTGGCGGGTCACTGCTGCTGGATTGACACCAACATCAACTGTAAATTCAGGAGAGAAGTGGAATAATGAGCTGCTCTTTAGCGACGTGTTGGATTTCTAGTTACTACCCGGGCACCAGGACCAGAGGGGTCCATAAAATAAAGTGTCTGGGGACCTGCAGAATTGGAGCCTTCAGGAGTTATTGCTCTTTGTTGAAAGTTGGATGTATAGTTTATACAAGAACCTGCGGGTTTCTCTTGATGTACAGGTTATTGAGGTGAAAAGGACGAATGGGCAACTTTATCCACCTAAGCTTTGACATTTTCTGTCCCTTAAAGCTCCTTCCTCTGCCCGGTTGATTCCCTCATGATCTTGTTGTGGAAAAGTCTTGTCTCTTTTCTCCAACTTTGCTGTTGTGGTAAACAACAACCTTCCAGCCGTGACTTGGCCTTTTGACAAGTACTGTTGTAACTGGAGGCCGTGTGTCTGTTTTGTCTTAGCTCAAGGATGTCATCGTCACCTTTTTGTCTGAGAACATGGTGAACCGTAGAACAAAAAAGCCTGAACAGATTTTAATTTCCTTCAGGAAAGATGTGATATCTGAGGTTCTCATCAGATGAAAAACTTATTTTTTAAAGCTGAAACCAGATTGCTTGAACTTTGAATAGAATACATTATTCTCCCAAGTTCTAAGTACTCTTGTAAACAAAATCTTCATATAAACAGAATATCTTAAGTTCCACATTTTAATCCACTGATGTTTTGAATCCTGAATTTTAAACAACGTTGGGCTCATTTCTAAATTGTGATGGGTTCATGGCTCACAGAAGACAGACTGGAGGAAGAGCTGAGAAAAAGCTGAAGCTAGATTTTGACCACAATTAAACCAGTAGAAAATTTTTGATTTAATCAATTATTGACGTTAAGACCGTGGAGACGGCAGCGTAAAATTCAACGCAAAAAAGAAATGTATTAGAGGGGAAGAAAATTTAATTAACTAATTTTAAATATTTATTCTACACGCATCGTTTTAACAATGAACTCATTAATTAAGATTTTCAAACCAAATTCCTGACATTTAATAACTTTAATGGTACTTGTTTTAATGAGACAGTGTGCAATGATTGTGTAAAGTTATACGACTGTTATTTAAGGGCGGTTTTTGGTTGTTCTAATGAGGTTGTGGTGGGCGTTTCATGGTACCCAGATGTAAAGGATACAAGACTCGTGTTGCGTTTACTGACACAATCTTTCAAGAGTATATATTGTATAAATCCACTGCCTCCAGCACTTATACTCCCGTCACCATGGAAACACACGAGCTATATAGGCTAAATATAGTGGCAGCAGCTCCTGAAGTTGATAAAAGCGCTGAATATCATTGATGAGGTAAAAGGGCTGTTTTTGTTTTTTATTAGATGTGCTAATCTCTTATAATTAATATATTTTTAATGTGTCCAATGTCATGACTGTGTGACAATTAAATCATATTCAAGGATTATATGTGAATATGTGAATTAAAAAAGGACAATAAAAATTGACTGGAAATGATAAAGCCGGTTTATATGGGTAGCATCTCTTAATATGGTTTTTAGGATTAATCAAATCTGTATTTTATCAAATCAAACCACCCAGAAGATGAGCCGCCAGCCAGCGAGTGAGAGAATCCACGACACAAATCCTTCCTCGGGCACGAGCGCGTGTTTGTCAGCGAGAGTGAAGTGGATGCACGCAGTCTCTCCAAAGCCTTAACCACAATGAGATTAGTGTCAGTCTGCAGCATTAATCCCAGTAGTCTCCTGGCAGCACCAGGCTGGCCCACCATTAGCCCGGCAAAGCAGTGGAGGGAGAGGGCTGCAGCGACTTAACCAAATAATGGATTAATCAGATGCAGCAAGAGGAGATGTCTTTCTGCATAATTTGTGTGGCAAAACAAATGTCAGGGATGCAGTACTATCAGAGGTTTTCTTGAGCTCGTTCCTTAGTCCTGAAATCTGATGAAAAAGTTATAAATAACGATTATATTCTTTTTGTCTCTGTCAGTATTTGGGCTACAGAGAAGTCAAGACCAGTAAAAGTGCAACACAAGACCCTTTGACTTTATTCAGAGTAAAAATGTTTTGCTACCACATTTTTTTTTTCTTCCCGAAATGATTCCTTATAGGTAAACTCTAAATTGTTTCGTATACATCCAAATAAATTGATTGAGAACTCCGCTTTGTTTAATCATTTTAAATACATTTTTTTTTTGTACAAGTTGTATTCCAAAACGAGCCTCTTTTCATTTATCAAATTGGTTTGCTAGGCTTTACACCACCTGAAACTAGTTGTAATTGGCCATAGACCGTGGCCGTGTAGACCATAATAGAAGTATAGAACCACACAGACGACGGCCGTGATTGGATGAAATCACACTAATATTCCAGGATTTAACTCGTAAGGAAATATAAATACGATGTCAAATGAAAAGCTGCTCAAGGTGATTTGTTGTGGTGAATGAGGACATAGAATATCGGTGGGACCACGACAATTCCAAAAGACAAAGAAGGCTAAAGGTGTTTTAATCCATGTTTTACCATTAGCAATTGGTACTGTATATCCGTTTTGGTTCTGATACCGGTAACAAACTAGTACATATGAAATGGTCCTGGTGCTTAAAATGTGTCCAGAAAACGTTACATTTTTTTTTTTTTTAATCAAAGATTTTCCATATTTTAAGATAATTTGGTACTGGTTTATTGTATACACTTCAAGTTATATTCTGTCAGTATAATTCTGGGGCTTTTGCCAGACTGGTACCAATACTGAGTGGTCTGTGGTAGGAATCTTTGATACCAGTATAAAAATATTTTTTTATTTTAAAAGATTTGGAAAAATTACAGAAACCTAAATGCGACAAATGTTTTTAGTTTGGTTTAGTAATTTACCAATCTCAATTTAACATTGAGACTGTGAGACATAAAATGGTTTTCTTAAACATCTGTAATAAAAAGCAAAAGAATCCTGTCTTGGTTGTCGTGGCCTTGCAGGGATTCAATGTTTTGCAAATCTTGTCGACAGTTGTTGAAGTAGTACTGTTGTGGTTCACCATCTGAACCGTGATTTTGATGTTTTTGGTTCTGATCTTCACGGCACCCTTGGAATCTGTTAATGACCTGTAACAATACATATTTTCTTTTGCCCAAATTCACTAATCGGCAAAACCTCTTTTCTACCCTCTGGTTTCCCACCAAAGACCGCCCCCACCCGGATCACATCCACTCCCTTCCCCGTCAACGTTGGTAAGATTCGAAAGCCCCGCAGTTTGTTTGCTTGGAAAGGAGAATATCCTCCGAGGTCAAGTCAAACAGGATGTGCTAGAAGTGGGGTCCAGCGCTTCTATTGGTTCCCTGTAACAACCGTTTGGCTAACGGACACACACACACACACACACACACACACACACACACACACACACACACACACACACACACACACACACACACAGGACGGCGCACACATGTACTCACACCTCCGACATGTCGTACCCAACCACCACAAATGCATTTCTGTGACATGACGATCCGACAGGCCATCGGCCCGTATTTATCTTAGCAGAGGAGTGTGTGACTAAAGCGGTGTGCTGGGAGCACGCTTGTTTGAATAAGACGTTGTGCTGGGAAAATGTCAAACGCTAAAACTAATAAACAGAAAGCGCAGCAGATGAGGACGCCGCGCGGCTCATGTTCGACATTAGAGATTTGCTTGATCAGCATTTACAAAATCCACTTCGGATTGAATCTTTTGTATTTACTACTGTAAATGTTCATCCACTTAATCCAAGCAAACACGAGCTGTTTGTTTATCGAGACGTCGTCTACATTTTTCACAACTCGCTCAGAAAGTGCCTCCGGCGGCCAAAAGGCGTGGTTGATACGCTTTCAAATGGTCATGACCCTCTGGTGGCCCCGTTGAGCACGTGCAGCGTTTGCTTAGAAAGCCAAAAAATAAGTTAATAAAGTTAATAAAGTCACTAACGGAGAAAGACAACAATCTAAATATGAAGACTTTACATGCAATATAAGTTGTGTTTATATACACAAAGAAATGGATCCAACACAAGTTTTAAGTGCCAGATCTAATCTGTTTCCATTCACTCCGGGGGGAATCGAAGGATGGAAATACTTCTGCAGAAGACAGATCAAGATAAGGTGCATCAAATCTAGGGTTACCAGTTTTTTTTTTTAAAAAGTGACCGCAAATATTTTGAGCAGCCGATCCGTCTGGAGCCAAGGACCAGCAGCAAGTGAAGGCAAAATAATGGTCACATGGGAGCAGTCGCTGATGTCACTGTAGCCTTTGTCAGATATACTAATGAATCCATTAAACTTCTTTAAACTCGTTCTATAAACGTGTCAAATCAGTCAAAAATTACTTCTTCTGACAGAGATTATAGTCCCTTAACGGATTAATACCATAAAAAATAAAAACCGGGAAAAGACCCCTGTTAGTTTTCCCTTAAACATTTTTGTTAAGATTTCACTAGACTTAAGCAAACTATTAAGCATTTTAAAAAACAAAATAAAGCTAACGTGAGGCTGATGAGTTGCCCTACAATTGCTGGAAAAATCTGAAATTCTAGAAGAATCTTTCTCAGCTAAGTTTGTAATTTATATGGTTTTAATGAAAATTAGAGGCATTTGAATTTGGTGGGGGGTCCTTTGGCTCCCTTTCCACCACATTACAATTAACAGGAGATGAAATCCTGGAAAAATCGAACAAGTAGAATGACAATTCATGGGTTGAATTTCTTGAAATTGGATGAATTTGAATTTCCATGGAGAACTTTTGCCCCTAATCCCCCCATTTCTCCTGATACAAGTTGTCCCCACCCCTTTAAAACATTCACTGAGAGGTCACATGCTAATTTCCACGAAAAGATGTTGAAGGTTTGAGAAGATCAGGTATTAAAAGTCAGAAACACTTACTCTGTATTTTAATAATTTGATGTATTTAACAGGAAAATAATATTTGGAAAAAGTGTCAAATCGGCCTCAAAAGGGTTTTGTGGCAACAAAGGAAGAGGATGTAGTTTAGGAGTTGTGCTGCTAGTAGAACATCCTAATAGGAGAGCAATGGTGAGGAAATTGAATCAATTAGGAAGGGAAGGTCAGAGGAAATGACCTCTGGGTCAGTGACCCCTGACTCTTAGTCACAGGAAGAACTACCACAGTCCTGACCATTGGAGCTGACAGCACTTCACCCCATGTGGAGATTTATGATCAGATTTATGATCCTTAAACCAAAGACTTGGTGTGTCCTTGTGTTAGAAATATGTCTTGGTGTATTTTGTTCTGAGTTGAATATGTAAAACAAGTGGAGAAAGGCGGCTTTTCCTGAATTAAAAAATGGGGACAGAATACCTAAAAGCTCAAATATGAGAGATTATCATTCTAATGAAGCAATTATTTGAAAAGGATTCAGGGAAAAACAAGAGTAAACACATTGTGGTTATATGAAGTTTACAAGTTATAAAAATATAAAATCTAGGTAATTAAAATCAAGTTTTAATAATTATTATATAAAACCTCAATCTCGCCTATGATACATTTTCAATTTCAAGTCAAAATCACATCCAATATATTGTTATATATTTCTCTAGGATATTGGAAAATACTTTTTTTTTTTCCCCTCTAAGACTATTTTTTAATTTAACTTGATTCTTCTTCCAAATTTCTATCATTTTTAAAATGTCATACCCGCCAAAATAATAAGATTTTTTTTCTTGAACAATATCTTTAGTACTTGTTGCCATCTGGCAGGAGAACAACTAAATAACTTGGTCCGATTAGTTCAGTGTGTTCAGCAACTGTTCATAATGAAAGTGGACACGGGAAGCTAAGAACGCAGGAGTTGTTTTGGTGGATGAATTTTAGGAACAGATTGAGTTAACTTGTGGTGGAGGAGAGGGAGGGGAGGATGAGGAGGAAGAAGTTTGTAGAGGAAAAAAAAAATCCTGACGAAAAGGATGAGAGTAATGATATTTTTGTTTATCTGCAGTGATGGTCCTGGGATATTTTTGGATGGCTGCTGTTTTTTCCTTCGTAAATTCCAGGTTCCGGCTGTTTTTCCTTCTCCTTGTTCCCAGCCTGTGAATGCGAGGCCGCTTCCTCTCCCTGCTTCCTATTCCGAACCTCTGATTGCGTTGAGGTGGGGGTTGTTAACAAGATAGTGTGGATGTGTGTGTCGCTTTTGAAATCTTGGAAGCGAACCGGTGCAATATGTATTTTCCTTCTGCGGCTCATGAAAGCCCGAACATGTGAGCGTGTTGTGGATGGGTGTGGAGGATGTAACCATTAAAGAGATCAGCATGTCAACTGTTCCCCAAGTGCCGCTTTCGCTCATCCAGCTGGCGATGGAGTGTGCGAGCGCTCTCTACGCCCTCCACGCTCCTCTCAGCGAGCAACAGACAGATGGATCTTTTGCTCTGGCCCTCCTTGTCTGGCCTCTGATCTCCACTCCTGCTGCTTCCTCAACCACAGCACAAATTAAATGACAATTGTATCGTAACAAGGTGCCACGAAACACCCAGGAGAGATCTTAGATCTTCATTGATTACCATTAGAGATGAGTCAAAGATAAGTGTGTGTACTGTTTCTAGGTGCTAAACATCTATCTATGCTCTCACTGCCATTGTAAGTGCAAACTATAAATGTATCGCCAAAGCTGTAGCTGTGCATTTTTGAAAATAAACATTAGTTTTTATTCTACATTACATGTGTAGGTGCCTGTGATGGTTCAGCTAATTGAAACTTCCTTTCTAGAGTTGTTCACAAAAATATATGTCCATTTTAAAGTAGAAGCCTGTTGTCTTTGTCTTCATCTACTTCCAAAAAGAAACTTACATTGAAATACCTCCTGGCTCTCATCTGTAATGTCCATCTTGAAGCCATGACAAATTCTTCCGAAAATAAATAAATAAATAAATCTCTATATTTAAAGTTTGTTTGTAGCGAAAGTTATCAGTCTCTAATCTACTGCCAGACGTCTTTCCTCAATGAAAGACAATGCAAGTGTTGGTTAGCAAGATACAGGCAGCTAGCCTAGCAGTGGCCGCTAAAAACAACCTTAATATAAAGACTTGTTTATATTTTCCAGGAACAATACCTCATGTAAGAGGCTTAGATACTTAGATATGAGAGAACTGTTACAGACGAGCACCATGGTGGTATTTGGATGTGTCTTTTTGGTGTCTTTGGAGTTGACGACAAAGACAACTGAGCCCTGGTTGGCATGTTATAATGAAGATGCATTTTTTTCTATAACTCTAAAAAGGAACAGATTACTCTGAAAATAATCCCAACCATTAGTCAACATGAGGTTGAGAAGAAAACAAGTGAAGTTTGAATTGAAATGTTTTGTTTTTTTGTACAAATGTGTTCTGGTTTAAGTAATAAGTAACTGAAGTTGTAACAAGAATGGGTTTTGAAATCAAAATGCCATTTATTAAATTACCCGGCAACTTTGTTTATGGGCTGCTGTACTGTCATCCTAATACTCAAAGTTTGACTTTAAAAACCAGCAACATTAGTCAAGTTTTACTAAACATGTACCTAGATGTAGCAAACTAGTTTTGCAAGGCTCTTGCTTCTTTTCTTTTTTCTACAGTCTGTTCCGGTTCTGTCCTTCCTGCCTATCAGACCGTAATATTGGTCTCCAAAGATAATGGACTGTGATTGTTTTTATGCTCCTTTAATGATGCATGTGACACAAATGCTGACACACCTTCTCCCAGAGATCAATTGACATAAAGTCTTAGCTCAAATATTATCCTAAAGTTCTTCAACTTGAGCAAGAAAAAGTCTTTGTCTTGTCTCTGCTTGTTTTGGTGTGAACTAAGAAGGTCTTGGCTAAAGGGTCCACAGCAAACCTTTATCTATTGATGAGACTCCAATAAATCAATCTGGATCTGAAGACATCCTGGGTTTGTATCCTTTCCAGTAAAACACAATTAAACATCTTTTAAAGTGTGTCACATTCACTCAACACCCAAGGAAATGGTTTCCGACGCCTCATCTTCTGTAGACATCTTCATTAAATCTCTTGGCAGCGAAGGTGCCTGACATGGTGAGCTGCAACAACTCCCGCTGGCTCGTGTGTCATGTTCGTGTCTGGTCTTGATTTTACATCCATCTTCAGCAGTTGTGGGAAGGATATCAGTTGTTTTTTACATAGTCGGCACTCGTTTCCCAAATCACTCGTTTTAAAACACATTTAAATGGAAAAAACATTATCCCGTTTTCTTCCTCAAGGCAATGTTGGATATCCCAAGAAAAATTATACCAGTTTAGTTGAAAACATCAAGGGAAATTCTCATAAGGTTTTTATTTTCTTCTTTTAAGAAACAAAATATTGAACATTTCTTTTTGGTGATTTTTCCGAATTCATCCACAGTTTTGTAGAATACGCATGAGCTCAACATTTTCCATGAACCTCATGTCTCCGTCACCCATTCGTATAGAAAGATGGCTGCCATCCGGCGTTAAAATGGTAGTTTGCCATCTTCCTGTTTGTTTGTGTTTTTGGTTGAAATGATTAAGTACCTGCAGCTGCAGAGATTTTAATGACTTGTATGTGTAAACCGCGTTTGAAGTAGATGATGGAGTAGGTCAAAGGAAAACGACTCACTGTGTGTGTGTCCTCTGGTTGAACAGCTACGTGTTTATATTAAAACAAAAGCACACTGCCGCCTGCTCCTGCTGTTTATGCATCAATAAACTACCTAGACCCCCACTGATCATTTTTCTTCCACCGTCTGCACTTTTTCTTCTTGCGATAATGACCAACCCTTCCATGTTGTTGTCATGTCGAGTGTAAACACACTGGTAGTACCAGCTGCAGAGAGTTGTCGCTCGATTACCCTTATCTTTTTTAACTTATTAGTTTTGTGCTTATCCTTAATTATTTGACAAATACAATTGAAGGTCAGAAAGTTATCATCAGTTGTTTTCTCTGATTGTTAATATGAATATAAAATCTTGTGTCGGGGTTTCCGTTCTTAACAAGTTTTATCTAAATGATAAACAGTTAGGTTTTTCATTTCGCTTGTTGGTGCGTCACATGTTTTCACTGCAAATATTAGAAGGCTTTTTGTCCTCTATCAGATTCTCCAGTTGGCGACAGCAAGACGCCGGCTTTTTATAAGTTAAAGCTCACTAAAGTACTGACTTTATCGACTCCTTATCTGGCTCTTAAGGTGTTTGGGGCGAGGAGTAACTTTTAGAGACTTAACCACTACCATAGCTTGCATTCCCCTAAAGACCGCCAAACTCATGCCACGAACAGTCTGACCAAGACTTCTAAAGGGTTCCCCTCCTCCTCCCGCTAACCATCTTCCCCATTTAACTCCAGAATTCAGGCTGTGGGTTTCGTCTCTGCCTTCTTTAGCTAATTGTGGACTACAACAGAAATGCCTGCTGAGTTGTGGGAAGGATCGTCAACGCAAACAAGTTTTTAGGTCAATCTGACTTTGCCACAATGCTAGGAGAGATATGAGGAGAAGGGTTTTCTTCATCATATAAAACCTAAACCTATAAAAAAAAGTATAACATGCAAACATTCTACATGTTTTTAAAAATATATATATTCAAGACACTAATGCACGCTGCTTAACATGCACACACATCGAATTTCAACGTATACCTTTATTAAATTAGTCATATACTGCCCAATCCTAGTTGACAGTTTATTATTAGTAATGTGAGAAAAAATCATTTAATGGAAGTTTTAAGACACGTTCTGTGTTAATTTGCATTACATTAGATTAGATACTATATTAATCCCTCTTTAGATCTCCTTCGGGAAATTGGGTTTCCAGTACACAGCAGACTATAGAAGGTACAGAAGTTTCATAATAGGATGCAAATAAAAAGAACAAGGTGCAAAGAGATAAAGTGCAAATATAAAGAGCATAGATCAATGGAGAAGAACCTAAAATAAATTAAAATCTTAAAATTAAGCACCATTCTAGAAAAGGTTGGGCTATAATTTCAAAGTACAGCTGTCCATAATGCTAGCAGAAACGTCATGTGTCAAATCGGCATTTTTTCTTGATTCTGCAATTGGCTGTGGAATGCCAGTGAGTCTGTGTGTTGCTCAAGAAGCTCTAATTCACAAACTTGGTCCCCAGATAGGGTCTAAAACATTTTACTGGTGGTGCTTTCGTTGTGCTGAGAAATGAGAATGAAGTGAAGGACGTGCATTCTCTGGTTCTCCCAGCCTAACCTAAATTCCTTTTTGACTTCCTCCCATACCAGAATTTCACTGAAAAGGCAGGTGAGAGACAGCTGCGCTACGACAGGCACACAAGCTGATGCCCTTATTGTTGGTTGATTATGAGCTTTTCCATTACACTCGGGATTTGCACAATACTTTAAAAAAAATGGTAAACAATTTCAGCTGAATGTCAGCATGGCGATCTCTTCTCGATACAACCCGAGGCTTCAGCCTTTTTCACCCCACAAATGATGCCAGCAGAACAATTCCTGTTACAAAAGAAACCATTTAGAATTATTGCAAAAACAACTTAAATTGTTGGTCAGTTGTGGTCGACGGTTTGAAGCATAACTGTCCTGCAACAGTCAGGGCAGGAGATTCCTCGGTCTGAACTTGTTTGTTCTAAAAAAGTGTGATAAATTAACACAATATTCCAAATTCCCAGTGCGGGCCGTGCACATGCTTTGAATGCATTGTATGTGGTTCACATTCTTCGGTCATTTATTTTTCTGGCCCCCACTGTGTAAAGACCATAAACACTTATATTCCTCCCTCTCTGTTTCCTCTCCAGGCCCCGTGCGGATATTTGGACGGACAGCTGAGGCGCGTTTTCATACCGCTCATATCTTCACTGTCACATTTGCCGTGGGATTATAAAAAAGGTTTCTCCCATCGACATGCTTCACGAGATATATATTCTTGTCCTCTCTCTCCCTATCGGGAGCGTCGTCTGGAATTTCCAGCTGAGAGAAAAGCGATAGGGGTTGGTGTTATCTGTGTTTGGACTGTAAATGTTTATAAGGGATATATTTTAGAGTGAGACAAGCTCTGCTATTTGCTTAGCTGAGCAACATGAATAATTCTGGTTTATTATTGGAGCTGGACATAACTGTCTCTCCGTGGTCTCACGCATCAATATGGCAGATGTTTCCTAAAGGATGGATTGTGAGTCTTTCAAATGGATTCTCAAACTACCTTAATTGCCGTTTGTTTTGTCTCCCCCCCCCCCTACACTTGCGTCAGACATCTGAAGAGTATTTTCAAGAACAGAAAGGAACTGGTGTGTTTGTCTCTCAAGCGCTCTGAGAGGAGGGGTATTGTTTCCACTCTTTCATCCGTCCAGCATTTGATCTACGCATTTTAAGCCGATTTCTATTATTCGTGTTGCTCCTCTTGTTTTTTATTATGCATTGGTATTGAGTGCAGATAGGATATCATGCACACCTAAGTGCTTCCCTTTCCTTTTTCTCTTTATTTTCTTTCCCTTTTTCTGACTCTGCCGCTCTATCAGGAACCCCACACATGCTCCGTGTCACGTCCTGTGCAGGCCGACCTACGCCGCAAGGCACACTGATCCATACATCAATCCTTAAAGGGAAGTTGGGAGAGGGACTGAAAGTCATGTTCATACCTGTGGACCTCTTGCTGAAATTCTCCTCAGCAAACCCCCTGTTTTCAATGTGGATATTCAAGACCCTGATGTTTCTTCTATCAACTGTTAACCACTTTGACACCATTTTGGAAAAGCGAAACTTGGATATTACATTTGCGATTGCTTCTGTCTCGATGGCTCGGATAAGGGACAATCAATAGAAAGGGCTCTGAAGCCGTCTTACCTCAATAATTTGATTGGTCAGCACTTGGAGTATGACTAGTTGTCTGATGTATTCTAATGACACTATTTCTGACATAAAGGTTACTAACCAGACCCAAAAGAAACACAGATTTTGGTGCCATTTTCACTGATAACGCTTTTTTCTTAGGGCTGGGTAAACCAGTTCCATTACTGTTGCCTTTACATACTGGTTCTTAAACAATCATTTTTTTTGATACCATTTAAAAAATATATGTATTTATTTTGATAATACATTTACATATAGTTCACATCTTGAGTTACATTTTTTCAGCTTAAATTTGCACTCCAAGCCATGATATTACAGAAAAAATCCAAATTTAACTAATCATTTCCAGTGCAAAAGAACACTTGGGAAATAAATCTGATGCTTATTGCCTTTGTCACTTTTCCGTTTTTCTTAATTCACATGTTATATCATCTCCCGTGTGATTACTGGAATTTTGCACAGAGGCAAAAAAAATGTTTTGGAATTCTTTACTGCCGAAGCATTTCGATCACTGTCACAAAATAACCCAAGTTGGATTCCGAGTCCTACTTTTTCTGTACCGATTTGGCACCGATCGCATACCCACCCTGTTTTGTGTAGGGATGGGTATTGATACTGCGTATCATATCTAAGGTTAGGTTATGTATCAGTATACCTTTTATCCGATATCAAACTAATACTTACGCTACTGGTGATGGATGCACTTGGAAGTTTCTTGCTAGTTTAACACAACAAACTTGTGAAGGATTGGGAATTAAAGCAAATTATTTAACAGAGATGTCAGAAAACTATGATGTAAACTTGAGACTAAGAAGATTAAAATCTTGTACGAAATTCCCTCTGGATGCATTCTTTTTGGCTGTCAAAAAGGGGTCCAGGAAAAATGAAACTGTTTTTTTTATTTGGAAAAATCCTTTTATCTATATAGCTATATACAATAATTTGGACTTTGAAGTGAGAGGACATATCTCAAGTGAAGTTAAAAAGTTCAAATCACTAATTAATAAAGGAGATATTTTGAGATGCAACAGAAACTATAGGTTGTCACCGATGCTTATTTTAGTTGGCAGGGAAACACTTGCTTTACTTCCACCCCGAGACAAGGAGTGACTCATCGTCTGTTTACAATAATCTCCATCATGTTGGCAACGCATGTGACTTTCCTAAACGGGCTTGAAAAGAGAATGTAATTGGTCTCATTGTGCGGCGGAGAGCAGACATTTTTCTTGCCGCTCCCCGTGAGTTTGGGAGTCGAGGGCTCCCGCCGGCCCCTCGGCCCCTCCGTGGCAGCCGTGATTCATGTGATTGAGAAGAGTGTGGGAGGGGAAGTGGGGAGGAAGAGAGGCAGGAAGTAGGGGGGAAAAGCTGGTCTATCAACGAGGCCTGATAATGGAGACCCACAGGAAACCACCAAGGAGGATTTTCCACGATGTTGCACAGGAGCCCTGGCACTGGAGCAAACCCAACACACACACTGTTTTTTCTCCGCCCCACCCCCTCCCCCCTCGTCCAAGAGGGGCCACCGGCACCCACACATGGGGGTGTTGTATGATACAGCGGGGTCCACACGGACAAAAGCGGGGCCGACATCGACCCACTCAATCAGTGCTGCGAGATGATCGGCTGATCTGTCAGCATGTTATTCTTATCTCCTCCAGTGGCTGCACCTGCTCCTGCAGGGCCGTGTGCCAGGAACCGTGGCAGGGCTGCCATTGGCTGGCAGAGGCCAACAAACGCATGAAAGCCACGATACATGTGGCTTTTTTTTTCATGAAAAACAAAAATCAAACATTTCCAACCGTTATGTATACGACTTAATCAAAAGCAGGTTGTTGTGTTTGAGACATGTTTGTCCGCCGCTCGCGCAGGGAGGGGCCCCTTGTTTTCCTTCAGCTCTTCCCTTTGGTGACACTGTTGTTTCCCACCCCCTGTGAACAGCCCATCCCATTACCTCGGCCCCGCGCTCGCACTCACGATTGGACTCGGGAGGAAAATCGATGCCGAGAAAGGCTCGCCTCTCTTCCTACGGCGCAGTCGTTAGGGAAATGGAGTGGCTGTTCCATCTGTGCACGACTGCTAATGACCCCTCGTGCAGACCCTCCACCACCGAGTATCTGCTGCTTGTCCAGCCACAGAGAGGGAAAAAAAACCTAGATTTCAACCATATCTCATTGGGTTTTTTTTTTTTTTTTTTCAGTGAATAATTTTCGTGTAAAGTGCTTCCCACGTATTGATGTGTGCGCTTTATCCGCTCCTTCTCTCACAGGACGTCCTGTGGAGTCGCCTCCAACCTCTCGTCTAAATAAGAAAAACACACACAAACATGCCCACTTCATCCCAGCGAGCGCCTCCCGCCCCGTCCTCCTCTCTCTCCGCTACTCCAGCTTCTTATCTTCAATGTCCAGGCAGTTGTATTTTTGTCTGTGTGTGTGTGTGTGTGAGTGTGTGTTTGTGCGCGAGGGGAGTGGGTGTGTGTGTGTGTGTACTTCACACCTATTTCTCTTCTATACACAGTCGGAGAGGTTGCCTTTCAAGTTCTCCTCCAGGCATGTGATTGGTCCGGGGGTTTGATGATGGGACAGATTCAAGAGCAGGGATTGATGTTGGAAAAACCAAAGCAGGTTTCATTTTTGGTGACTGAAATAATCTTTAGACTGACCTTGTTCATTGGCTCTTTTAATTGTAACTGAGATTCAACTGTTGTAGTACATTA
Organism: Callionymus lyra; assembly: GCF_982586985.1. Taxonomy (NCBI): domain Eukaryota; kingdom Metazoa; phylum Chordata; class Actinopteri; order Syngnathiformes; family Callionymidae; genus Callionymus; species Callionymus lyra. Next base: position 7,211,862 of record NC_141834.1, read on the forward strand.
TGGGGCTTTATAGTAGGAGTACAGGAATGGGCTTCACTACTGTTTTGGTAATAATTAAACATTTAAAGTTTTTTTTAAATTGTATGAATATAATTGATGCTGTCTGCAGGACTTTAAGGCATCGGTGTCCAACTCAATAACACAAGGCGTTGAAATCTCAAAACAGTTTTGGTCCTGGGCTGATCAAATTGTATATTCACCAAGGAAAAGTATGAGTCTGATTGCAGTATTTTCTTTTTATTAATGGAAGCTCAATCTATCGGAATTTTCTCTGCTTTTGTCCAAGGTCAAACGTCATCAAATACTTTTCCGTTGGTATCAGTTTTACTCTTGGTATGGATATGACGCCTTTAAAGGTCACAATATGAAGTATGCTGACGACACTGCCATTGTTGGATACATCAGGGACAACAGCGAGGACGAGTACAAGTGTTTATTTTTTTTATTTTTTTTATTTTTTTTTGTGGACTGGAGTGAGAAGAACCACATGAACCGTTGAACACCTTAAAGACCAAGGAGCTGGTCTTAGGTTTTTGGATGTCCAGGACAAAGCCACGTCCAGTGTCCATTAGAGGTGACGAGGTGGAGATAGTTGACAACTATAAGTACCTCGGTGTGTGGCTGGACCGTAAACTGGTCCTGCAACACAGACCATGTACAGTATATAAGAAAGTTCAGAGTAGACTGTACTTTCTGAGGAGGCTTCGATCATTTAATATCTGCAAGAAGCTCCTCTGCATGTTCTACCAGTCTGTGGTGGCCAGTGTCCTGTTCTATGCTGTGGTGTGTTGGGGTGGGAATGTGTCCAAGAGGAGTGTCAACAGGTTGGACAGGTTGATCAGGAGGTCTGGCTCTGTGGTTGGAATGAAGCTGGACTCACTGGTGACAGTTGTTGAGAGGAGAAACTCCTGTCAGTCATCCTCTGAACACTGTCATCAGTGAGCAGAGAAGCGGATGGAGCATGAATGCTCCTCCCATAATGCAACACTAATAGACTCAGGGACTCATTCATTCCTTGTGCTATTAGATTGGATAATTCTGAGATTTTGTCACCTTGCACTTTTTTGTTGAACTTTGTTTTTGTTCTTGTTTTGTGTTGCTGTGTGCTGGAAAACTAATCTCCTGAAGGAGATCACCAGAGGGATCAATAAAGTTTATCTATCTATATATTATATCAACATTTCAGATTATTCTTTTTTCTCCCCAAGAGTTATAAAAGGTCACATGCATAGTTTATATATTTTAGTGTCTCATAGTTCGATTTGGATTCTTGGGGTCATGTTTAACGGGTCATGGTTCTAAATCGATTCTAGATTAAAAAAAAAAAAAAAACCCTGTCTTTAGTGGGTAAATTAGATAAATGATGACATTATCAGGTTATAAATCTGACTTGGGCTGTGCACTCGAATGGGGAACAGAAATCAGAGATGGTTAAAACTTTTCTAACAAGAATGTATGACTTATCTGTCAAACAACTCATTTAATTTTTATAGTGTATAACAGTTGTTTCATAATCACTACCAGATGTATACGGCTTAAATGAATATACACAAAATGTGTCCAAAAAATGGATATGAAAAAACCAAAACCTTTCTAATAATGTATAACAACCTTTTAACTTGTTTTAATACTCTTTACGTTTTACATTTTTATTTAATGTGCGCTAGACTGTGTGCATTAAGGACTTTATCAGGGGTTTATGATGCAGAGTGAGAGTGCTTGATATAGGAGAGACTATCACGACTATATTTTTAAAGGCTGAATAAAGGTTTTTATTAAATATTACAAAATTTATCAGAGGAAATGAAACCAAAACTAACCAGGAGGCAGAATGATTCATTTCTTCTTCGTCTAGTTACTACTGTATTGTCATAATCCGGCAACTACTGAGTCACATTGTCCGTTTTATTTTGGGCAGAATTTTGTCGCTTGTAACGGACGAGTTTTGTCAGTTTTTCCAGTGTGCATGAGGGGCTTTCACAGATGATTTCCGATGCGGAATTCAGGTGCGTGCAGCTAATCATGGTCATGACAATGATTTAAAAAAACAAAAACATTTTGAATATATTTTAGACATGTTATTAACAGTAAATGCTGCTCCTTTTATAATTGGGACCCTGTGAATGACAGAAAACACTGTTTACAAAGAAAACAAATTCTAATTGTTGGATTCATTCCACTACATTGCAGCCTGGCAAAATTCAGAATTATTTAATATTATATTTAATTAATAACTAGTGGGTAATACGAAAGAATGCATGTATTTGAAGATGATTGTTTTTAATTTAAGCTGTAAACATTGTTGAGTAAATGGTGTATATTTTTTTGTATTTTTGCTATTACAAGTCTGTTTTGTGGCGCCTACGTTAGTCAACGTGACGTGTACGATTGTCTTTTTCTGTTGGATACTTCACCTGTCGGAGGATCTCGGGTCAAGCAGTTGAATCTTTTTTTTCAGTTGGATTCAGATGTGATGGTACAGAAGTTTGAGTCCATCCTTTGCTGCTCATCCTTACGATCTGTCACAGTCTAGCAGTGATTTTTGGATTGTTTGTCTGTTTTTTTGTCCTGATTATTATGGGATGCAGCTTGCTGCTGAGCCACTTCCTGTTTATTGGCCTCATCCTGGCCCCGGGATCATCACTGACATCACAAGGTTGTTTACGGTGTGGGAACCAAGGTAAACTATATTTACCAGAAGTGGGACACCACTGTTGACTGTCTCAATCGGAACGAGTGTAATTATTATGAAACTAATACCAAAAGCAAAGGTAATGAATCAAAGTGTAACGTTGTGGCAAACACTTTTTTAAAATGAATGTGTACAGTGCATGGTTCTTATGTTTCAGAAAACATTTTCTGCATTTTTAAAATGTTGAACCCCGTCCAGACATTGTCTTTGACCAACATCTCTAATTTGTCGACCAAAAAAAAACAAGACACTTTTTAATGACATGTTTATAAATTTAGTTTTTGCTCAAAAACTACAGCTCCAACTTTATTAAACACTGAACACTCGCCAAAGTCGTCAAATCATTGAAATGTTCAGACATTTCTGTTACCAAAAAGCCAAACTTCTGATGAGGCAGTGCCTCACCTCTGCATGCACAATCCATCCAAAACTGGGGTTGCAATTGGTGAATGCCAGTTGCAGTATCTTTGAATGTCGGCAATATTATCTTTGCAGATACGTTGATTTGCCCTGATTTTCCACAGCGTGACTTATGTCTTTAACCAATAAAGTTTAGTGTTTGTAAAGTACATATTTAGTTTTGCTGTTGGGAAATAAAACCTCAATGAAAAGGCACAGGTTGCGTCAGATAAATAAAGACCTGCATCTTGGAGAGAAAGACTTAAACTTTTGATCCCACTTTATCTGAATAATTAATTAAAATAATATTGACAAACTGAGAGGTTAATATTCTCGTTGCCATTGTGTATAAAAAGTCTATAAAATGTTTTCATGATAAAGCTTGTGCCTAATTCTATTAACATCTAATGTGCAGCTTTGTTTCTTCACTACTGAAGATTTTCCTTATATTTTTTTCCCATTAATTATATGGATTATATTAAGTCAATTATTATTTTTAAGCGCAATTAAGTTTTACTGGGAAAAACATTGTCTTAATTCTACACCAAAACTCATGAGTGATGTCACATAATAAACGATATTTCACGAATAGATGACAATTTGAAAAATGGTCACAACAAAGTAAACAATGTTTGAATCGTTCCTGTTTACTTTACGCTAACAGATGTTTTTTTTTATTTTCCCGTATAAAAACAATGGAGCCTGTTTCTAATGAGACGAAAACGTAATTGTAAACCGTTTTATGGCTCTTTTCTATAAATATTTGGTTGTGTTTAATAAGTCTTTACTAACTTTGATGTTTTGTTTGTGTCGTGTTGTCCGTTTTTTTTTCGTTTGTTTATTCTGCTCAAGGGGGAAAGCAGTGGAAAATGTTTGGAGGGCAGATGTAACGAGAGGGTGTTGAATCTGACGCCGTAGCCAAGTGAGTCAAGGGTTGGTCGAGGGTGGAGAACCTCGCTGCCCGGGCGTGTCCAGAAACTGCCAACTTCAGCTAAGGATCAGGAACCCAATGGTCCATTCCTTTAAGAAAAAACGGTTCTCACCTACCTCTGTTTTCTCTCGTGTTTATGGGATGTTCATCCTTTTTCTCAGCTGGATAATTGATTTGGAAGTTTATCCTTGAGACCACACGCGTCAAGTGTGTATTTGTAAGGTATTTCATGCAGCTTCACGTAGAAATGGACCATATGGAATACATCAACCCACCGGATTTTATCTGGTAACAATTTAAGAATATGATACTTAAGACACAACCCATAGGGGGGCTCATGTACTCGGAAAGACGGTGCTCAAAAATGAGTGGGGGGTACAGAAGTGGGTACAACGTGGGAAATATAGCAGTTGCAATGGCCGCCATCTCTAACTTAAGTCCCTAGATGAGTTAAAGATCTGGAAGGTATTAGATTCAAAATGACCGTGTCGTGGACAATCGTTCCGTATTTAAATGAATTGAGGACTCCAGAGTAGGAAACCTGAATTCCAGGAAAGACCCAACACGGACCCACAGGAAACACTTCCTCGAAACTCAAGAGTAAACCTCAAGGAGAAATCTTCCCAACACTGGTACATACTCTATTTTCATTTATTTATACAAACAAAGAGCTACAGATCACAATAAATGCCATCATTTAAACCAGTAGGAGAGAGTCCAGCTAAGCTGATATCATTAAACTCAAAGAAGCCATATTTTCTGATTTACAAGAACATGTGCCGGAGAAGATCTCTGCATTCCAAGCCAGCTTCAATAACTTTCATCATTATTCTCGCTCCTCGTGCTCGACTCCACATTCTCGCAGAGAGAACCACGAACATGCGCCGCCGTTTCTCAACCTACTTTATGACCCTGCTCAGATCTAGCTGAGGTTTTACGCAAAACACACCGGCTACATCAGGACACATAAAACCTTTATTGTCAGGCTCATGCTTCTCTCGGGATTTAATGTTTCTGGTTACGCTGTGAAGGCTTTTCAGCGGGAGAATTTAGTAGCTGCTGCGAACTAATTATACCTCAAACTCTCAAATGTTTGTGGCCCCAAATAAGGACCTTTAATGTAAAACTTAAAGTGAACAACTAATGTGTGGATTTAAGTGCTTCTTAAGTAGATGTTGGACTCTATTGTACTCATCAGTATGTTGCTGTTTGAACAAAACTGAATTTTCATTGAAATATTTACATTAGAAAAGGATCTTAAGCCCTGCCCACATAAAACTATTTTTTTTGGAGATAAAATCTTGTTTATCATAACCACGCCCACTGTGCTGTGATTTGTCACTGCGCGTTATTAAACCTGAAGTGTTCTCCTCATTGAATAAACAAAGAAAGAGTGAAGCCATTATTACGTCATAATGTACTCCGCTCTCATAACCTCTCATTCGCCAACATTTCAGACGAGGAGAACTTCATAAAGTAATACGTTCGAAACATGGTCATGATGAGAGACTTATTGCATCTTGGAGAGGAAGACTTCAACATTTGAAACAGAGTTGGTTTTTCACATTAGTTGCCCTTTAATGATTGACGCTTCTCAATGTATTTTGTATTGTATTTAGGTACAGTGGATTGCAAAAGTTTTCAAAAAATTTCAACTTCTCCGTTTTTTTCAAATTGCAATCAAACATGAATTGATTATGGAATTTTCAAAAATATACAAATGGCAAACAATTGATATGGAGATGGATAATTCTGTTTTTTAATCATGGACATTTACATTACTTCATGCTGGTGTTTCACATAATATTCCATTGAAATCTCTTTATATTTAATGTTTTACATGAACAGATATTGAACTAGTTTAAGAGGTAGTCATTTTGCAATCCTTGATATATGAATAATTATAGGATTGTTTAGTTCCTAGTATGACATTAAAAGGGTTGATCAGGCTTAATATCTGATATTTTGTTAAAAAAACAAAAGAAAAAAACTTTACATTTTGTTAAACTGCTGATAATTTCTAGATCGTTCTAGTCTTGAAAAAGTTTGGAAAACAACATCCTGTGGTGGGCACTAGGACCCGATGAGGCCTCTTATCCTCTTATCAGGATGTTTTGTGCATGATGCAACTTTGCTTCAGTTTGAACTGAAGTTGGTTTAGAGTTATTTTTGATTATTTTATTATCATTCTTTTATCCAGGGTTATGCAGGACGATAAATGACATTATCATAAATAAAAGTCAGAATTTATAAATGAATAAATGTATATATACAGAAAATGGCACCATTTTTGGACAAAAATTAATTCAGAAGTAAATTATTTTGACATGTTGATATTTATCCACGCATTAATTTATTCATTTATTATTATATTATTCATTATTTACTTATGTCATTAATCGTCCTTCATAATAGGTGAGATGGATGTTCTTCAAAAATTTGTAAGGAAGTAACATGTTAATGTTAATTTAAAACTGCAACCCCCTATGTTCAGAATGGTCCCTAAAACCACACTTTTGACTTTTATTCATGGCTCTCATGGATCAGAGATGGGGGAGGACAGGTGTAAGATGAATTGCACTTGAGTTTGATTGACGCATCGAGATCCTCTTCAAATGATCAGCGTTGTCACTGTACTATATGTGCCACGGGTGACTCGGATGTTTCACTTTCATGTTGGTGTAATTTATCATTTAATTGTGAAGTAGTTTCAAGGAAATAAAATAAGCTACTGTATATTTTAAGTATTTAAGAAACTAATTTTTTAATTTATCTGGAAAATACTAGTTGCTTAAGGATCTGTTGCTACAGATTTGATCACCTTTAGTTGCATGAAAGTTGATTTAAATTTGATTAAATTGTTAATTTTGGATTGTTTATGAGTGTGCAGCAGCGCTGAGAAGCCATACAAGTGAATGATAAATATATATTTCTGTGGTTTCATTTGTGATTTAAATTCATGTTGCTCATAGCTGGATGCTATGAGCGGCTTCGACCACTGCATCTAAAGCAGCTCTTCAGGTCACTATGGCTACAAATGATCCCAACATGCACAGGCTTCCTATCCTCTCCTACCTTCCTCGACATCCCTTCTCTCTCTCTCTCCCCGTGCACGGTGGGCTTCAACCTACAAGCCTGGGAGCGGAATTCTGGGAACATTTTTCCATGTGAAACAGCGAGGGTCAGTGCAGGGGTGTGACGCCACGGCATTGTTCCCGCTGCGAAGAGAGGAACCGTGCGCCGTGAGGGCAATTCCTGTCCGCTCGAAAAAAACAGCCACTTTCTCACACCGCTTTCCTTCCTCCGTCAGGCAGCTCAAAACAATCCCAGAGTGTTTGTGGGTACGCGCTGCAGCAACTTACAGAGAGGCCGAATATTGGATTGCAAGGGAGAGAGGAAAAAAAAGATTTATCAAGACTGTTTATGGGCTTTTGGAAACAAACAAAAGAGGAAGGGGAACTAGTCGTCCCTCGATTGCTCACTTGCTCAAACAAACGTCAGGCCCTGCAGTATATCACTGCGACTGCAAGCCCGCCCGTCCAATCTGTGTTTTTTTAAAAACAATAAAACATTCTTGTCACCAAAAGTGATCGCCGCTGCAATACAGAAATATATCATTCCTGTCCAAACTTACGATAATGCTCCTCTGGGCGCTTTTGGGTTGTACTTTCATTTTGGGCGTGCGTGTGATCTCATAATGGTTTGTATTAATGAAGCTTTCCAGAACATCTTAGAGCAGATTTAAAGCTTTGATTCGCGGCCAAAAACCTTTCTTTTGCTCCATTAGCTACAAATGGTCCCCGGAGCCCCCCGAACTAGTGGCTGTGATCATATCTGAGAGAAATGACTATGACCTGGGACTAGACTGGCTCTAATTTCTGTTTACAGGAAATAACCTTCTGTCTCAGTTAGCTCAACAGTGGTTGTACTTTAATCTGGAAAATTGCTTTTGTTTCCTGGTTCCGCACGCACTCCTTTGTTGTCACCATAATAATTTTCAAAGAAAATGTTTGTCCTTTAAAGCAGGGGTCCCCCAACCCTTTGTTTACCGCATGACAGTTTAATGTCGCCACACAATGACCTTAAGATGGAAAAAATACCAAAACAAAACCCTACAATTAGGTGCACACGAGATGCTTCTCACTATAACGCTGAATATGCAAGAGCTTAACTGGTTAGAACAAGATGTTTGTGTGTTTGCATCTGTGGATGTATGATTGTATGCAGACGATGGTGTTCTGTATTTTTATATCTCCAAGATTTTGGCAACTTCACAACAAATTGCGAGTGATCATATATATGAATTGAGGACTCTGAAAACACATTTTTAACTCATTTTTTACTAGTCAAGAGTCAATTGGAAATGTAATTATTGAGAAAATCTGGTCTTTTTGAAAAATAAAACTCTTTTCAGAGGGTAATAATCAATGGAACAGTAATTGTATATATTTTTTATTTCTGTGCGGCCCAGTAACACATGTCTTAAGGACGTATATCCTGGACTACTTTAAATGGAAACTTGTTGGATCTCATCATCATTCATACCTTTATCCTTACTTTGTGCACAGAAATATGTGAATATGAAAAGAAACGTGAAGGTGGGAAAAATCGTATAATCCTTTCCCGAACTCTTCTTTAAGAAATCTGTGTTTCTGTAGAGCATGGGTCTCAAACGTAACTCAGAGGCCACCAGAGGAACCTTCTTGTTGAGATTGGGTTGTAGGACGTGTTCTTTTAACACGTCTTGGATGAAATTTTGGCAATTTCTGTCTAATTTTATGGATCATTTTATTTAATTAACTGTCCCTTCTTAACTTTATAATCAAATATATATGATATATTTTATGTGAGGCTTTTTATTCCCAAACAATCTTGTATTCTATAAATATGCAGTCATTTGCTCAACTAGTACTCTGGCACTAGAAACTTCAAATGGAGGGCTGGAAATATCATCTTACGGGCCACAAATGTTCGAGACCCCCTGCTGTAGAGCATGTGGCAAAGTTTTTGGTTGATTCACATCCTGCTGACTCACTCAAGATCCTTTCTTACACACAAGAAATCCAGTGTGGTGGCAGGACTAACTGGGGTCAAGGCTGCTCTGCAATCAATTGGTTTGCCTGAAATTTTCAATGGTATTCATGACGTCTCATGTGTTATTTCAAAATAAGAGATGGTAATATTTCAATTTGATATGAAAAAACAGCACATTTTCTCATTAAATTTTCTATAAATATATTAAGAAGACAATCCCCAGTTATAATTTATTTCAATTTTTGATTTCTGAACATGAAATAGTAATATTAAGAAAATGGACTACATATTTAAAGATGTTGCCATATGGCGGGGGTAGACGACTAAAAAACCCAAGGGGCCACTTTATGTTCTGTGGCTCTTAGGAGGGGCCATAAGGCAAAGATTAAAAAAAAAAGATGATACAGCTGAAGTGTTGTTATACCATGACTGACTGATTGTTAATATTAAGGATAGAATTATGGAAAAAACACGATTTAATCATTATTTTTTTCAATCCCATCTTTCACTTTCAATTTGAACAGTACCTGTAATTTAGTTAATCTTCAGAGTCCAAAAAATGCTGAAAAAACACTGATCACAAAATAAGTAAAATGATGCATAAAACGCACACAAAAAATCTTCTACAGTAAGTTGTAAGGATTGGACGAAAAATGCTTTGTAAAAAAAAATTGTAATTTTTACTTGGTGAACTTGAGGGCCACATGAATACAAATGAATACTGCAGTCCCATTTGAATACTCTCAAGTGGGTCTTACTTTGCCGAGGTATGCATACATTCTATTGAGAGGGGAATGTGCCATGAATAAAATGTAACTTTTTACATTAATATGCAAGATAAACCTTGAAAAAATGTTTTTTTGGTTCTTGTTAACAAGCGTGGACATTACATTTTCTAGAAGTATTCTAAATAAAAATGTACCAACACATATTTATTGGACGAAATGACTCCCTAATTTCAAAAAACCATGTAATCAATAAAAGTATAAAGTACCATGAAAACCTAAAAGACACCTTTAAGCAAGTCTGGGCTCCTTTGTCTGTGGCTACAGCAAGTCTCGGGTCAAAAGTTTAATAAGCTCCAAATGTCTGAGCGAGTCTTTCTCCGGTGGATGCATACGTGCACCTTCCAGCCAGCCGTGAGTCACATCAGAACCCCGTCCCCCCGTCCCCCCCGACTCCTATATTTAAACCCTTTCATTTCCATTGTTTTTTCCTCTTTTTATCGTGCGTCTGCACGTATGGCCGTCGTATAAGTCACATCCGCCCGTCCTCCTCATCCCTCCTTCTCCTCGCAGGAGCGTCCCAGACGTTGGAATGACCGAGGGAGGAAACGTGAGAGGAAGGATGAGCCTGTTAAATCCCAATAGTACGTAAGAGACAGAATAGTTTCGGTTCTTTCCTTTGAACCTGTTCCTTGAGTTATACGACTTCTTCTGTTTGCGTATTCCTACTTTTTTTTATCATACTTTACTGGACCGCTGGTAGTAGCAGGCGGAGACTAAATAATGTGCTCTCTAGAGTTTCCTGCCCGGTGTGAGGCTGGTCTGTGTGCGTGCCCTGTCCTCCATCCTCCGTCCTCCTCGGGCCTCCTTCCCCACCCGTCCTGAGCGAGGATGCACGAGTGTGTGTGCGTGGGCTGGATGTCTGGGAAAGCCTCTGACACAGCTGAGGAGATGAGCAACAAGCCTAATATAGCTCGTGTGTGTGTGTGTGCGAGAGTGTGTGTATCATTAAGGAAACACCTGTCCCGTGTGACTGCCGTTTTCTGTTGCGTTTTCTTGACCCCGCTCACATCAGGTGGCTTCCTGGTTTGCGTCAGATGTTTCTCCACCGAGGCGCGTCGGGATTCGCCGAGCGACGCCCCGCCCCCTTCCTGCGCCAGCGTTCATTGATCTTCAGAGGCTCGTTGCCGAGGCGAGTTCTTTCAAGGACTCGCCTCGGCATTCAAAAAAAATACAAATAATAATTGGAAATACACAAACAAGAAATATTTTGATGTCCAACCAATTTGGAGTCAATTTGCCAAATAGCAATGCTGCTCTGAATTACAAAGCCAAGACAATAAAAGGCTTCCAATTTATTTTAACGGCAAGGAACGTGGATGTGACCTTTTAAAGAATAAGTGGATCAAGTTCCACCAGCTGGCAGCCATAACTTAAGCCGCCACTATTTCCATTATATAATGTCCCTTAACTGAAGTCCCGATTGGTCCTTTTTTGTCGTTTATTGTGGGTATATATACTTGTAATTTCCCACAATTACAGGTTGTTTTTATCATTTGTATGTTCTTGCTTTTGTTGTGAGGCACTTACTCTTAATACTTTTTTAGCTTATAATTATGTTTATTGCATTCTTGCTTTGAATTTTTATGCTCCAGTTTTCTCATCTTTCCAGTCAAGAATATTCTTTGTTTATTCGGTCTGGCACCCTGTCACTTTAATTGAATTGAACTGTTGCTACATATAAACTTTACATCAATTACACAGTAGGTGGATGATGCTGGTTTCCTGTTATTGGTTTATTTTCTATAGTCGTGTTCATAGACCACCCTTCATCTTCCACTTTAAAGTTGTTGAGTTGGCTTGTCATTGTTTATTTACCATATTAAGCCTTCAAAGCTAATTTAGAAAAAAAGAAATGAAATTCAGTGAAATAATGGATGTTGAAACGAGACCTCATGATCATATAGATTTGCTGCTCAACTGAAATTAACTATGAATCTTGAGAGCCGGACTCATTCTGAAGCAGAAATGTCCTCAATACTAGTTTTGTATCATGAAATGATGGTAAATGAATACTAAACACTCAGAAACACATGAAACGGCTGATGAGATATGAACATATGAACAAGTATCGTTCAACCTCCATATGCATGTTTTATCCAGTGAAAGAATAATAACCAGCTTCCTGTTTGTTCTGGTGATCAAAGAATGTCCACATTCCTTGACATAACCTTGAGTTTTACACAGTCTGTCCCATACTATAGTTTCCTCTTTTGAGGGTTTTTAAAGAGCTTAAGTAACAAATCACACATTCTTTTGACTTAATTTGATGCAATTGTATCATTGAATTTTTCACAATTGTGATTTAAAAAGTTTGGAAGTCACAGCAGTGTGAACTCAAGAGAATCAGTTGAACTCCACTGTTTATTCTTCCATTTTACGTTATGTTTCGGAAAGGATCCGCGGCCACAAACCTACCTGGCATTTTGTCGAAAATGGTGTTTTGCAGTAAATAATCGAGAATGTCCGCTTGAAAATGAGTACAGAACCGCTGTGCTTGAAGAATGTTTTCATACATTTGCGTAGCTTCCTCTGGATCCGGGATCAAGCCAAAATCAGCATTTTTATGAGTTATTGCTTAAGATTAGGGATGAATTATAATTGAAAATACAACACCCTGCTGGAAACACTCCACAGAATTGTTTGGTTAACAGTTGTATTCCCCAGTTCACACACGATTGAATCACTATCTTACCTCGAGCCCTTTCCAGCTTTCTTTATTTTTTTTAAAGCTCGAAAGTTTCTCAAGAATGAACAAATCCTGAACTGAACCATGGTTGATGCTATCTCTTACACATTCTACACCATTGATCTCTCTATACAATATGACACAATATTGTGTATTACCGTAATGGTGTATGTAAAATACAGGATAGGATTGAAAATGACTAAAATTTCAGATTCTACATCGTGAGCCTTCGGCGACTGAACTCCTTGGTATTGTCCCTTATCAGTGTGTCTCTCTCACTCTATTTGTCCGGTCTTTCATATTAGTCCAGCTCCTCATGTTTTTTAACCTCCAGCCAGGAAGGTTGATTGAACTCCTGTTTGTTTAGCAGCAGGAGCCTTTTCCTTGATCCCTTCAAAAAAGGCCCACTGTATTCTGCGATTGGAGCCCAGGACCAGAACAGCTGGGCTACCAAACACACACACTTGCACACACAATTTTAGGTTATTTGAATTACTATGAGAACATAGGAACAGAAGCCTTTCCATTTTGGTTGGGACCTTCATTTGATAGAATTAGTTATTTGTCTTAATTTCAATTGGATATATTTTTATATATATTTTTCCATGTTAATGGCCTCCAGGAGGCGCTGTAGCAATAAGCGCAAGACCAAAGATGTAATTAATAAGACGATAGCTTGATTTCGTTTTTGAACAGACCAAGCACCATCCACCCACCCTTGTAATAGAAAACGCATGAAGAAAAACAATTTTTTTGGGAGTTGGAGACGGCAGCGTAAATAACTGACTCAAGACAAAAAGACAAAAAAAGCTTTCAGAGGTAATGAAATAAAATGGCATGAACTTGACCATGATTATTAGAATAGGCTTTGTATATTTTTTGTCAAAACGTTTTACTGCAGTGTTAGAAGCACTTCCGAAAAAGCCTTTATTTACCTTAAAGTGTTAATATCTTATGTTACAATGTGTACCCCTGTGGGTTTTATATGCAAAAGAGAATTTTCTTTTCAAATTTAGTTGGTGCTGCTTTTTTCAAGTGCACTTAAGTATCCAAAAAAACCAACTGTACAGTAAGACGGCTTCATTGAAACCTCAGGGCCGTCATCTTTGTATCGAGTCTATAGATGCATTTAACATAATTCCATGTATTCTCGTAACACCTGAGCTTCACACTGAGCTGTTATAATGTAAATCTCAAGGTCAGTTGAGAAGAGGGCGGCACATGTGTGTGAAAGACCGTAATAACAAGAAAGGCTATTTCCTATAATGTCCTTGCCTGGACAAGGTTAAACTCTCCTTAGCAATGCATAGAACAGCCCCAGACAATAACGGTTCTCTGACATCGCTGAATTAGACCTCCTGCTATATCTTAACAGCATCCCTGACTTCCAGTGTGACGTGATGAATGGCTCCAGAGGACACACACGTAAGTGCATTTATGAGTGGCAGCAGTTATAGGCCTTAATATAATCGGGCTTAAAGGAAGTGATTCAATTATGTGTGACACAGTGCCCACCCCCTCCTCTCCTTCCATCAAATGGTGTCTGTTAAGATGAAACAAGTGGCACAAAGGTGCACTCTTAAAACTGCCGGGTTCTTTTCATGACCATTTGCTAGGTAGCTGTGGACTTGGAGCTGATTGGGTTATTTTGAACCAACGTTGGGTCAACTGTTTTGACCCAGCAAATTGGGTTGAATCTTGAATTTCTAAATTGAATTTAAGATAAACCCAAACAGTCGACATGTGACCAAAATGTTGGATTTGACACAAGACATCTGCTCTTACTAAGACATTCCTGCTTTCTGCCAAATATAACTATTTAAAATCTAGCCTTCATGGAATCATGATCCAAGTGTCTTACGTTACATTGAATTATATCAACTACCAAAGGTTGGTCTTACAGTAAATCTGCTGCTACTGCAGCTAAAGCTAGTCTCTCCGGGAGCGGCACAGGTTTTTCCTAAACTTTTGTTATAATAAAAGGGACCAGCAGACATCACATGAGAGCTGTTGATGTGTATTCTTCAAAGCCTACTTTGTATTCGATCTTGCCTACCAAAAAGCATGCACTCAAGTTTGGGATTTGACTCAGTCGGTTGCAATTTTTGTATTTTAATCTTCATTATGGCAGTATTTGTAGAATAATGTCTGCTTGTTTTGAGTTTTAACACCTGCATTTACCATCAAAATAATATTTGGAATGACTACCAGGATACGGGTTAATCGTATAGATATGTCTGTGTATTTATTAGGAAGTTTTAACCCATCTTGCAAGACATATAAATAACTTTTGGCTCAATCCCATTTCACCTAATTTGTTTTACTTTTCACCTGTCAGTTTTTAAGAGCATAAAAACACAGATCTATTTCAAACGCCCTCAACCTTGCTGAGCCATTTAAAGCTGACTTGTCTTTTGTGCATATTGATCAAAGCACTGGCCTCCTGTGTGTTTATGTTGTCTTTAACACCAGTGTTTGTGTTACAAATGTGGCCTCAAAGCTATTTGTTCAACAAGGCACAACTGTAAATAGATGCACTGAAAAAACAAGTCATTTTTTTTTTAATTCTTAAAATTATCATCTTGAAGAGCAAAATGTAAATAAAATATCTGACCTTATTAAAAAGTCCTACTTGAATATCTTAAGTAAAACAGTTCTGTTTTAAGTCGTATCTCATCTGAAACTCTCTTTGTTGAGTCTTACAATACATATCTTCAATACAGAGGTCATTTTCTTAAATATACAATTTTTTTCTAGGTATTTTGAAGCCCTTGTATGGTAATACATCTTATTTTTACCAGCCTGTTTTACACACTGTTCAGAAATGGGTTTCATTGGAAAACCTGATTACACTGATCATTTTGTATTCACTGTGTAAATTGTATTAAATGTTAAATTCAAGGCAAAACTCATATTTTCAGAATCAGAAACTTAATGCCAGTGTTGTAAACACAACATGGGATTTTTTTGGTGGCCGTAAAGAATAAAATAATGAAATAAGATGGCATAAAAAATAAGTAATACACCTTGAATGACGTATTTAGTCTCAAAAATTGCAGAATATGTTTCGAAAAGTGAGACAAACCATGTCATGTTTTGTCAAAACATGACAAAACGTGCTCCAATCCATAGAATCTTTGAATTCTATTTTACTTTTCCATGTATTAAGAGATACATATAGTGTATAAAAGTGAAGTTAAAAGTTTCTCTAAATGCTTGAATACGTCAATACAATTATTTAAAATGGGACCAGATACTATAGATTTTTGTGGGATTGTAGGGAACACACAGCAATCCACATGTTTTGCTTGAAATTGTTTTGTTCATTTTGTAAGCTAAGTATAAACTAGCACTAAATTGACATTTGCAAAATGGTTAATGGTTAGAGGCAGATGTTCCTTAACCAGAGTGAGGATGTGTTCCCTATCTATCGTTGTATCTTTGCGACTCGACTGCCAACCAAACACTTGAGCTGCTTGTCCTGATGAACTTCTGACTGTACGATCGGCTGAATCGTTGTCGTTTGTTTCCTCATGCGTGTCTGACTTGTTTATTTTGTGGAATTCCTTTTTCTGGTCCGACAGCATCTGTATATATCACCGCAGATAAGGAGCGTGACAGTAAAGCCACTTTGGAACAGAGAGGCAGAAAAAGCCTTATCACATCAAGATACACTTGATTCCGTTGTTGTCACTACAGTCGGGCTGGTAACAAACATCCCTCCCCCTCTCCGGACCCGCCCGGCCTCTTTTTTAGCAATCACAGCAGCTCCCTGCTTTGACAATAATCAGCCCTGTTGACTGCGCCTTTCTCTGTTTCTTGTCAACAATGCACAGGTTTGTGTGTATTTTTTATAATCCGGCAGGTGTTCCTGTGACCTCCCATGACACCAACTGTAACTTATTAATGGTACCTCATGGTTCCCATCCCCCTGACGGTGAAAATAATGAGCTTAATTGACGCGGTCATTTTCCAACAATTTCCTTTTTAATGGGCAAGGGTTTGTTGCTTAAATGGCCTGCGCTCTCAATAGGCTGGAGTGAGACCCATTTCTCTTAAGTCCCCAGCGATGCCTCGGTTTCGAGGCCTTCAGATCCAACCGGGACAGAAACAAATGTCGCCGTGGTTTGGGCTCAGGTTTCAATACGAGTGGGTCGACATCTGAAGATGTTTATCAGCCGAGCTGCAGACTAAATACCAAGTGGACCCTTCGAAATACACAGCTGAGCTGGAAATGTAACAAACCTCTGTCACTATATTGTCTCACAGTGTTGATGTCACATGGGTGTGTGTACAACTGGTTGGTTTGTCATACCAGCCCTCTCTTTCGGGGGGTTGTTTCCCAGGGATATTTACTCCCCGAGGCTCACGACTGACATTGGCCAGGGTTTGATTTGGTGGGAGAAACACAAGGCTTACATCATACACTGGAACACATGGCCTCATACGCGCAGCCATCTGGGCAGGCCAACATCAATTATGTCCAATTTAGCGCGTGTCACTCAGGATCTGAAGTCATGTTGTACCATGTTAAATAAATGACTTGAATTTATCGCAACGCAACAACAATAAATGTGTCATTCCGCGAAACCACCGCCCTTATTTCCCAGTGCCTTGAATTACAAAATGTTTCAACCAAGAACATGTTTCCTCATTGATTTAAAATACTAATAATGAAAATACATGATTTATGCCGATCTTGCCATTTTATATACTGAACCTCAATGCTTGCATTTTCTGGCTATTACAAAGACACTGTTTCCTCAAGTCAATCCACAGGCTGTAGTTTGAGATGATCAACAGGGTCTTAAGCCAGCAAGTTTCAAATCTGATCAAACCTGTAAATCTTTATTTAATTCATAATTTATTCCTAATGTAAAAAGATACAACTCTCGATTTTTAATAATGCATTAATTACCTATTTTGGCAGGAAAGCAATGCATTTTAAAACATTTGTAAAAGGAAATAATGCCTGAGTTGGGGATATTATTTTTCTTGAATGTCATACTCGATATATAATAATAATATAAATGATCGTGATTTATAGAAAAAATGACAATAAAACAAAGTGCAACAAGGAAATCGGACAGGTTTCATGAAATGACCCAAATATATATTTTTCTCAATTTATAAATCATTTTAAGTGATCCTCTCTTGTCCTTGGAAAGTAAATGATAATTTGTATCAAGGTCTTATTCTGATGATCATCTTAAGTGTGATTTATTTGGAAACAAGAATGACAATTTGAACATTTACTCACAAATCAATTAAGTTTTGGAAACTTGCTATTGGTTCTCAATTATTTTCCAAAAAGTCCTGTTGTTTTCCATATTTAATAGTGTGAAGACGTTGTCCCTCTTTAATATTATTTTAAACTAAATTAATAAACAATATGGAGAAGTTGAATGAAGCAAATAAGAGTGGTTTTAATGATTCATTTTTAAATGTTTATTCTGGATGCATTTTTTTTTCCAAAGGTTTTCCAAAAATGTATTTATTTCCTTTTTTGGACAGAAAAATGTAGACGATTTGCTAAGAATATACAACAATGGATTTTAAATTAGTAAAACAAATTTTTGTTTAAGTGTATCAGGAATAATTAAGTTTAAAAAATACTTGAGCTCAATGATTATGAAACATGAATCAAAAACTTAGGTTTCCATGCAGTGTTGGATTCAAAGTGATTCATGAAGACTCATCATTTGTCTCAGTCAGACTTGTGTTTCAACACCGTCCTGCTCTGACTTGAGTTGATCCTCGTGCTTTGATCTTTGGCAGGTCAGTGTCAGCCTCAAGTTGGTCCTTCATATGCATCAGTCTGCTAACACTTCTTATCTCAAGTCCTGCATGTAGGATCTTGTCATGCAGCATTCTTATCTTTTTTCAAGTGAATCTAGTATCTAGTTCTTCTCAAGTGAGCTTTAGGGGAAATTATATTTTTAAAGTTCATCTATTGTGTTGATTTAAGTGTCTCTTAAATAGATGTTGGACTCTATTGTATCATCAGTATGTGTCTGTTTGTATAAAACTCTCTTTTCATTGATATATTTACATTAGAAAATGTGCTTAAGCCCCGCCCACTGAAAACCCATTCTGGAGATGAAATTTTGTTCGGCATAACCACACCCACTCTGCTGTGATTGGTCAAGACTCGAGGTTCGTCAACAAGCTGTTTTGTTTGATCTAAATAAAAGTAATTAAAAAAATAAATAAAAGTATTGTCTTCATATGCTCATCTTGATGACTATGATCTGTTTATACATATTTAAATCACACAAAATTTAAACAAATGTCAAACTATATATTGATACATATTTGATACCATTTTTGAAAGGGTCAAAACTATCACCACAAATTATTAATCATAATCAAATATTTAATTATAAGGAGAAAGACACAAAACGCATAAGTTATAAAACAGTTTAACACAATTTTCCTTTTTAAATCGCAACTTTAAAATAAAAAATAAATAAGATCAAATTAAGATAAACGGCTGTTCTTTTTTTAAACAGCAGTGGTAGTTTATTTAATGAAGTAGACTTTAGCTGGTGGTTATTTTGAATTAATTATATTAATATAAATGATGAAACTTGAGCTGATTGTTGATAGTTGTGAATGGGGTGACATCAAACATGTATCTATCTATTGTGATGTTCTCGGGGATGCACTTCATCATTTTTATTTTTGAAAGTTCCCAGTTCAAATGTAATCCAGGTTTTTGACTTCAGAAACTCCTGCTGTGTTATTGAAGAACTCATTTTCAGTCTTGTCTCACGCTGACCGGGCCACCATGAAACTATGACTGATTGACTTGTGAATAAAAAAATATTTCCTGCAGACACGAAGAAAGCAGCTTCATCAAAAAAAAAAAAATGGAATAAATGCCCAGAGACTCCTTTGACGATAGAATTGACATTTTTGTTGTGATATATGGGCAGGATTTACGCAGATTACTGTGAAAGGAGGGCATGTCACAGCTGCAGTCTAACCTGACGGGTGCAAATGAATTGTGTGTGGCAGCAGACTGCCGTCTGAAGTCTCGCACCGCGGCCTCTGGCCTAAATCAGCCAAAGTCGAAGCGATAACTCTCCTTCCTGTCTCCCGGTGTGCTCTCAGCAGCAGTATTTCACACAGTAACGTTCATGACATCGTCTTCTAATCTTCTCTGGACCATTATGGTATTAGAACCCGGGTCTGTTTGAGTCCATGCCAAAGTGTCGCTAACAAGCAACGTCTTTCCCTCACCCCGAGCGAGTTCTCTTTTCGTGTGTGAGACCAGCGGGAGGTTTCGTAGAAATTCCAGAGGCTGCAGGAATGACAGCTCGCCTGGCGATCGTCTGGATCTGGCTTTTACATAAAGCAAAAACATAAAAGGCCAGAGAGCAACAAGGGAGGAGTTAAATTCTCTTATGAAAGTCTGAAAGAAAACCACGTTGACAATCGGTGTGAACCGTGTTTTAACAGTAATTGATGATTTTCGCATCCATATATCATCTTGAATACATGAAGTATTTTGTCGTTGAGCTCCAAAGAGTGATAAACAACTGACCTGAGGGTTGTCCAAACCACTATCTCCTTGAAACATCCTCACCTTTAAACTTTAAGTCATAAAAATGGGATTCAAAGCGTTGTCCTGGTGATCATGTAATATGACGATGATATCATGTTGTTTTTGGATCAATTTGTACGCAAATCATTAATATTTTAAGTCCTCTATTTATAAAATGAGGTTAAGAACGCACTAGATTACTTTTTTTAAACACATTTTAATCACATTTCTAGTGATTAAATGACACCCCCGGGTGTTTATCTGAATTAATCATCAAAGTAAAAGCATCAAATGATTGAGCTTTAATTTAACACTTGATGCACACAATGGAAATGACTCACTTTCATCTTTAACTGTTGATTTGAACTTAAATAAGTTTCATATGAGAGTCCTGAACCCTCTTACCCACTGAATAATGTGCAGCTCAGTCAAACATTCCCAGACCTGTAGATGTAATCCCTCCACCTGGTCTAAGCTTCCCTGCATTTTCCTTTATGATCCTACATCAGACACAAAGAGACTCTCTGACTAACTAGGACAGTAAGAAACTAAAGATTATGATATATTTCAGTCTTTCTACTGACTTATTCTACAAATTACCCTTTTGCATATACAGAAATAGATCTTGTTAAAATGCAATTACCAGTATTTTCTGTGTGTGTGATATGATTAAAGGTAAAAGCCACTACAGGAAAGTATAATCAGATGGTGGTCTTGAGGTTTTTAGAGACCTGGTCTTGGTCTTGAGTTTGGTCACGAGGCCACTTGTTCTTGGCTTCATCTCAGTTTCTTTGATTTCAGTTTCCATGGTTCTGGTCTTGTCCTGGTCTCCCCTTCTTAATGGTTGGTCTTATTCCTTTTCTGTACCTGAAAAAGTCTTGCTTTTGACTCGATCTATCTTGTTCTTTGTCTTGACACTTCCATTGGCCTGGTTTCTTTCTCGGTCTTGGCTCAAGCCATCTACAGAGTCTCCTAAATTCATGAAAGTGAACATCTGTCTATCTTAAGTTGAAATCATTTATTTTCATTATAATTGTTCTAATTTAAAAAGGAAAATGTACGTTGTTTTTTTTTTTTTAACCCTTGTTATCCCAGGGTCAAGGTGACCCGAAGGCCTGAAAACCAACATTATCTCACCTTGACCCAAAGACAACACAAGGGATGCCACAAACACAAGGGTTTAAAATATAGCAGGCTATCGATGAAGTGGTTTCCATGATAATAAAAAATGAATTTTGATGTAACATTTGTTTTTTTTTATCTAAATAACTGTCATTGTCAAAGCCAGATAATATTAGTGTTACTAGGTTGTGTGTAAAACTACTAGATGGGTGTAAATGAACTGGAGAAATTGAACTTAAACAGTTCTTGATCAGGGTGAAATCCAAAATGTTTGTAAAAACAAATTAGCAAACATACTTTTGAAGATAAAATTTCAAAGTACATATATTACAATATAGTGTGATAATACAATGACATTGTTAACATGTTTTTTTTTTCCATATTGAACATGTCATATAAAAAGTTAATAATATGATATAAAACACTATATTTCAAGTTTTTTCATTTTATTTATGACGAAAATACACATTTTCTTCACTAATAGTGTAGATTTATATTCACAATGGCATTGAACAATTCTTAGTTACTCACTACATTTTAATTCTTACATTTTGCATTTTCAAGAGCTTGTATTTCGGACTGAGTGGATCTGTCTGAGCTCAAAAAAGACTTGTAGCAATCGTATAGAATTTAAGCAGCGGTCGGTGGCCACCCCCTTACCGTATGTGTGTTTACTCAAAGCGTCCACATGGTTTACACGTTTCCTTATCGTGATATCGCATGCCACATTTTAGAAATACTCTCATAAACGGTTCCCTGCCACTCGTGTTCCCTCTCGCATTGTTTTCTTCCTTATCTTCCTGACACCATGCTCCTGGAACAAACACGCCGAGGCACAATGAGAATTAAAAAACAGAAGTGAATTGTGATCTCTGGGTTGTAAACTCTGGTGTGTGTGTCTGTGTGCGAGGTGATTGTGTACCAGCTCAGAAATAGTCTGAATGCGGCAGTTGCCCGTTGATGGGCCCAACGTGAAGTTTATTTTTCCATTATTTTGCCCTGAATAGCTGAGGGACGTTGAAAAAAAACGAATCTATATAGGGAGAGGATTCTTCTTCCCTTCTTGAGCTCTCACCCTCTATATACAGTATGTAGGGTGTCGTCTTTATCTTCTGCAGGACTGAAACACTTCTGGGTTGGAGTGGCTCCCTTTTCTGGCGAAGCCATTAGCCCCGTGAAGTGGTCTGCACAGTGAGCACCGGGACACAATGGTGGCAACATATGCAGACAATAATGGAGCCAGTTTATATAGAGCTTTCCCAGCCCCTCGGAACACTTAAAAGCGGGAGAACTCACACATGGAAAGCTTAGCACAGAGTTCAGGTGGCTAGTAAAAGTGGACATATAGCATTGTTAGATCCTGGACTCACGCTGACGTCTGGAACTCATACACTTTTGGATAAAACCGAGTGGAACCATTTCCTCTGTGAGATTTTGAAAAGGGAGAAAAGGAAATTGTTATTTCGTACGGTATTCTTCTCCAAATTAAAGTCCAGGCCACAGCGGAGCGAGCGCCGCCACGGTTCAGGGGTTACCTGCAGCTGACACGACCGACCCGCTCGGATGTAACCCGATGCTCAAGCGTGCGCTTCACTTCTCGCCGCTTGTTATTAAGCGACCTGGACAGGTAGGAGACGCGGCAAGTCAGGCATCAAAAGCCGTCTTAAATAACAAGCCGAGCCAGGAAGAGATGGTTTGGCTTTTGAAAAGTCTCACGAGGTTAATCAGTCAGTGAAACCGGTGTGGAAAATTCAGTGTTGTTCATGTTTTACGTGTCAGTGGAGTTTCTTCGCCTTCCTCTGGAGACTTGGATGATAAAGCATTATAATGAGTTCATCTCTGCAATATAGATATTTTAATTTAACCCGCCAATTTGATTATTATTTAAACTTTCCCATTATTGTCAATTCTGGTGCATCTATCATCTCATGGACTTTTTCAATGCATCCTTTATAATCTTACTTTTTAAAAATATTTTCCCCAAATGATAAAATAAATGACCATTATGATGGTGCTGATATATATTTTTTCTTACACAAGATAGAAAAAGAAAGGTAATATTGCATAAAAATATGGAGTAAAGTTGTATTTTAATGAGAAACAAAATGAATGATTTAGATGGATAGAACACATCTTCCCTTTTAAAAATATTAATACCTATTTTAAATATATTTTCAATAGAATTTCAATTTATTTGCACAATATATACTTATTTATATAATTAATTTGATTTCCAAGATGAAAAAAAACAGTGTACAGCTTTTAGCTATCAACCATATTATAAATAATACCCATTATGATAATAATGAATATATTTTTGATCGGTATTGTTTCATCCGATGCCAGTTTTAAACTAGTACTTCAGTAACTGTGCTTAATCGGTGTAAACAACACATGAAATATAAAAAATAACTTCCAAAAACTGGTATTCATAAATTGTGGATTAAGTGTTTAGTTTTCATCTGTCTTTTTATGTCTGTTTTAGTTTGTGATTATATTGTGTAGCTGTGATATGCTGGTGATTCCCTTGAAATCACTGATTCAACTCAGTTTTTAAATACTTATTTAATGTTTGCCTTTTGACAAAGTTTGTCACTAATTGATCAAAAACGACTCTGAACTGGAATCTGTGTTGCTTTACGACCTATTTATGTCAAAAACGGAGCTATTATGGTACCAGTACACATTCCTTAAAATATAATCTAATAAATCATTCCTACTGATAGCAATGGCCAAAACGCAGAGATACTGAAAAATAAAAAACAACCAGAAAAGCACTTGCCTTCGCCAAGAAGCTCAATTGACTTCATTCAAACACAGCATGTCATCAATAAAAAAAAACTACTCAATTTGTTTAAAAAAAATATTGGCTCTTGGCAAAAACACACCTTCCTGACTCGGAATCAAACTACACAACCTCCACTGATTTTATCTACCAACTATCACATTTTGTGACCACAGTAACATTACGTTTGTTTTATTTTTGTGAGTAAGTTTTGTCTAGTAAGTTTTCCACTGATAGGCGTGTGCAGCAGATTGACCAAGCTTTCCAAACTGTGTCAGGAATTTCATTGACGGACTAAAAAAACAAACTAAAAACCTCCTCGGAGACGACTAACCTGGTCACTGATCCTACCACATATAGAAAAGGACCAGTTTGAGGGGGACCTTGAGGCGCAACTTTTGAGGAGATCAATCTTTATTGAAAAACATAGAAAATAATGGTAATATATTTACAATGGATTCAATTGGAATACAGATTTATTTACTTAATGCATAATTTGGTTCATTTTAATTTAAAAAGTAAAGATGAAAAACATGGTTTTTGTCCATTTTTCATATTGACCTCATGAGTACTGTAATAAAAGTTCATAAACTGAACATTCACACGTGGGCCACACAATGCCTTTATTAACCGGCCCAATTTTGTTTATTTCTTTTCTTCTCCTGTACTCCCATGTCCCACGTTTTACAGGCGTGTGAATGAAAACCAGACGCTGGCTCACACTCGGGAAGGTAGTTAAATATTTGGATCTCATTGTTAGCGAGCCCAGCGGCTCTGCTGTCCTGCAGGGTGAAGAAGGACGCGGACATCTTCACATGTGTCCAATAAATGAGGATGAGGTCTGTGACGAGAGCATCGCGATGCAAACTAACCGTGACCGAAGCATTCCGGCGGTGGAACAAACTGATGTTGACGTGATTGGTTTTGGGAGGATTAGGAACATGCATGAGGAATGTGAGGTTTGATGCGGCGTCACTCACTGTCGTAGCGCGTAGCGAAACTATGTTTCAAGACATGTTTAGGTGAAGCGATCGTGTTGCAATAGGAATGTTGTTCATTGGTCCCAGAGAGCTGTGATGTCATCAAAGTGAGATCCACATTGTTCTCATCAATACATGGGAAAGTAAAGAGGGCCTGGCAGAGAGAATTGAAGGTCATCTGTGTTTATATGTGGAAATAATTTAATAGAAAGTGACGCACAGTTGATTAGATAAATATCAAATTATATGTGAGATACATTCACCATAGCAAGTGATCACTTGTTTTACGGTCAGTTTCTCTGGTTCTTCCATATCGTCTGTTTTTTTAGTGGAATAAAGAGAAATACATTAGCTAATGCAAAGTTTGTTTTGTCGATTAATCACTTATTTATTTGGTTTCTTTCAATTTAGTTCTACCCTTTACTTGGACATCTCAAACCTTTATCAATAGAATCAATATTGTTGCCAAGTAACTTAAAGTACTTTAAGTACCTTATTTGTTTTCCTGTTTTAGACTTTTGAAACACAATACGCGCAACGATATATGTAAAAAACATCTTGATAATTTTCATTCAAAATGTAATTATATATTACACTAGTTCCAAGGAAGCCAAAATTGATGATTTAGAAAAGTTTAATTATAAATTTATCAGTAACTAATTTAATTCCAAATACCGCTTGTTAAATTACTTTATTTAAGGTCTTATTTTTGTATCTCGTTCAGTGATCTAATGAAACTAGAACCTTGAAATACATTGTTTTATATCATATGGTGTTTATTTTTTAAGATAATAACGTGTATAAGGAATATGATAATATTGGCATTGGATGATCAGATTTTTCGGATCAAACTAGGGATATTAATACATCTTACTAAAGTATTTTAGAAAATAAATTTGCATAAATGATGTCTCAAGTCTTTTTGACTTGCAGTCCTGGTCAAACAACTGTTTGTAACGTGACCCCTTAAAGCCACAATACGTGACATTTAGATGTTTTTTTTTGTTTTTTTTTCAAATTTACTGTAATGTTTGGATTAAACAGCCAAGTATTAGAAGTCTAAATATCAATTTAACAATTTTTTTTCTTCACTACATAACTTTGCCTGGACGACCTGTCCTGAGAGTCTGAGTGTCATGTGACCATGAAACTGCTTGGGTCAGAGACCAGGGTTTTCGTATGAATAATTGAGAGACTTTTTTTTAAGGTTACCGAAAAGATAAAATAACCGAAGAGTGTTCTACGGAAAATGATAACCCAACAGATTAATAGCTAAACACGTGCTAAGCTTTCCATGTGTGAGATTTTAAACAGAAAGCTATACTGGACAGCCTAAATACTCAGTAACCAAGCGTGTTCAGGAACCATCAGTAGATTTAAACCACAGACCTCAGAGCCCGAGCTCAGGTGTAAGGCTGGATCAGATCACTGATGTAAGGAGGAGCCTGACCATGAATAGATCTGAAAGAAAGAACCTACATTTAGAGTTTTAAGGATCGGGGAAAAGTGAGTTCTCCTACTAGAGCGTCAGAATTCTCGCTACAAAGTTTCTGCAAACTAGCAGACACAAGGTAATATTTACCACTCCGTAACACGTACATCTTTAAAAACAATCGATAACAAAGACCATTATTTCTTTAATTGAGGAGGTTTTATGACAGGGAATGTTTTATAAAAAGGAAAACTGTATTACATAGTTGTTTACATGAGAAAAATATGTCCGTAACCACTCTTGCCTAGCTTCTTAGCTTAGCTTTAGGTTACATTTAGGGTATTTTTTCTGTAACCAACTGATGCTGCAGTATATGTTGCCTCCTTGTTTGTTGAGTTGATCAAAACCTTTTGCAGCAAAGTTTATTTTTTGAGCAAGAGATTCTTCAAATCCACACAATTGAGTTCTGGTTCAATTCATTGGTCCCTGGACGCAAGGAAGGATCTATGCTTCATGAAGTTTACACACCTCTAATTGAGAAAAGCTGATCATTTCCCATGAAACCTTTAACTGTCACTGACATCAGCAGTGACATCAGCGACCTTTGAAAATATCCAGACACACTTTCTTTCACCAATCCTGGCAAGTTTTCTTTGCTTTTCTTTTCTTTTTTTGTAGTTCCACCTAGTTCCGTCTTTAATTTCAGGGAGAGCCTGCAGAACAGTTTTAGCACGTTCTAACTATTTCTTTGTGGCCATTCATAAAAATGTGTCTGGACCTGTAGCCGGCTGTCATCGTCTCTGGGTGAGATTGTGCAGGGCAGTCCCGTCTGACACGCTGTTATTCTAACTAAATATACGAGCATACACTCTGACACACGGGGAGGATGATATTACAAACAATCATAATCCCGCTGTGATCAACGTTCTGTGTGCGTTTATGTGAAGATTTGTTTCACCCTGACGATGAGTCTGCTCTCTCCTCACACCTGGTTTTGCTTTTCTTGCAATCATTTTCTTTGCGAAACAAATCTAGTCGTCAGCTTTTTTTTTTTATTACAGTTTTGGCAATATCTCACTTTTAAATAAAACGCAAGTGTTGTGTTATTGCCTCATCCTTGTGTAATATTTCAACAAATATATGATGGATTTTGATAACTGACTCAACGGTTAATAACTGTTATTCCATTTTAAACAACCTGGTCACTAGTTTGATTGATCTTGTCATCATTCTTTAGAGTAATAGGCAAAAATTGATGTTCATTTTAACATAGCGACTGGAGCTCAGTTGTCTTCATCTTCATCCAAAAAGACACCTAAAATCATCTAAATGACTCCAATCGTGCTTGTCTGTAACATCCATGTTGTATTGAAGCCTCGATATATGGAATTGTTATTAAAATAAAAAAATCTGTATATTTTAAGTTTGATGTAGCGGAAGTTTTACTCTGAAGATAATCCCAACACTTACTAGACCTTAGGGTGAGTAGAAAATGAGCAGGTTTTTGGTGAATTATCATTTTGAAGCTCTTCTTCAGTTTAAAAATATTGTAAAATTAATGAACAAAAATTGAATGTTCATCTGTCGGACAATTTTTAATCTTGGACAAAAACATGTTATTTGAGCAGCTGATAGTGGTTTAATTTAAGTTTATGATTGGTTGATTACAGTTAAAAATGTTTGATTGTATTTGAAAATTCAAGGATTATATGTGTATGAATTTAGTGTGATTTGAAGTCTTCAAATAAACTGTAAACCAATCTTAAGGAAACGATTGAAATAACTGTGATGTCACAAATTGAATACATACAGCAAAAACCTTTACTTCTAAAAATCTCAAAATGTTTTGGTTTCAACCCCACTGGTTGCTACCGATCAAATACGATATATATCGTGGGTAGGATGGGAGGGGCCTTTTAATAAACCAGCGGTCATTGTCACATTTGGAAAAACACCTAACATCCAAAATTCTACTGCTATTGGTATTAACAACTGAGATTTAGGTATTGTGAAAACTCCAAATTAAAGGACAGGAAATGTAAACAGCTTCTGTATTATGTTGGACGATTCGTTTTCAAGTTGTTCTCTAAAAAATAAGCCGTAAAAAAAAATTACCCCTCTTTGTAACTGGAATAAGGGGGTTGCCACCAATTTGCAAAGGATTCTGGTATTTAAAGGAACCCACTTTATCTTGCATTTTTGTAGTAATTTATGCCTTTACGGTTGCTTCTAAGCAATGCAGCTCTATTTCTGAACCAAAAAACTCACAAATACCATCATTTGTTTGTAAAGCTATCTCATTTGTATATGAGATTTGATTCTAAAAGAATATAAAAATAGTTATTTCTAGAAATCATAGTAGCGCTAACAACTTTTGAATGATGTA
This sequence comes from Callionymus lyra, assembly GCF_982586985.1. Lineage (NCBI taxonomy): Eukaryota > Metazoa > Chordata > Actinopteri > Syngnathiformes > Callionymidae > Callionymus > Callionymus lyra. The sequence goes on from NC_141834.1 coordinate 7,240,646, forward strand.
CAATCATTTAAACACAAAATAAATCAGAGAACAAATCAGCAGTTAACTTACCTTCCTGTCAAAATTGACACACAGATACTATTAGAAATCTAAATTTATTACAGTATGAACTCTATATATTACTAATTTAAACCGGTCTCAATGACTGACCAATTGTTCCACATCCCGGATGTCCCTTGCCTTTTGCCCTGTGTAGCTGGGATACACGCCCACTTGTCTAATGAGTTATGAAGCATGTCGGGTCAACGCGCTGACTCATCTTCTACCGGAGTGGATGTTTACTATCGCAGCCTCTACAGAGTGTAATTGGGCGGAAAAGCTGCGTCGTGTGGCTTGCTGACAGGTGAGCGCACCAGGAGTTGATGCCTGGCTTCAACTTAAGAGCTACACCTGCTGTGGAAAACGACCACAACCCTGTGTTTGCTAAATACACAATCATTCTTCGAGTCGAGCACTTTCTTTACATCTGCGGCGTCTTGAATCAAAACAAATACTCGACGGTAACAACATTAACTGCTATGTTGACATTGTAAATGATTGAACATGTAATGTGGTGTCAGTTCTTTTGATATTTTACAAAGAAACATCACTGAAAACAAAACGGGGCTCAGTATTTTGTTTTCTTACCACTCGTGAAATTGGTCAACGTTACATTTCATCGACCGTGAACGCTCGACACAATCTGGTTTCTTGAAAAGAAAATCAATCAAAAGAACTGCAGTTTCGCATCAGTGCATTATTGGTCTTCCACGTCGATTGTTGGTTTAATCCACCGCAAGTTTACCAAGTGTGAAGGGGAATTGCCAGACTTGGTCGAAGTGTGGGAAACGGATTGTTTATTTTAATACTTTTAACCGCCGTTAAATTCATCACACACCATAAAAGACTACATCTGCAATCAACAACACATTTTTGTGCGACTATGCTTTTTTTTTATTATACATTTCCAAGTTCAATATTGGATCATAACTATTCAAATGTGTTGTTTTTTTTGTCTAAACTGTCTTTCTTTATTATCTTCCCTGATGACAAATCTTCCAGGCTGAAAGACAAAACCAAGAAAAGCAAAATTTAAGGAGTTATTCTGAGCTTAAGTCTTATCTTGATAGGCAGACATAAAGCAGACGTAAATGCTTGTCAGGAACGTTGTGTCACACCTTTAGCAGGTGCTTGAACATGTGTTGACACCTGCGGTGATGTTTTTTTTATTTTCGTTTTTTTTTTTTTACCAAAGCAAAGTGTAGAGAAAAGGCATCAACAGTTCAACTAAAGATCCAACTGAAAGTTGCCTTCTATCATCTTTGGGATCCTTCTGTCATTCCGTCTTGCCAATAAATTCCTGTCAGTTTGCAACACAAAGATGTTTCTTTGCTCGCACATCTGGCAGACAACACTTGGCACTTCAACACTCTTTCACAATCCAGCCGAGGGGAGGTCACCACGAGGGCATTACGGGTCAAGCGAGCTGCTTTTTCACTTATCATGGTGGTAATGCGCCCACCATTCTCTCCTCTAACATGATTTAGAAGTACTGCGTGGGAATAAGCTTTTACTGGATACAATAATGTCATTTCATGATTTGCAGCTCAAGTGCAAATGTGGCTCGCTCACACTCCCTGTGCCGCAGTGTGACTGTTGTGCCTGATTAACAGGGGAGCTGTTTTCTGTGGCACCACTCATTCTTAGCCATTGTTTCTGCACACTTACTGACAGACCAGACCACAATGGAAATTAAAATTAAGCTTCTGTGCCAATGTGATATGTACGCTCGTTCACGGGGGATTACCCATGTGGGCCAGGGCCAGGTCATCGGTCACAAAGTCACGAATCTTGACTTTAAAAATATATTTATTTGTTTTTTTTAGCCAGAAAATGGTTGCATGTTTTTTTTATTATTGGTTTCATTGCTGGCTATAGCTGGAAGAGTAAGTAAGTAATATTTTTAGAGCGCTTTTCCAGACCAGGGTCACAAAGTGCTTAAACGATCATAACGATACTCAATACAATGTATGCTTAAAAGGTCAAGCCAGTGAATATTTTCAAGGGATGGAGAAATGTGAGTTCTTCTACTAGAGCTGGTCAGAGTTCTGAATCAACTGCAGGCGAGACAGCTCCTTCTTGTTAAGACACGAAAATAAACTGTTGCAATAGTCTAGACAAGAAGACAAAAACGCATGGATTACAAGCTCCAGATCATGTTGTGACAACATTTTCCTAAATTTCGAGATTTTTCTCAGTTGAAGGAAACAGTTTCTTGTCAGTTTTCTGCAGTGTTGAACAAGAGACATGTCTTTGTCAAATACAACACCCAGGTTTCTCAGGCTCAGTTTGACAATCTGACCTAAGTCACCCAAGTATTGACTCAACCCTGGAACCTTATCATCATGAATAACCCGTATTGTGTCTCATGTAGAAGTGGTTAGATATCTTATGGTATTTTTAAAGGAAAGTCATTTGGATTCTTAAGATGTAGATATACTGGAATGAAGTCAATTAAAGGACATTGTCCTACCTGTATTCCTCAGCTGTTCAGCTCACACACTGAAACGGCACTTAGACAAACGGCTTCTCCTGAGCAGGATTTTTCAATAAACTTTATCCTCCAGATGGTTCCTTTTAGCTAGAAAGGTGACCTTGTTAAGTCCACCTGTGTGTCCCAGACACATAGTGGGCATTACGTTTTGGAAGTCCCAAGCATGGTCACCCTCTTTTGAATGTAAAGTAGTGGTCTTGCCTTCTAAGAGATTGATGTTGGTAGTTGCTGTGGCTCTTTGAATTAATGAATAAAAGAACAGTTTTATTTTGGTTACAATATAAAATACTTATTATGTGCAATTATTACCATACAGACTTCCATTCAACATTTTCTCAAAACAAAACTTATAACAAACTCTGTAACTGAAAAAGGAATGGGCTGAAACCAAGGCTTATTTGTGCCTATACAATCTATGAAATAACCCAAAATATCAATCAACACATAAGAAAAAGCAAAAAAAGCAACAAAATTTAGTCTTAATCCTTACTTCCTAATCATTTTACACCTTGGGTAGGAGTTCCCTTGCGACCCACGTGGATGTTTTTGAGACTAACTTGGGGTAGCACATTGGCGGACTGCTATTTTCTCTTACCACCAGATAAATTGGTGGGTTAGAGAAGTAACCCATATTCTAACTTTCCATGGTTCTCTACAAGGGATTTTCTTCCGGCCACACCTTGATCTTTTCATCAAGCGCCCTTACTCGGGACACCTTCTTTGTGGGGCACTAAAAGCCTTATTTGGGCAATTCTTTGCTCCTAAACCTCATCTTCCTTTTCCAGTTTGGACTTGGCCGACATTGTCCAATGTTGCACAGTCTTTACCTGTTTCCCCTGATCTCCAACTCCTTTTTGTTGCTAAAATGTATACCACTCCTGGCGTAGGGAACCAGGGAATTCTGTAAGGGGTGGTCCTTGTTGTGTACTACCCCATGTTTGTCTTTTCAAATGCAAACTAGAGTCAAGTTGAATAGAGAAGTTGATTGAGATCTCAAGAATGCTTGACAATTGTAAATATTTGAACAAAGTGGTGAGCACGCTCTCTTAAAGGATTGTTTGTCTTTGGAATATTGTATTTAACAGCTGAGTCACTGGCGTGTCAATTGTCAAGCCCCCACGGCAGTTAACATGCTGTCATTCCACACTCAAAATTTAAATCACACCTCTCAGCCTGTCACTCTAGGGGAGAGTAAAGCTATCTGAGGTGTGACTGTCTCTAGAGAGTTGTTCCGTTTCAAGACACTGTTCTGACCGTCAGTTTCTCCCCACAGGGCTTGTCAGTTACCAGGTTCAATCATGTTCTCCAGCTGCAGATGGAACGGCAAAGCTTACACGTATCAAACTTGGGAACAGTTGATGTTTTGTTTTGTTCAATCTGCGCTTGGCTTCGGTGTATGAAAATATTGACTCTGCTTTTGTAGATAATTGTTTTACTTAATTCTACTTGAATCTACGACAGGAGTACCAACCTTATATCGAGGCTCAGATCCATGTTTTTTTTTTCTTTATTAGTACACCTTTTTAAAGCTATGCTGTTATGTTACGTGTTATTTATTTTATGCAAAAGTTGGACCTAAAAAAAACTTGTCCTTCAGACAATTTCCCAAACAATGAGGTTACAGACCAATCCGTTTGTCATCCCATATTCACATACCTCAATGACTACCTTGGATGTTGTCCAGAATCAAACACCTGAGAAAACAAACTAAGACTACCATGGATGAACCTTTCCGGGAATAAAGATCAGACCTGGAAGCCACTGCAAATTCCAAAAAACACATTGCATAAAGCATATTTCATTCCAAAAAACATTTCAGGGGCTGCAGTTAAGATCAAATAACCATATTTGAAAATGTGCTGACTTTACCCTATCAATTGAACTGATTCCAAGAAAACAAATGTACTCCTTAAATTCTTATCATTCTTATAAGAGCACTATTCTCTAGAGAACTAGACGGTTGTGGTTTGTGCTACTGTGTTCCATTTTTTAAATAGTTTCGATTCTAAATGTATATTTGGTACACTTAAAAATCTAACTAACACACCAGGTTTAAGACAAAATCTGTATTAGATCAATGACGGATAATCCTCGGTTCTATACAGATGTTCCCCAAATTGGGGCATTTTAACTAAGGCTGCATAAACCATTAAAAACTTTACTTTTTTCAATATAATATATACTTATTTCAATACCTAATTTCCTGATTATTTTCCCTCCCTGACTAACTTTGTTACTTATCCGAAAGAGAGTGTTCCATCTTCAAAGGAAAAACAAAATATTCTGAAGCTGCCGATGTTTAAAAATATCTAATTCTATGAATGTAGAATACCGTCAAGGATATCTTTGACCTACTGTATAGTTGGCACTCAATTGCAGAGAAAGCTGGCCAAACCAAGTGCTCACAACTAAAAACCACCCATGTGCAAAAATGGAATCAAGGGAGAAGACATTTCTACAGATTGTTCAGTTATATGGTTGCTATGTCTCTTAAACCATTAGATTGACCAGAGAAAATATAGAAAAACAGCTCTCAGAACATTGAGTGGGCGATGCAACGCATGGTGATTTCCCTCGAGTACAAATGAGAACAGTGTGGTAACATTTGTTCCACAATCTGTATGTTGTTGTTGTTGATTTTCCATATAAAATAATGATAATAATAATAATACAAATTCATTTTACTTATAAGGCACCTTTAGGAACACAAGGACACCAGACAGATTATAAAACCGCTACATATAACTTTTTCTATAACGTCTTTGGATTATGATTTTAAAACAAGTTGTAGGTTCATCTTACCACTTCTATTTGAGTCACTAGGTCAGACTTCTAAAAACAAAAGGGAAACTGTCTCGAATCCAGCCAGCAGATAAAGCCTTGTGTCGAGGTCTGGACAAATAAACAAGGGGATGATTATTTCAGCACACATGACACGGCTAATTCAAAGTGAATTAAGAGCGCCCCGGCTCGCAGCTCCGATAAGCCAGTCCCCTGTCACCCTCAGCCATTGACTCTGTTTTCTTAACTAATGCGCCTCTCGCTCCGCGGGTCCTAATCAGTCTAAGATCTGTGTCGGATCTCTTTGCACAATTGAAAAATGAAAACATGAAAGCAAATGGTCTCAATCTTTCACTTGACACCACCTCTGTGTGTTAGGAGGTGTAATGCATATAATAAATTAGATCTATCTCTTTTATAATTGTTTTTATTACTTTATTTAACTATTAAATCCTGAAAATAATTTATCTAAGTCAGTACGACTTTATTTTTCACTAAAATAAATTATCTTTTAAAGCTGCAATATGTGACATGTTTTCCCTAAAGATTAACTTCTCTAGCTATTTTTGAACGAGGTTCTTCATTACTTGCTTTAATCTGGATGTGACGACTAAATGAAAACAGCCACTGCAGTTTAAAGGTCTGAGAGACTTTTGGAACTTAACAAAATGATCAAAAAAATATATATACTGTATATGTGTACAATGCTGTATTTGACAACGGCTCGTTGGAGATTTTACAGCATTGCAGTTGCACTTTCCTGACAAGTGAGGTCGCCAGAAACAACATATCTAAACTTCAGGAGTGTTGCTTTAAAGCTGGTAAATTATGTTGCAAAGCAAATGGTTTTCCTTGTGTTATTTTTCCTCCATTTCTTCATTAAATTCCAAGTCAACTTATTAGAGCTGGGTATAGATTGGAAATTTGATACCTTCACTTCGATACCAGTTCCAGAGAAAACTTTTTTTCGATGTCAATTTAATGAGATCAATTGTAACTATAAGAAAATGACATTACACCTAGTACAAATCTTAAAAAAATCACAAATAACTTCCTGTCATCAAGTTAGAATATTTGCTAAGTAGTAGTAGTAGTCACAAATATTAAGGTTTAATTCCTTTGTCACTTATTAGTTTTTCCACAAAATCCACAAAATATCAACGTTTGTCTACACGTGGGTATCGAAAGTTGAAAAACGTTGGGATACTCGGTAATACCGTAGCATTTCAGTGGGTGCTTCAGAAGAACTTAAGTTTAATACCCAACCCAAGCTTCTTCCACATCAACCTGCTTGTGAATTCTTCACAGTCATTTCTATTCTTTTTAAAGAGAACATAAACTAATTGTTATCCAACTGTTCTCCTGAACCATGTGTAAAGTCTGAGCCTTCCTAAATTTTCTACATGACATTTTCAGCTCTGGCATCAAGACGTACCATCCAGAGTAAGAAGACTCAGTCTCTCCACCATAAATCATAGCAAGACTCACGACTGTCCTTCAAAGCGGATTCTATCATCAAGTAAACACTGACAACTGTTCCACCCTGCCTGTATTCTCTTCTTCGCCCCCGTCAATCAGACTGATTTGTTTTGACTACCGCTCTTTTCTACAAGTTCACCGGCTCTCTCTGAAAATATTTATTACGCTCATCAAATTGCAGAAAAACATACATGACGGAAGATTTAGTTCCCCTCACGAACTTCTTGTGAAAACTGCTTTGATTCACCGCCAAACTAGCTTAAAAATAATTGGTGATGACTTTATTAGCCGACATACTGCAGCCATGTGGTTCGGTTCAGTTCACTGTAAATAGTGCTTCTCTAAATAACAAGAGAAAACGAAATCTTCCTGAAATAATCCAATTAGTCTTTTTTTTCTGTATTCGCTCCAGGCCAATAGCTTACAGATGTTTCTCTCGGTCCTCCTCTGTGAACTTTGCAGTGCCCGTGTCGGCACAGTTTGTTTTCTATCTTGGTAGGATGGAGCTGACGGTAGATAAAAGACAAAAGTGTTATTCTATGATTAGAGCCGGAGCAGCTCCTTAATGACCCTCCTTTCACTCCCCTTCCTCCAGATCAGTCATCAGTCGTCTGTTCTCTCTGGCCAGCATCACGTAGACCTCTGGTCCCCATTAGTGACCACCCCGCCCCCCCACCCCCTTTACAGTATCTAGCAGTTTGATGGTCAAAAGACCCAGGCGGGTTCCGTTCCACATTAATTTTGTCCTGGTATCTGGCAAAGTGTTGTTTGTGGCGCTGCCTCGGGAGTACTGCGTGATGATTAAGGGCCACAGTTTCTTGCTTTGATGCCCAACAAGTTCCCCCTCCTAGACCAGCTTTAGTACTGACCGTTTCCTTCAGACTGAAGGAAATTATAGTCTTGAATACCTCCATTTTTAAAGCGTCACTATGGCATTTCTGTCTTTCATGTATTGATCTTAAAGTATCAAAAATGTGTAAATCTTTTGTGGAAGTGAGATGAGTCAAACCAGCATTAGGGGAACTCGTGAACATAAGGTGAATATCATAAACACACGTTAAAAACTGTGGATTTAGTCAACTGACAATCCTAACGGTTTAACAGGCGAGTCATGCCAGCGTCCACAAGTGTCCGTATTCCAAACGTTTAATTCCATAACAACAGTATCTGTGATTGTTGTCAGTGGTGGCCCTATCTCCGCTCGTCCGAATATGAGATTATCCAATCGCCGAGCCCGTCCTGTCTGTCTCTATCTCTGGAAATCTGCTGAGTGACAGTGGCCATGGCAACAGCCGGGGCTCTTTGCAGCTCTGCCTGGTTCCCCCGCTGAGCAGCATTCGACGGCAGTTAAATGTGTTGTGGAGTAATTGGGTTGAGGATTGGATGAGATATGTCCCCTAAGGTGTGACAGAATGTGAGAAATGGAGCAGGTGGTTGAAGCCCAGAGGCTGTCCCGGACCCAGAACAGTGTCGATCCAATGGGTGTTTACTTTATCAGCTGGAAAACAACTTGATTTTTTGAGCCTAAATTGTGTTCTTTGAAACGGGTGTGTGATCAGAAGTGTGTTGTAGCATCCTCATAAATGTGCTGCCTGACACATTAATCTATTGATGCAATCCTTTTTTAAATGTAATGTGTATACATTTGCTTTTTGAAAGATGGTGAAGTCATATTTGTTGGAATTGTTTCTTTTATTGTATGCATGCTGATGACTGTCATTCTTGGTCACGAATACAGCTAAAACTTTAAGCATTCAAGGCCAGGTTCTTATAAAACACTAAGACTTTATAACTTACACTTTTTCAGCGGGCAGTGCACTATAAACAATTTCAAACTGATTTGGCGTGAAACACCTCTGCTAGGTGTAATACATTTTTCTTGTGTACTTGAATTTCTTGCAGGCCACGTAAAATTACTTTGTGGGTCGCAAAGGGCCCCTGCGCCTCGAGTCTAGAAAAAAATCATTGCAAGTTTTAATCAAATTCAGGGGAATTCTTGTGCTAACAAGATTCCTCTCTTCTAAAATAAAATGTATTGTTAAAATTGTAGGGGTGTACTGAGGCACGGTGGTCAGCACGATTTAATCCCACCGCCCAAAAACATTATAAACTTGGGGAAATTGTCTGTAGGTACGAGTGTGTGTTTGAATGGTTGTTTGTTTTTGTTTGCCCTGCGACATGGATAGATGGATAGATGGATGACAAAGAAAAAGATACGTTTAACATAAAATAGAATCTCAAGATACTTTCACTCCACTCCTGCACCAAAACTCAGAATTAAACAGCCTAATAGCCAGAGGAATGGATGAGTCCCTGAGTCTATTAGTGTTGCATCATGGGAGGAGCTTTGTGCACTCCATCTGCTTCACTGTTCACTGATGACAGTGTTCAGAGGATGACTGTCATCATCCATGGACAGTAGTTTGTCGAGTGATATCCTCTCTACTTTTTTGACATACTGGCTGCCTGTCCAGGATGTCCCCCACCTCTGACCCGAAGAAGCTGGGATAGGCTCCAGCCCACCTGCGGCCCCCTTAAGGGATTAAGCAGCAACTGAATGAATGAATTATAATTATAGTGTGATGTTTACACTATCATTTTGTTAAAGTAAAATAATGATCAAAATCACTACATAATGTATATACATATTTGGGAAAAAATGTTCACTTAACTTAAAAGTTTTTAAAACTGTTTTCTTACTATGTGTGAGCAGGTCAATTACAAATATGCTTTAAAAAAGCATTAATAACAGTTGTAGCATCTAGGAGTTGATTTAAAGATGTTTAAATGTAATTTTTAGAGAGATATAGAGAGATTTTAAGAGATATAAATGATGATGATAATAATAAATATATAATGGACCAAAAGGAGTAGGAAAAATAATTACTTAAGACATTTTTTCTTTTTTAGGTAAATGACTTGCAAATGCATGATTAGCTCTTGCACTTGTTCTGCGGTCTCAAAGGGCATCGTTCCATCTACCAGTCAGATTGTTGGATACAATATGGCACACCTGATACAACAGGCCGACCGAATTGATCCAAACGGATCTGCATGTTTCCTGTTTCCTGGCAAGTGAAGAGAGTTCTGTAACCGAGTCGTGCGCTCCTATCTGTGAGTGTCCGCATGAGATCAGACGGATGCGTAAGAAAGGATGGAGCTGTCACATTACACTTGTAGCGACATCCATGAACAGCATCAAGGCCATGCCAAACACGATCGGGTGTCTTGACGGTGGTTGCGGCCAGCCGATAGAGTAACTGATGTTATACAAGGCAGAACGGACATTTTACTTTCTAGTGGAAGGTATGAACGTGGAAGGAGTTGGGAAGCATTAGACTGAGATAAATGAGGATTAAAAAGATAAAGATGTTGAAAAAATCTGATATATAAAACAAGAAAAAAAAAAGCTCATTAACATTCATTTTCCCTAGACTCGATATAGTTAATGAGTGAAAATCCTGTAGAAAACCTCTCCTATTATTTGGGAGCTTTTTCCTTTTTAAACATCAGTCAGACTTAACAATGTGAGAAGCATCTATCGTTCTTTTAGTCCTCATAATAATTTATGATCACTCACACAGCATTCACACAATGGTTGTGTGGGGATAAGAGATTCAATATAAACTTTTCTTAAAGCCATTATTCATAAACATTTACCTCACTCTGGTGAACCGTTGTTGGGTGACAATATGTTTATTTATATTATTTATTTTTTGTTATAGTTCCTACTTCTCATTTCTCTCAATAACATGGGTATAATTTAAAGGTAATCTGCATATGTTCCTCCAATAATACATTTGAATCCTGTTTAAGTTAATTTCAAAACATTTTTAGTAACAACTCAGGAAGTAACAACTTTTTTTTTTTTTACAATGTTTTACATGCCTCTATTTGGCTTAACTCCTTAAACAGTTAATGCTTAATTTACTCTATATGCATTTTATTGAGTTACTTATTGTTGATACAATTGGAGCACTTACACTTAATAAGATAAAACTAGCAATGTGGGGTTTAATTCCCTGTAATTTTTAAATCGTTTTTTTTACTTTGTAGGCACCAGAACCCAGGAACATACTGGTGCAACCTTTTTTGTACCTTGAAGGGTTTCATGGAACATTATTTTTGACAGAATTATTTTAAGTAAAAAAGAAAAAACTAGAACAAAAATGACAAGGGACGATCAACAACAACAAAAAAAAGTTAAGTGTGAAAAATACACCCCACCATTATGCTAAATAAGCAAGCCTTTGGCTGGTGTTTCTGCACAATGATCGTCCTTTAAAAACAAATAATTGCTGTTTTTTTTTTACATGACTTTGTAATACACTATTACGTCACTGATTTGATAAACTTGTGTGAAATAAGCCTTTGAGAGATGTACAGTATGTGTTGTAATTTATTGGTACCCAACCCCCAGGGATCTGATACCAGGGTGCACAGAAATAAAATAAAAAATGTCTCATCATTTTTTGTTCTATTGATTTTGTCTGAAATGTCAAATACCGTCTCTAAAGTAACATTTGTCTTAACTTTTTTTACTCAAATTAAACTGTTGACTAGGGAAAACAACATTTTTGATTCAGTCATCTTTTCATATCAATCTAGCTAAAACAAAACATGCTCCCAAATTGGCACAAAGTCTCTAAAAGCTAGGAGACACACACATATACAGTACAACATCGTCCGTATACAATAAAATATACATCGATGCGAACACACAATTAGCTTGTTGTAACAGGTCACTTAATTTTAGTCTTTTTTCCCAATCCTGCTTTTTGATTTTAACTTTTTTTAAATCTAAAGGGTCAGTCCGTGTATATAATGCCGGCATTAATCTGGTCCGTGGTACAAAAAAAATGTCCCAAACCCCTGTTGTAATTGACATTTTCTAATAAAAAAACGAAAGAATCTTAAACTGTGCAAATTTAGTGTCGAGTATTAATAGCGTAACCTGTTGCTGACTTCAACCCGAATGTTTTCATTGTGCCTTGTAGTGCCCCAAAGGATGAATGTTTAAATCATCACTCGCATGTTTTCTCCCACAACACGCTTAAGAATAAACAGCATCGCGGGACTGAATGGGACACAATGGTGTGAAATTGTACCCTTGTGCGGCACATCAAGCCAGCATAGCAACAACGCGGTGCATCATGCCAGTCCGAGGGATTAAGTTGTTTTGAATCCTCGGCCGATTGTTCCGATGGTGAGAAGGAGGTGGCCGGCTAGTGGTGTTACATAGCCTCCCACAAAGATGCTGAGACGCGAGCTATCCTGACCAGTGTGTGTGTTTGTGTGCCGACGGTGGCGCGGTGTGCTTACGTGTGTGCTTCTAGCTGTTTGTATACACACAGTAACCTGAACCAGCCCCGAAACCTGAGCAGGCTCGCCCACGGTGTGTTTAATTATTCACAGTGCTTTGGCTGAAAACACGATCACCTGGAGGATACACTCCCCCCACCATAAGAGCCATTGAGCGCCCCTGTATGCTGATGACCTGGTGCTGGTGAGAGCAGGGCGACCACTCCAGAGTCGGGTGACACCACACTTGCTCTCTGCGCTGATTATAACATTCATTAAACCCTTCGTACATGTATGTATTAAAGTGTGGCACTTATGGATGAAGCAAAATTGGAAATGGTGACGTACATTTTCACTAGTCAAAGACCCTTTTAGTCTCTTCATGAGCAATTAAAAAAACGTTTTTTTTCAGGAAACATATTTGATTAGTGGTAATTGTATGCATTTTTAATGTCACATGGATTTTGGGTACACATTTTCAATTCTTTGTAATCAACAGGCATTTTCTTAACGCCCTTGGAGTCCAACTGGCAACACTTTTATTAATGAAGATGATGGCCTAGATCGCAAAACAAATGACCATGAAGACGTTGGATAAATCAGGAACCAAAACACAACAATGGGATTATTACACAAAACATTGGAAAGAAAATCCATCAAAGCACAGTAACAACGTCAGGCGCAACAAATTACCAGTAAAACGAATGATGAAAAGACGGAGAAAACCCCTGAATAAATGACTTTAAAGGGTAGGATATAGTAGGCAACCAAACTATAGGAGCCAAAAAGAAATGGTGGAAACCAAACGTAGAAGCGTGACACTGCGTCTTCCCTTTTGATTATAAGACTTCATGTTCCTTGTGTGTGTCAGGACTGAATGTCCCCAGAGACTTTGCCTCTAAAACATAAAATAAAAAGTAGGAGCAAAGTGTGGAAAACAAAACCATCAGGAGTCGGAGTGACAACAACTTTTAAATGATAGAAGAATCTGATCTGGTCTTAACATAAACATCAATCTCAATCTATCCTCTTGCAGCTGCCTTGACTCGAGCCAACTTAATTAGCAAGGAGAAGCAAATTATGTCTATTTGACCATCTGGTCCTTCACCTTTTTTCCCCCCAAAGGCTTCCCCTGCGCTGTCAGCGGTCCCCATTTTATTAACGGGATTGAACGAAATACAACCAAGAATTAACACTTCAAAGTACAAGGGGGCAATCTCCTGGGCGACGGGGTGGAAGTGAAGACATGGAAATAGTAATTTGTTGGCGCTAAAGCTGTGAAAGGCATCTTCACAGGGAGAGTTGTTTTAAAGGTTCCCAGTGGCTGGATATGAGTCAGTGCAGTTGACTCATGCTAGCTCTATTGAGGATTAAGGTTATTTAGCATGGTTCTTACTTATTAAGGATGCCTGTTTTGTTCTAGCCCATCAACCAGGAACAGCTTGTTACGTTCCAGTTAATTGCATAATGTTTTTGGGGAGCTGTTTAGAATCGTACTTGCATTTAACCATTTTAAGAGTCGTTCCAATTCATTTTTTAAGAATCTTTTGCACAAACTTGTTTCTTTGTTAGCTTTGCAACGTTGAACAGGGAAGATTTGGGTTCTTGTCATTACGTTTTAATTGTCCTTGACTGCACGTTTTATATTATTTTTAAGGTAACTCATCCATTTATTTATCATTTAGATAAAGAGATCTCATATCTAAAATGATATATTTACAACTACCCTGCAAAGTTCCATACATACATCCATCTTCTGTCACTTAGCAGCAGCTGCAGAAAAGATTCCCAAATATTCCTCTCCCCAGATTCCTCTTCTCGTCTGCGAACATAGAGACATCCCCAGGCCAATTTGAAGGCTTAGTATTTCTAATATGTCCTGGGTAAACCCTGAGGTCTGCTCCCAGTTGGACATGCAGAGGGAGGTCTTCTAAAGGCATCTCAAGAAGGTCCCTGAGGCTCTGCAACTGGCTTGTCCCGATGTGTGGAAACGGTGGTTCTATTTAGGAGACACCCTGTGGGTAAAACTTGTTTAATCCGCTTGAATCAACAATCTTATGATAATAGGAGGCGATAAATCAACCTGTAAATCTAAATTGTGCGTATGTGTGATACAGCTTGCCTCAAAAAGCTTTTGCTTGATAATTTCTAAATCTGATTCTGAGATGACTGTTTTTAAATATGTGCTGAATGTTTTTATTTTAAGGCCACGTGGTGGCGCAGTGGTTAGCGCGATCGCCTCACCTGGCTTCCAGGTAAGGGAGGAAGCAAACTTGTGACCTTTGCGAAACCCCCATAAGGAATTAAGCGTGAATGAATTGATGAATGAATTTTCTGAATAAGTTTCTGAAATGAAATAAGTTTCTGTTTTAGATTAACTGTACTCGCTAAAAATGCTGTCACTTTTATTGGTTTCTATTTTAACCTGCATCATATTGTGCCACCAATGTGTCTTCAACTAAATTTGACACACAAAAAAACGAAAGAAATGGTTGAATCCAGCGTAGTTCAAAACACCAAATCAGTTGTTTTGACAGACAGCTGGTTGATCCAAGTAAAGCTTTCAGTGCTCCCACAAAATGGCTAGTGATTTTGGTCCATTCAAAGCTGGATCTTGACGAAGATCAATCCCAGGGCCATGTGGTGTAAATAAAGTATATTTAATTTTTACCTACTATATATTAACGGCATTAAATGTCAATGTCAAAACACAACGGACGAGTGAGCCACCGCTTTTGGTGAGTCCGTTTCATATCCCAAAGTTTGAGATTTTTGGTCTGGTTGGTCTAATTGTTATGTCACAACCGGTGCTTTTGATATATCAGCACTAAAGCTTACTAACTAGCCACCTTGGAACCTGTCAAAATTATACTGCCATTGCTATATGGATCAGAGATTTGGGAAGATCTATTTACTCTATGTAGAAAAGAGACAGGTGTGTAGGTAAGTGTGACCACAACACCTAAGTACAAGATTGCTCAGAGCTAACTAGAGGGAAAGGGAAACGAGGAAGTAAACTTTTATAGTTCAAAATGAGTCAAGATGGGACATGACAATGATTTTGTAGTTAAAGTCCTATTGAGATAAATAGAAAAGTCTTGGTCCTCCTAAAAAAGAAAGACATCTTAACACTTCACCCCCAACTGCACATCTCAACCGATCCAAGTCCAAACCATTGAATTTAACAGTTGTTTTCAAGTGTCCAATAATAACCCTGAAGTAAAAACCCTTTATTCTTGACAGGTTCAGAATAAGGACAAATTTCTAGGTAAAGAAGCCTCTTGTGGCCGAATAAGCCTTCGACTTCCCCCTACCAAGGTCGACTGAAACCACTGTTTGGATGAAATTCTGTGGTGAACATTTTCCTGGCAAAAGTGACTCAAGGATTTTTATTATTTTTCTTTCAGTTTTTATGGATTTCCATCTAGATTCGTACGTGTTGTTGCCCTGCGATTTTTCTCACCTCGTGTGACAAGAATGGTTGGCCAATAATGATGATGATGATGATGATGATGGTTGAAAACATGTTTTGAACCGGACGTCTTTTGTGTGTAAATTGGCCTCTCTGTAGCCCGGCAACACAAACATTGGCGAGCGTATGATCATCTGGCCAACTTAATGAATATTCACGCTGAGCAAGAGCGACTGTGTAGCCATGATAGCAGCTGGGACCTGACGCTCGACACTCCCTGGTTGTTGGAACAGCCGCTACTCATCTGGATGAGAGCGAGGACACATCAGCGAAGCGTTTGAGGGAAAACAGATTCACAATGTGTATTTTTACTTTACTTGGACAGACACTGGTCAGTGAGAATTTCAATGGATCTTTGGGTGGGCCAGCACCTGCTTGAAATTAGATTTAGATTTTTTTTTCTTTCTTTCAGGGGGGATATACAGCAAGTAAAACCAAATGATCCTCTGTTATTATTATAATGAGTATTTATGGTTCACCAAGCGATATTCGTATTATCCTGTCTGACCACCTTATGGGAAATGAATTCAGAGACTAAAAACCTCAAGGACTTTGTTCTTTTTTCAGGGGATCCAGACAATACTTTTGGAGCCTTAAAGTGATACCACCCAAAATTCCAACTTTTAATGTAGCAACTGGAGGGGTCGGTGTTCTTTGTCTTCATCTTCGTCCAAAAATGATGCGCTTAAAAAACATTCAAATACCTCCATGGTGCTCGTCTGTTATGTCCATCTTGTGCTGAAGCTTTGGCAAGAAAAAAATCTCCAAAAAACCTTAAGTAAGTCTGTATATTTCAAGTTTATTTGTAGTGGAAGTTGTCAGTCTCTCGGCTCCTGCCTGATGTCTTTAGGCATTCAAACACATTACAAATTGTCAGTCTACATGCACCAGATCTAGGCAGGTAGCCTAGCAGCGTCCGCTAAAAACAAGCTTAAAATAAATAATTTTGTCAAGGCTTCAATACAAGATGGACGTTACAGACGAGTACCACAGAGGCATTTGGGTGTTTTTAAGTATGTCTTTTTGGACGAAGATGAAGCTGGCCTAGCAGCTAGCCTAGCAACATCCGCTAAAACGTGCCTAAAATAAAGACTTGTTTAATTTTTCTAAATTTTTGGGTCGAGGCTTCAATACAAGATGGATGTTACAGAAGAGTTCCCCAGAGGTATTTGGGTGTTTTTAAGTATGTCTTTTTGGACGAAGATGAAGCTAGCCTAGCAACATCCGCTAAAACAAGCCTAAATTAAAGACTTGTTTAATTTTTCAATTTTTTTTGGTTCAGGCTTCAATACAAGATGGACGTTACAGACGAGTACCCCAGAGGTATCTGGGTGTTTTTAAGTGTCTTCTTGGACAAAGATAAAGTAAGCCTAGCAGCTAGCCTAGCAACACCCGCTAAAATAAGACTAAAAATATAGACTTGTTAAATTTTTCCAGAACAATTTCTATTGTTAAGGCTTCAACACAAGATATTACAGACGAGGTATATGGATGTTTTTTGATGTCATTTTGTACGAACCTAAGCTCCAGTCGCTACATTAAAATGAACAAACATTTTTGCCTATTTCTCTAAAAAGGAACAGATTATTGAAAAGAGTAACAACCCTTAGTCGATGTGAAGGTGAGTAGAAAATGTGTTTGAATTAAGGTAAACTAACCCTTTATAACGCAGTACTATGGTATAATTAGTTCCAGTTAAAATTTATATCAACAATATAATAAGAATTAATTTGTTGATTTCGATAACTAGTATTTTATTGATAACAAAAACCCTTTTAAGAGGATCACAATGGCAGAACAGGTGACGTAGAGTTTATACAGGCGGCTGAACAATATTGATCACTTGTTTCATAATTTGTAATAAAAGGTGGATTGAGGCGTATTTTCGATTAGTTTCTAAGTAACATAACCTCTTAAGTGCACAACCATGTCATAAAACGACTAGATTGTTTTCACTCGGGGGCGCTATCAGCTCCTGACATTATTGAACATATGCTATTGTTGCTCTTATGAGCGAAAAACACGATATTACCAGTTTATTACCTCATGATAGTGTTTTTTATAGTTGTTTGGACAGATGGCGTCAGGTGTGAGGAGAAGAAAAACACGGTGAAGGTTGATGATAAGATGTTGCCATGAACACACATAAGATGATTTAATGAAAAGACACCAATATAAAAATGGCTGGATATTAAATGTCCTGCTGTTATTTATCATTTGAACATTTTGACTATGATTATTTTGCATTTTGGGGGGACCCCCCGTGGTTCGCTCAACTTCTTACAACAAATGATCCCTTGTTTTCGTTCCTCTTTTGAACGATGTGATCCGCTCTTCAGAAGCAAACAAAGCAGTAAATATCCATCTTCGTTTGATCTTGGAGAGAAAGGAAGAGCCTTTGATGTCTTTTCCTCAAATCCCACAGCTTTATTTTCACCAAAACCGTGTGTTTTTTCCTCACTGGCTTCCTTATTGTCACAGGAACATCTGATGTCCATTTACACCAGCGTTAATTTAACTGGACGGAACTAGACTCGGGGAAAACAACTGACCGGGACCAGAGTCGGTAACTGTGACCTAAAACTGTGCCTTTAGATTCTTGTTTGGAAGATTTTATCAAATGACGCAAACAAAGCCAAACTAATCTATTTTAGATTAGGAAGAAAAAATGTTTTTGTAGATATTTGTGAAAAAAAACAGCAATTTTTATCGATCAAATTAGATCCAGTTGAAGCAATAACTTAACTGGTGACTCTTAAACCAAAAATGGGTCGCTGGTCCTTCATCTCTTCACTTGTACATTGTACGAATTCTTTTAAATGCATCCACCTTTTCCTGTTCATGGGTGTTTTTATTTATCACATTTTTCAAGATAAATTAATTAATTAATGACATTTGTTGCAAATTATCAAATATTGTGTTTCGTGATATAATCATTATCTTAGTTACTTGAATCAACCCAATGCATAATATACGATATACTTGCCACTGACGATTTGGACAATAATCTTTGGTTTCAATTGATCTATGCAGTGTTTGTGTCAGGAGCGGAAAATGTTGACGGTCCCTCAAATCATTATCTGGACAAGGAAATGGTGACAATCATTACGTTATCAATATATTTGTCTGTTGTTTAGTAACAAAGTTTGATCAGATTATGTGGAAAACCCTTGATTTTCATTGTCAACGTTAGTGATCAGTCTTTCTTTTTCACCTTCACTTGTACATAACGCATGTCACACTTGACGAAAAGATTTTTAGTTGTCCCATGAAAGCGATTCCTGTATTATTACCATCGTCAAACAGACATGAACACAGAAAAACAAAGTTATTAAACGTATTGAATGAAAAATTTAGGGGAGGTTTTGTCATTCACTTGTATGGCTTCAAGCAGCTGCTGCTTCCATTCAGAACTAGCAAAAAAAAGACAAAATAATCACTAAAAAATCAAATTCACTGTGAAGTTTTTGACAAAGAATGTCTTTGCTTATTTAAAATGTTTTAGTTTGCCTAGTTTAGCTACAACTCAAGAATGCAACAAAGATAACATGGCATGTCTCGTTGGGGTAAGGATTCTGCGTCGGATGCTGGCTCGATTCCCCTTCAACATACAACCTCTTAGCTGTGAGACAATATGATTCTTGAACTTTTCAAACAGTTTTAAACATTTAATTGAATGCAGTGTTTAATATTGTACAGAAAATGAGCTCCTTGGCAGAGGTATGTTTACTCAAAGTGCTTTTCTAGTCTGACATTTACACCAGTATCATGGATTTGCACATCTCGTGGAGTCAAACTTTCAAAGTTCTACTAAGAAACAAAAAAATCTGAGTAAAACTGGGAAAAAAAAACGTTAACGTTGATCCAACTGTCTGTTGTAATTTACTGCCTAATAATAAACTTATTCCACTCACTCACCCTCTGTCTGCTTAAGAAGGTTTGTGGACAGACAAAGGAAAGGATCAAATATCAGTCGGAGCAACCGCAACATAACAGGGTCATACAGTACATCGGGAACGTAAACAGCCTCGGGAACACCAGTCCGAAGCCCAGTCTTCTCTAATTACACTGAAAACAGTAGAATTCCACTGCAGACGCACTTTTCCACGGCCGTGTAGACAAACCGGAGCGAGGAGGAGCAGCGACGGCTCAGAGATGAGACGAGAGGATATCCACATGGAAGTCTGTGTAATTGGGGTGCAGCAGGGGTCAAAGACTCACGCAGAGCAACACGACTGCTTTGAGACAAAACAAAAGCCAGTAGGTCGTATATTACGTTTGGGAAGACGTGCTGAAAACAAGTCCAAGTTTTCGTCCAACGCGCTCTAAAAATCTCTTTTAACTCATTACCAGATGATCAGCGACCTGTCGGATAATCTCATAAAAGAGTCAATAAAGTGAGGCAGACTAAATATTTAGCTTCACAGAGTGTAAAAAATATTTACGCTTGTTTATATAATGGTCGTTAAACTTCTCATGGATGTTTGTGTAGCGAGCCTGGATAGAGTCCGAGGCGTGAGCGGCAATTCATTTGGGAAAAAGGAGTTTAAATTATGTATTTAATAGACAAATCTATTGAGAAAAATGCACTAAAGCGTCACAACACAGCCAAGAAGCTTACATAACTTTATAAAAACAAGGACTGTGATAAAATCAAACATTTCTAATAGTAATAAATAAATCATTGATTTGTCGTCATTGCAGCTTTAACATACATTTCTCAAGCCCATTTGTTACAAATATTCAATGTTAACCTCATAAATATTGTATGTGAGAGAAAGCAACTGACAAAAACGTACTGTTAGAAGGTGGGAGAAGCAATAAAATAACACTAAAATTAGGAATTATCGTGAAAAAGAAACACAAATCTGGAAGCAGAAATAAAAAATCATTAAAAATGCTATTACGACCAAATTAAATAAAGGAAATACATTTTCCGTTAGGTATTTGAGACTTTGTATGTGGAGTGAAAGAAAACTGCTTGTGCTACTTGAAAATGTCATAATTATAAAGTATACAATTAAAATAAAACTTTTTCTTATAACTCTAAGAAATGTTTGGAGATGAAAACACATGAGGAGATCAAAAAGTATATCGATACATTAAAACTGGATTTTTTTTTTTGCACCCATAGACTTTTTAATACACTAGTACAATTTGTGTTTTTTTGTGTACATAGGGCTAATGTTAGCCTCTTGAAATCTTTTTTATTTTTTTTATATAGTATTTTCTTGTACAGCCGGGTATCGAATGCTTTACAGATCTGTATCAGGCTCGGGATTAATGGTTTGGGACCAAAGTCTAAATTGACGTATGTTTATCTATTAATGACATTTATTACATAGAAGTATTAAAAACATTGTTCCTATAAGTCGTCCACAGAGAGATTGCTGTATAACACAAACAAAACGTGAAATACTTAGACATAAATAAGTAGAATGGTAGAATGGAAAAGGAATGCAATAGTTTAACATGTACTTAACAGTACATTTGCATTAAAAACATACACAAAACAAAGGTATTTTATAAAAAAGCAAACGGAACGTGAAAAGAAACCCAATCAAAAGCAGGAGGTTCTGTAGAACTATCATACATGAGCTGTGAATTAAATGCTGGAATGGTATCATCAACTTTATGTTCGCTCTGATTTATGCATCACTTTGCAGAAAATTGGCCGATACTGACTTCCATATCTCACGATCTCTGGGTGGACGTTCTGCAGATGTTGCTTTCATATACCGCCATGATGTATATGAGAAGAATTCACTCCAACACGGCTGTCGCCAAGTTGCGTTGCTGCACTATGTTTCTTCACACCACCCTCGATTCTTTTTGGCAGGGAGGGAAAAACAGCTGACGAAAAACATTCTTTCCAGCCAACCTGGAATTAAATTGTCGTCGTGACTTGTGATCTGTTGGCGTGACACCTCGTGCTGCTGACTCACGCCGCTGATCCTGAGTGATTCGGGTGTTTGCAGTCCACCGGGGGATCCTGCAGGGCCAGGTCTTGCTGAAAAAACACAGTTGGATCGACGTCTCTGCCAAGTTCCGCAGTTCAACCTTTTTTTTACGTGCTCTTTCTTCTCCTTTGTCTTTCCCATCTCTTCCTCTTCTTTTTATTAGCTTCCTTCGGATCTCCGTTCATCTGTTATTCTGCAGGTTCGGACCGTCTCGCTCCATTATTCCCTTTTCCCGTCTGTTTTATTACGTCCCTGTCCTCCGTGCTTTTACTCGTCCTCCCTGCTGTTTGACAGGGTGTGTATGTTGTTTTTTCAATCCCAGCGACATCGAGTCGCTTCCCAGGGCACGGGCGAGGGATGTGTGTTGATGACTCCCCGGAGTCCTAGCCCTCCAAAGATCCTCCGTCCACGTGCACACACACCACTGGTGGGTGTTTCTGTTGGAATTATACCCTTTTAAATATTAGAATAACAAAAAATGTGAATTTATAGTTATAATAAATATTTTAATTCCGCATTAGTAGAAGAATTTGAGACAATAGCCACAGATGCTTTTATAAATTGATTTAACTGTTAAGACATAAATACTTCAATCAATATTTGATTTTATTGCATCAAAAGTTTGCTTGTGTCACTGAAAGTACAGTTGAAAAGTATTCAGACTCCTTCACTCTTCTTCTTTTCATCTCTTTTTGTCATTACACTGGAACTGAACTCTCTGCTGTTGCCTGAAGGGTCTGAATACTTTCCGTACCCAGTGTATACTTAAAACTTTAATACTAATTTAACTACATTAGCATGTTTGACTGTGTTAAATATGTCTGGAATAATACTTTATAAATGAATTTGAAAAGGAAAACTTGGTTTATGATTAAAAATGTATATTAAATTATGCGCTAGCGTCCAAGTTTAATTCTTAAAATCTGATTTAACGTCAGACTCTGGCAAAGTGAGGCCAGATAAAAACTATTATTTGTACATACTTTAATGCAACTTGATAAAATCCTCTATTTGAGTATTTATTCTCTCCTTTCTTCCATTTTGCCAATCCAAATAAACCTTAACAAAAGAAAAAAACATTTGAATTAAGAAAAACTCTTTACATAATATCCACAGCTTTTTGCCCTTGTTTTATTGTTATTCATATTTGTTTAAAAAAGAAAAGTAACAATACAATATACTTGTATATACTTAATTTTATAATATAATTTTCTTAAATTAGACGAATTTTAATCTTAAAAAAGAATGTTACATATTATTTATATATTAAACTAATCTAAATCTTATCATGAATGTGACGCGATAACGGTGTCACCGTATCCTGACCAGAGCGGTTCAGTCCACACATCAACATCCAGCGATGTATGCACGCACATGTACGCGACTACATCCTTTCCCACTGTGCTGACTTTATTCATGCATTCATTTTCTCTGCCTCACACACACTCGCATGTTTATTCAGGTATATCCTTCCTGGCTCCTTCTGCATTTGCCTTATTGCTGCTGAGGAGAGATAGAAAGTAACGGTCGCGGCCAAGTCAGGTCGACGTCACTTGGTCGGATGGTGAGACCGTTTGGACACAGTTGATAGTATTCAGCGTAAAAAAAAACATAAAAAAATATATATTTATTGAAGTAATGGAAAGAAGTCAAATTTACTCATGAATGACAACAACAAGATGCTATGCGATTAAATGCGATCAATAAAATATATTCATAATACCTTACTTAGTTGTTTTTAATCACATTAATCTAGTTTTTTAATGTAAGTACTATACAAGACTAATGTTTACTCATTAATTTAAAAAAAAAAACCTGATTGTCAAACTATGCGATTAATTAATTTTACTCGTAAGTGCTTACTACTAACTTACTTATTGTTTTTAACTACATTAATCTAGTTTTTAATGTAACTACTTTACAAGAGTAATGTTTATGCATTAATAAAAAAAAGCATGATAGTCAAACTATGCGATTAAATGCGATTAATTAATTTTACTCGTAAGTGCTTACTACTAACTTACTTATTGTTTTTAACTACATTAATCTAGTTTTTAATATAAATACTTTACAAGAGTAATGTTTATGCATTAATAAAAAAAAGCATGATAGTCGAACTATGCGATTAAATGCGATTAATTATAGTCGTAAGTGCTCACTACTTACATACATATTGTTTTTAAGCAAATTAATCTAGTTTCTAATGTAAGCACTATACAAGAGTAATGTTTACTCATTAATAAAATATATTGTCAAACTTGGCGATTAAATGTGATTAATTATAGTCATAAGTGTGTCATTGTGTCAAAGAGTAATAATCTAGTTTTTTATTGTACGACTATTCAAAAGTTAGGTTTTATCATGAATAGAAAAATGATGCAATTAATTGTGACAAATTAATTATTGTCATTAGTGGTTTAATTTTTTGAATCGCATTCATCTCTTAATTGAAAACCTATGGATGAGTTGAGTTCATGAATAAAAAACTGGGATTAATTGTGACTAATTAAAATTGTCATAATTAATCCTTTAATTTTTTTAAAACCCATTAGTCAAAGTATTAATGTTTCTTATTATTTATTATTTGTTAAAAATGATGCATGACTTTACGAGACCTTTTAAGACACTTTTTTTCTTCTTGTAAATCAATCTTTTGATCTGCAATAATTCATTTAAAAGAAAGAACAAACTTAAGTTGAGAACTTTTCACAGCGTTTTTTTAGGTGAGATTAAAAATGGTTTCATAAAATCAATGAATAACAAACAATAACCTGCATTAAAAAAGTAATATTTAACTTTTTCTTATTTATTATCCTGACATGTTGGTTAAAATCCTCATTGGTTTGCTTGACTTTGAAAAAATGAATTAAAAAAATAAACAGTAAGAAACGACAGTGCTTGAAATTTGATGTTTTTTAAAATAGAAAGTCTGATCGTGATGCTTTAAAAATCCATCAACTTTAATGGTGGACTTCTCTCAGGGAGGGACGAGGCACGCAGACACCAGACAGGTTCGGACGCGACCGCGAGCCTGCAGTTCATCCGTCGGCTGACAGGCAATTTTACGTCCTCACTTTTATGTGTGTACTTTGACCCTCTGCGGCGTTACCTCTGCTCGGTAAATACACATGTAGTATATCACCTCGACAACACTATTTATAGTCCCGACGCTTTCTCACTGCTAATGAGCCCAAAAAACACCAGTCTGACCCTCATTCCAATCCATCGTCACGAACCACTCGGTTCACTTGGATGTGAGGCCGCTGGACCTCAACTACATAAGAAGGAGGACACCCTGGAAAGGTCGCCAATCCATCACAGATAGAGATTTACACTTAGTAAAAAGTAAGTTTTGTATCTTAAACACCTCAGTGCATATTTACTAGTGATTGGTTGTTGAGGCTTCTTGAAACAGGAGTATCATGATACAGTGACATTGAATTAGAAGACCAATGCTAAAGATTAAGAAGCAGAGACTGCCATCTAGTGGCCTTACAAAATGAAGACACTGTATCATGATACCTCATCAGCTGTTTCGTGAGGCCTCGTCAACCCATCCGGAATATTTACTGTGTTTTTTGTGTGGTCGTCAGTTGTATTGTAAATATCGTTCATGGCCATTAGTGTTTTTGTTTTATTGAAATGTTTTGAGGATTTAAATTGTCCTAAATTGTAAGTGGATAGAGCTTCTAGAGTGGATTTTACTATTAAATGTACTTTTGCAAAAACCTGATTCAACCTATTTAATTAATCAAGTTTAACAGATTTCCCTCTTGCAATTTATTTCTGATATTTGATTTTTACACATAGATTAGTTACTTCTCTTGTAGATTCCAATAGTATTCTCTTCAAAATTTATTTTAAAAGACTGCCTTTTTATGCATGTTATCTTATTTTAACCTCAACTGGATTCTTTTTATTTTTAATGCGCTATTTTAATCCCTCACTGGATCCATCTTGGTTTTTTAAACGTATCTTTATGAAAAAATACTAATGTTTATTTTTGTTTAGCTGTCGTTTAAATCACTTTGTCACCACTATATGTCGGAAGGTTACGCATTATTATCTTTATATTGTGGCTAGTTGTCCAATGTGCTTTATTTTTATTTGTGTTTTTCTGTTGAAAAAAAACAAAACAAAAAAAACATCTCATGCTCACTGTTAGCAGCAGCATCTCTGATGACAGCAGCCAATCATCCAGGCCCATCGAGTCTTAGATATCGCTAATGATTTGCTTTGAGGGAAAAATATTTAAGATAAATATATCAATAAAATCGTAACAATTCAGAAATCTTTTTTGATCTTACACATCCGCAAGTTTACGTATCTAATGTCTGGACTTGACCTCAGGATTTCTCCGCCTTTCTTATAAACCCTGTATGATTTATGTGTCTCCCCTTTCCACACTTTCACACACCTTGATCAGGAAACGCGAGCTGGTTCAAGCATCGTATAACTTTTCATCTCCACCCCAGATATGCTTTATAGCTGCGTGATCTCACAAATGACCACAACAAGGACGGAGAAAACTATCCCTACTTTGTGTGTGCGGTGGGACCGAAGGAGTAAAAAGGCTCGGTTCGAAGGAGGAAAACGATACGCTCGTAATCCACCTCTCCTTTCAACTCCCTCCTCTATTTTCTTTAGACAAGCGCCGCTTCTTTTTTTTTTTTCCCCTCGCTGCTTTTATGCATCTCCCGCTCGTACCACACAAACTGGTGTCCATTTCTTTCCGTAACGACTCGAACAGCCGGTCTTGTTCGTACACCTCGTCCACTTGGTATGTTTCTTGTAATGGGTTTGTGTCGTCGCTGATGAATCATTGATATAAACATTGTAGAACTCTGCAAACGAGACGTCTGAAGACGCAAATAAAACGTCGAACAATGATGCTTTTAAAATAAACACAGTTGTGAATCGAAACATTTGAAATTTCACTTACTGCTATCTTATCCCTTCATTACCAATTTGACCAGAAATTAGGAAACTATACTTTAGTTTTTACAGTTAGTGCTACCAAATAGAAGTGTATTTGTTGTTTTTGTTTACAAGCTCTTCAGCATGTTTGAGTGTGACAGTTAGTTCTGTATATCCATAGTGTTACCATGTTATCAGCCTTTTGTTATCTGGGTCATGATGACCCGAAGGTCGGAAAACAAATGTGTTTGTGGTATCCCTCGTGTCGTCTCTGGGTCACTGGCTTCCAAAACAAATACGTATGCAGTGGTGGAGGTTATCACTTGGTATGTTATACATTAGGGCTATATGTATTTGCAAGAATCTGGTGTATCACAATACATTTGTGACAATACCATGTACTGCGATATATACTGTAGGAACAATATATATTTTTGTGTCATCGCTGTAACGACGCACGTCACATCATGGCGGATGTCAATGGAGTAAGATTACTGCCACCGTTTTGAGCGAGTGTGTATTGGTTGTTGTACACTTCAAACATTCTGCTGCGCCTTCAACCAGTCATACTCATGCGTTCAACATGTCATACACGTGTGCTCTAGCTGTCATACACGTGCACTCTAGCTGTCATACATGCGCTCTAGCTGTCATACACTCGCTCAACTTCACTGCTGCGCACTCAACATTTGTCTGTTCACAACACCAGTCTCGCGTGCTGCTGATTAAAGCCTTTTAAACAACATTTGAACATCGTTACCATGGGAGTGAATGGAGTTATCAGAACGCTTAATAAAGTCTGAATGTATCTGACTGTTTTGTTGACGTTCCCTTTAGCACAGCTTTATCTAGTGGATGCATAACGCAACCCCAGTCAAATGTTTGACTGTATATTTTATTCTATGCACCTTATAATCAGGTGCACCCTATTTATGAAAACATTTCTGAAATAGGCCATTCATTGAAGGTGCTCATTAAATTACGGAGCGCCTAATACTGCGTTAAATACAGTAGTCTTCATTGAATTTGTTTGTTTTTGAACACTTGCGGGTGCTTCTGCCCCCTTACAATGAAAAAGTAGCTGAAATTCATGGAACCTCTCACACTTTATAATGTAATACCTTCATTCCAACAAAATATTCGATATACTGCACCCCCTGTGCCCCCATTACAGTGTAATGATAGTGTTGCCCTCCCCCCCTGAAACCTCCACTGAGAAGTTGGTAGTCTACATGGTAATTTACAAGCAATTTGTCGAGCGGTTTGGGAGTCTATAAAACGCACACACACACACAGACTTACCATACATAAATATCAATGTGTGGACGTTATTCCTGGTTACTTTTCCAGATCTGCTTTCAGCTTCATCCCTTCCTCACTCTCCGGCCCACTCACACTCCTACGCTGCTCTTATCTACCTCTCACCCACATCCTCCTCTTCTCTTGCCTCTCGTTCTTACCAGCGCACACATACACACTGGTCTGAAACGACTAATAATAACACGCTGCTTAAGGAAGCAGTTCATCATTGAGTAACAGAGAAATGTCAGTAAAGAACTAGAGGGGAAATTTTGACAAACTAAACGCCTTCATCAACTTGTTGCCCCTAATTTACTAGACAATTGTTTTTCTTTACCTAGACTGTCTTCGATTAAATTTCTTTGTTTTCCAAGGTAGAAAAAGATCTAGATCTAGACTGTGATTTTAAATCGTATATTAAACTAATGGTTGATTAAAGTGCTACCAAGTTGTTTAAACGCAACATTGGCTGAGTTTCCATGACAGTTTTTCACATTTCTTGGCATATGGTAGTAGCAGGGAGGACTAGAGCCTATCCCAGCTTCTTTGGGTGAGAGGCGGGGGACACCCTGAACAGGACGCCAGTCTGACGCAGGACAAACAGACATACAACTATTCACAAAAAAAATCATACCTATTGATCATTTCCCTCAGCCCCCAATCAACCTCTGTATGTTTCTGTAAACAGGAGAGTTATAAACATACAAACTCCACACAGAAAGGTCACAAGTTACCTGTGAGGCAATCATGCTAACCACTGCACCACCATGTGCCCAGTACACAGTGTTGCTCCATGGCATTACTCAGTGATACCGCGTGGTGTTACTCCACTAGTGTCCGTGGCATTACTCCACTAAGCTTCTTGGTATTACTCCTCTAAGTTCTGTGGTATTATTCAACTAGGCTCCATGGTGTTACTCTACAAGTGTCCGTGGTACTGCTCCACTAGGCTTCTTGGTGTTACTCCACTGGGCTGCGTTGTATTACTCAATTATGCTCAATGGTGTTATTACAATAGGCTCCATGGTATTACTCTACTAGACTCAGTGGTATTACTCCACTAGACTCCTTGGTGTTACTCCACTAGTGTCCGTGGTATTACTCCACTGGGCTTCTTGGTATTGCTCCACTAGGCTTCTTGGTGTTACTCCGCTACTGTCCGTAGTATTACTCCACTAGGCTTCTTGGTATTGCTCTACTAGGCTTCTTGGTGTTACTCTGCTAGTGTCCGTGGTATTACTCCACTAGGCTTCTTGTTATTGTTCCACTAGACTCCTTGGTGTTACTCCGCTAGTGTCCGTGGTATTACTCCACTAGGCTTCTTGGTATTGCTCCACTGGGCTTCTTGGTGTTACTCCTCTTGGTTCTGAGGTCTTACTCTACTAAGGTCCATGGTATTACTCTACTTGGCTCCATGGTATTACTCCACTCTGCTTCTGGTATTACTTCCGAGAGGCAGGGTAGTATTACAACATTTCTTATTTCGAACCAACCAACATCCTGCGAGAATCTGTTGAAGAAAGATAGACGGTCAAAATGTTGTTGGTTTGGTTTTTCCAAGTATGATACGAACAAAAACATTTCTCTCTGCTTTAATGATCTGGAACCATTCAGACAGTTTTAGTGTTGCTCTTTGGATCCTATGTGTTACCTTACCTACACTTTCATGAAGGCTTAAAAAACTTTTACAGTGTCTTTTTTTTCTATTTATTTAGATGTTTCTATTAGCATTTGGTTTTCGGCTGATGTATAAACCACCTTCTTTGACAAACTGCTCAACGCTTGCGTACGTGAATTTAATTCCCGAAATGGTGAATGTAAACACAAACGCAGGACGGTGGAGTGGCTCCCGTTTACACACTACCGTAAATCACCCAACACTCCTCAATCAATTATTCATAATCCTTAATTAATTATGAAACAATCAGTAATCCAACACCGGTCAACTCCGCTCGTGGTTGCCTAGTAACCGTGACCCATATTAAATGCCACAATTGTTACCACTAAGCGTGGCGATGCATTCTCCCTCCATAGGGCATTCTGGCTTGAGGGTATAAACTGATGGTAAACACCACGTGTTTTGAGACGTGTGGTCGTTTCATCCCAGCTTTTCTTCGCAGGTTGATCACAAGTGCAGCTGCTTAATAATGCAGTGTTGCGGCTCGTGCCAGCGATGAGCCGTGGCCTGCGAGGGACCACTAATGGGGCGCACCGTGGGGAGCGGCGGCGAAGAGTGCTGCGCTCGCAGCCAGACGATGATGCTATAACGCGTCTACGGGGACACATAACCGCAAAGAGCACAAATTTGTCGGCACTTGTTCCCGAACTGCATCATCAACTTTCCATATGACGCTCTGGAGGCCGGCGTGAATAATTGATGGAAGAGTTTTGGGTGTTGAGTGGTCATTTTAGGAGGAGAGTGCACGGCGGATCCTTTTCACTTGCTCCAGAACCGCCCTGGAAATGAAATTGAACGAGTTTCTTTCTGAGCTTTATTTACAAAGAATACAAAAAAAGACCTGACAGATTTTTTTTATCTCATTAAGATATGAAACATTTAACAAAGTTTAAGTCACAGGATAAAAAAGTTTTTTTCATAGCGTGAACACTTTGTATATCTGTGGACTGTGGGAGGAAACTGGAGTGACTAAACCCTGACAATCATGGCCTTAGATCAGCGGTGTTAAACTTAACCACAAAAGGCTCCTGAATATTTGAGTAGACAGGGTTGTGGGCCGAACAAAATGTGTATTATTTATGCGTTTATTCTACTTTAACAACAATTCTTATTAACTTCCTGTTTCCAATCGTCAGTTTTACTCTTATCGACAGATAGATTTCTATTCTTTATCTTATCTTAAACACAGGAATCTTCAAAGTTCACCCACATGGAAATTACAGTATCTTCGACTATAATACCCAATGATAAAGTAATTTAATTAAAAAAAAGAAAAATATGGAAACCATACCGTATTTATCGGACCGAAAGGCGCACATAAAGTTAAATCAACAGTGCACCTTATAATGTCCTGCATCTTGTATGTTAGTTCTCGCTGTACTTGAAGACCTTTAACATATAGTATGTGGTATGCCACGCTCAATAATCTCTCCCAATGTACACTGCAAGAGAATTCCCTGTGCTACTACTTTTGCAGACACCCCGAGTATTATTCCGCGGTATTCGTCCATGAGGCTCAGTAGTATTACTCCACTAGGGTCAGTGGTAAAACTCTAATATGCTCCATTTCATTACTCCACTAGGCTTCGCAGTGTCATCCACGGGTGTATAACTACTTAATTGTCAGTGGTATTACCCATACTATGCTCTGTAGTATTATTCCACGAGCGCTGGGGTACAACCCTGCTTCGTAGTAATACTCTGCAAGGCTCCTTGGTATTGCTCTGTGGAATTACTCTGGAAGGCCCATGGTATTACTCCACTAGGCTCAGTGGTATTTCTCCACAGGTGCTGGGGTATAACTACTCAATGCGGCAAAGTATTACTCGGCAAGGCCTTGTGGTATGGCTCTGTGGTAATACCACATAAGGGGCCATAATATTCTCAGTGACCGACATTGTATTAATCAGCGAGGCACTGTGGTATTACTATTTGAGCGTGGGGGTATTACTCAGTGAGCGTAGTATAATATGCAGGC
Organism: Callionymus lyra; assembly: GCF_982586985.1. Classification (NCBI taxonomy): domain Eukaryota; kingdom Metazoa; phylum Chordata; class Actinopteri; order Syngnathiformes; family Callionymidae; genus Callionymus; species Callionymus lyra. The sequence goes on from NC_141834.1 coordinate 7,272,044, forward strand.
GCCTTAAAATCCTGTGCACCCAAAATGACCAGTTCATTGATATTGTGCCTTCTGAACCAGCGAACCATGAAAAATACATGAATGTACTCTGACCTTTAGCTATCCTTCGGGGCCACATACAATGACCTTTGATGTTGATACAATGAGTTTCGCTCTTAGATTGAAGACCTTCATTCATGCTGCTTATTAGAAAATCATATGAGCTGTAAAAAAAAAAGTACATTGACTGACTTCCCCGGTTTCTTTAATAACCCGAGCAACATTCCCATTTTGATTCCAAACATTCTGTCTGTTTAGAGACAACTTCCACATCCCTTTTCCATTCCTGGACACAAACAGGGCCGATAAATATAGCAAGTGTGTGTTTTAACTGTCAAACTGTGTCACAAAATATCCTCCGATCTCAGGAAACATCCTGTTTCTAGTGAGAAAAACTGTTCCCTTCCCAGCGGTGGTTCTCTTTATGTTGTGTTGCGGATCTGTTTGGATGTTTGTAGGTGAAGGAAAACAAAGGTGAGGCAGGAAAAACACACTGACACGGGAGAGATAGGGAAAAAAACTGAAAGGGAGAAGTTGGAAGGGGAGGGTGGAGTGGAAGGGAAGCGGTGAGCACCGTGTGACCAGACTGCGGTTCCTTCCTTGCCAGCCTGAGAACCAGGAAGTAGAGCGACTTGTTCCTTCATTATTGCCGCTAACAGGAAATGCACAGGTCTTCAGGAGTGCGGAATGAGTCGGAGTTTGTTATTGTTCCCATTATTAATCTCGAGTATCCCACATTAAGATTAAACTGGCCTCACAAAGAGGCTCCACTGGTCAAGGGTAGTTTAAAGATGATTTTACTTTACTTTCAGCGCCACCTTGAGGTTCATCTCAGCGACCCAGGTGTAGTTTGTAATATAAAAATCAAGCCTCGCTCTTAAAACTGACCATGTTTAACCATAAACATCAGAGTCTCCCCTGGTTGTTGCTCTTCTCAGCTGGAAGGACATCTTCTCCAGCTGAACAAATGGATGACATCCCGAGAGCTAACAGTGGTCCAGTCCTGCCGTGTGTGCTCCTTGTAAAGCCAAGAGATCATCAAAAATAATCACTGTTGCCTGAGCAAACAGGGTGCAGGTGCTCGGGCGCACAACACACACGAGATAGGGGCCCCCCCACAGCAGCTCGCGCCAGGCCCGGGGAGCAGCAGCAGCAGGTTGCCTTGGGAACCCTCGGCTCCCTCTTTCTTGTCGTTACTCCCATGTACACTCCCCCTTTTTAATCTGCACCATGCTTTCTGTGACAAGCCCCATCCCCCCTTGATGTATACACACAATGCACACACCCCATCATAAAAGACGGAAATATGAGGAGGAACATAAAACATGTTTTTATTTGACATTTTATCATCACTGCAGTTGTTTTTTTTTGTTGACTTGAAGGTTTGAATTCAGGCAGCTGAAGCTACTAAAATGTGTCCTACACTAAATAAAATTCACATTTTTTTCCGAGACAAAACCTGAAATTCCTCTTTTAGAATAATTAAATCCTCTTTTAACAACCCCCCCCGACCTCTCCTTGCTTGAGATTCCCACCTTTGTCAAGAGCTTACTTGCATATACATAAGATATTCACCTCAGGGCTCATCACCGAGAGTGTGAACGCCTCCAAATCTCTGTGTAATTTTTCTTGAGGGTATCAAGGTGACCTTTGACTGAGAGCTTGTGATCTCAGGCTGAATAACATACGAGTCTTGTAAAGGATAAAAAAACAACTGGTAATTTATCTGTTTAGATTTTCTTTCAAATTTCGACTAATCTGAAACAGAAATCAGAATTTTATTTTACATATATTAATATTACTAACGTCAGTAAGTATTTTGGCGCTTTAAACATGTTTTAAAAAAACACATTTTCGTAAAGGAATAATAAACGTTGCGCGAGTAGTTTATTCTTGGAATCTGCTGCCCCCTAGTGGTTAAATATTCTAGATCAGGAAGGCTAAATTGTGACTGACGACATCAAGCATGACATTTTTTTTTTTTTTTTTTTTTTAATACATTTTTGGGATGCAGGTATTATTTAACTTGCTGTAGGTTCACCTCAGAATATCGTTTATAATTCTACTTTTAAATTGTTTTTAAAAACGAACTCCAAAAAAACACCACGCTTTATAAGATGGTTTGTTAGGCCCCACTTAACAAAATGTGTGGGGAATCTGCCTGCTATAGACCTTGGCTCCTGCAAGCGTTTAAGTATTATCATCTGATGCTTGTAATTCAATTTTAAGAAACATGTTAGCATTGCCGTGTGGAATATAATACTGGGGGTCCAGCTTAAATCCTGATATTCAATGGTAAACAATACATTACTTTTTAAATAACAAAATGAGTGAAAAATGTATTTGAATTTGAGAATTTTCAGATCATATGTTGACTCTTCCAGGACTTAACAGCTTTGATTATTACTTTTACAATGACATTGAAACACACTTTAATAAATACATATTTATTATGGACACATGCTTATATTTTGAGAGTTCAGGAAATAGACAAACTGAATACAAGGTATAATAATAATGATCTAGTTAAATGTAATATTGTATTCTATAAAACAGAGGCACATTTAATCATGTTTTTTTATTATGGTTTAATATTATTAATCTTAAAGGTCATTAAAATGCGTTTCACCTACAGTATAATCGGCATCGCATCAATTTGCCATGTGTTTTTGTAAAACAAAAAAGGCATCAATAAAGCTATACTTTCGTTTTTTTTTGCTTTAATTTGTCCCTGTGTTTCTCAGAGCACTGTGTCCACAACATTTCCAGTAACTTTATTTCAATGCTGATGTCCAGCGAGCTCCACCGCTGCAGGGTGTTGTCCGGGTCACCCCATGACTCTGCAGGTTATCAGGCTGACATACTTCCACACCCTCATTCAAACTCATGCACAGTCTGTGGGTCATGGGAACGCAGCGGCGTGTTTATTCTGTGCAGCTTCCTATTCGACTGTGTCCTTCTCACGGGACTGTTAATGGTTTCCCTTTTCCCAGGGCAGAGCGATCGGGCCCTTTCCAGGTCATGCCAGGAGGGCAGGAGATACCTGGAAGAATGAGGGGGAAGTTCTTTGGACTCTTGGAAGACCTCGTCTGATCCTTTAAAGTGCCCTGGTATGCCATTTAAGATTCTTTTGTTTCATGAAGATCCGTTCGACAAGTTTATTTATTGAGTAATCCCTCATTTATAGCAACTATTCTTGTATAGATTTCATTGAATAATGCTGTTTTTAAAGGGAAAATAACTTTTTAATTTAGGAAATGTTGCAAATTATATGAGAAATGTAAAAAAAAAAAACCCATAATTTATCGTGGTAAAGTAAGAGTTTACAGATGCACTAACAATATTTGCTTTTAAAATGCATTTAAGAAATATTTTGGAAATACACCAAAGGGAGTGATCAGAACAATCAGATTTATTCCTTAAACTATCGATCACTGTTTCTTAAAGAGAGTTAAAAGTGGATCTTTATGTTTTTATCGAAAAAAAAACTGCAGTAGCTGGTTGAAGACTTTTCATGCGTCACTTTTTCAAGTATTTTGCTTTGCAAGTAAATTGTTAGTTGATTTTTGTAAACGTGTACGTTGTATTTTTCACCACAAGATGGCGGTATTGTTTGGACATGATTTCGCAGCAGATGTGACTCCAGCTGCCTAATGTCTATTCAGGGAAATGTATGTATTTTTTATTCTTACTTGCATCTTGTGTTTAGCGTTGCCTGAGGGGGAAATTAGACCTTGAACTGAATTACAGATGAAGTCAATGATGATGATTAAATAGTCAATGAGTTGTTTATAATTGTACAATATTAATCAGACTCTTCTAATCTTCTTAGCCATATAAATGTATCTTATCTTCAACCATCACTGACTCTAGGTTTTCCACTTATAAGACCTTAAAACTTTGTAACCATCCATTCGCCTTGGCAATATTTTTAGAAAATAAATTTACACACATTTTTTTTATCAATTTGTCATCACAGTCCGACTCATGTTTTGGACCTTAACTGCGCAAAAATGCATGATATATAATTTTTTAACCTGCTGATTTCAAATAATGTGCGCACTTGACAAAAAAAATATCGACTTAAAAAATACACCTGCCAAGCGTGTATTTAGCGTTGTAGTGCTCAAGCAAAAAATAAATGATTGTGACTATACATCGAAAAAGAGAGTGAACAATGTCGACTTAAGACACCATCCTGCAACTAGTGATTCATGATGAAGTGTCATTATTTTCAGAGCCCACTAGATGGCGGTCTCTGCAAGTGTTCCAATGAAACTTCACATCATTTATAAACTTATGGCGCCACCTACTGACCTCTAAGCAACATGAAACTGTTTCATGAAGCTTCATCAACCAATTACTACCTGCAACCAATCTCAGAATTACTTAATTTATAGCACCTACGTATACGCTCTGTTGAAATCAAAATGAGAGATAAAGGTTAGCTCCAATTGTAACGAATACTCAACCAACTTTTTAACTAGCTTGCAAGCTAACCTTTTGAAAAAAGTGTAAATCATTTTTTAATGATGAAGAAATGCCTCTCGTGCATTAGTTGATTCTTAACCTCACAAAACTTTTCCTAAAAGAATGTTGTGATTGAAAAAGTAAGAATTTTTGCTTATAAAACCAACAGCCATTTCACACCAGTCGCTTAATGCCTTTTTTAATGCATTTTACAATTTCTTTCAATACTTTAATCGTCTTCTTTCAAAAAATCTTAGTCATTTCTTCAGGGAAAGATGAAAAACAATTTAATTTAAAATTCACTAGAAATATGACTGTCGCAGAAAAAAAAGAAAGAATGCAAAAGTAACTGAGATTCAAGATTATATTCCTCTCAAAGATAAAAGATTAAACAAATATACTTTGAAGATGAATTCTGTTAATAAACATTTTCACTTTATATATTATGTTTGAAAAGTCAATTGCTTTTTCAAGCCACTGCACTGGTGTGTTTGCAACTGATGCTCAGGCAGATTGAAACGCTCCATGTCACACTCGGGGGTAAAAACAAAAGAAGCACCTTCATCACACCTCGCTCATGGCTTCCGTTTGTCGCTCAGTAATGTGTGACTGCGAAGACTCTGTTCCAGCAAGACCATTAACATAACAGACATTGCGCTACACTGAGTCTGCTGCTAATGAAATGTCGATACAAAACCCCATCTCTTCTAATCTAATGGTAATCAAGGGAAGCCGGTGGACCGGAGCAGCAGTTTGGCTCCTTTATTTAACCTTTCTTGTGTCTTTCTCAGCGCCGGAGATACTGTTCAAGTAATGGTCTGTAAGATTGTTTTAATTTGAAACATTCCTAACTCATGTAGTAGAACTCTCCAGCTATTATTTAACAATATCTTCACAATCTTTACCAACTATTTTTTTTTAAAATAAAGTAATGACTTTTTGAGGATAAAAGGAAAAAAAGTTACACAACAATACTTTATCTTGTTCTTGCAAACAAACACACACAGGAAAACAAAATTGAAGAAGCCATGATATTGCAGTTATACGATTCTGACACTAGGGTGAGCCAGAAACACTTTTCTGAATCATGCAGTTTGAGTCTTTAAGAACATTTTTTTTAATAAATATGTTGATTTTTTTTAGAGCGAGTGCAGAAATTCTTGTCAGTAGAAGCAAGACAGAATAGTGACCTCACATACTACAGTGGCCATAATGAACTGCAACAGACTTTACACCAGCTCAGGCCGTTACTTACTCTCACTTAATATTTAATATTTAAAGAGCCACTAATGTGTGGATTTAAGTGTGTCTTAAATAGATGTTGGACTCTATTGTACTAATCAGTATGTGTCTGTTTGTACAGAACTCTCTTTATTTAAATATTTACATTAGAACTTTGGACTCGTTGTATAAACAAAGCGGGGCGTGATTACAGCTGGCAAATAACATTATGATGTCATAATGGGCTTTACTCTCGTAACCTCTTGTTTGCTGAGAAATTAAATGGGGGAGAACTTTATAAAGTAACAACTTCAAAACATGTTCATGATGAGAAACTTACTGCATCTTGGAGAGGAAGACTTTTGAAACAGGTGAGTGAGTGAGAATGTTGGGATATATCACGTTAGTTGCTCTTTAAGCAGCAGCACTAATGTAGAAGCACATGCTCAACAGAGACGAATATCACAAACACAAATTCAAAAAACAAAGTTTGGAAATTTTATCACTTGTTTGCTTTGCACACACCAAACTCTTTATTTCTTTACTATGGATACACTGATTTTTGGCAACGGAAATTTTTTGGCATATTTTTCGGCCAATTAATTTTATCACTTAAAATAAATCTGCCGAAGCAAGATTTTATGCTAATACAAAACCAGTCACATTATTCCTGCAGAACTCGGGGGAAATATTTGCAGTTTAGATGCTGATTTATTCTTGTGGTCTTCTTCTATTTACCTTTTTTTTTTTAAATATTAACATTATACAAGCTTGACCGCTTGTCACACTTGAATCATTCAAAGATGTCGAGATTGCTATGTTGCGTTCAAGGGTGTAGGACATATTGTAACCAGAATACTATAGTTGAACGATATTCACTTCTATAAACAAAGTAACACACAGAAAACAAATTTCTATCACCCATGATTATCTTTTTCTGCTCTTATTTCAATTATCATTTTAGGGAATTTGTTTAGATTTTTATTTTACATATGACAAACGTTTATTTATAAACTGTCCCTTTTATAATAAAACGTCCCCCAAGTGTCAGGCAGGATAGAAGCTGTACAGCTTATATTTCAGCAGTTGAACCTTTTTCCTGAATGAACTTTGTTGGAGTAATACTACTGATAAATGTTAAAATATACTTGACTTAAATTAACTCATACAAATCACAAGTTCACGAATCTATCAGCAGGTCAGTCCATTATGTGTTAGATTTAGTTTGACAACAAAAGATTTTGAATTGAATTCATTGTTGAAATATCAGTGCCCAATAAATATTGTCTCATAATTGTCTCACAATAACTAGTCAAGGTCAATAATCTTTCATTTTTACACTTGTCTGCAACATTAGACACAAGCTTTCCTCTTTAGTAGTCCACAGTTGGAGCAAAGTATCTTTTAGTAGTTTGTATTTTTAGATGGATGTACAAACACTGTCTGTGTGTTGACTGTTAAACCACCTTAAGCACCATGCGACGGCTCCCACGGCGGCACCGTCGCTAAAACGGGGAGGATATTGCGGGGGGGACAATCGGGCTAATGATGTTATGAATCCAATTTCAGTCGACGCCGCCTGATAATGGGAACCAAAAAACCCTATGAGTCCTTATCAGTGGAGCCGCTGGAGAATCCTCCCGGGAGTCTCTCTGACCTCTAGATGTAATCTTCATGAAAGCTCCTGGTGGAAGGTGATTCCCATTAAGACAATAAACACAACTATATTCATCTTCCTCCACTCCACTGCTGCCACATTAACTGGGCTCCTGGCAAAAGGAATAAACTGGCCCGTGTCTCCAGGAAAGCTGGATGAAGATAAGTAGCGGGGCACACTGGGGTCATTAGTGCCACGGCGGAGGAAGGAAAAGGTTAGTCAGTCCTGCTTCGGTTAATTGACTATCGGCTTTAATGAGATGCAGCGGTTCGGGTTACGAAATGTCAGAGGCGGGTTCGGCTCACCTCTGCAGATGGCGACATGTGCGCCAACATAATGAGTTGTGTGTGCGTTTCACAGCCAGTGGTGTGCGTTCCTTTTGTGATCAGTTGCTAGTCAACTTGGTTATCATGAGGGTCGGAGCTTGAGATGGCGTTCTCAAAGGATTTAGATCACACATGATTCAAAACCAGGGTCTTGAGCTAGCGGCCCTTCATTTGGTGCCCAAGTTTGTACGGTAGATGGTAAATGGCTCTTACTTGTAAAGCGCTTTTCTATGATTATTCAGCAGCCAACTCGCTTTACACTAAGTTACACATTCACCCATTCACACACACAATCGAACACTGATGGGAGTAGGCTGCTATGCAGCATGTCAGGGACACAAAAGCAATAGCTCATACAGAGCTGGGATTTAACCCACAACCTCTCAGGCCACAGGCAAACCACCCTACTGACATATGAGTGAACGCTCAAGCAAGGGGCTCCTACTTTCTGCAGTATATTGTCAGATGATTAAGGAATGAAGATGGAGAAAAAAGCGATTCTTCTCTCTACCTCCTTTTTAATCTTAAAAAAACATCAAGTAGAACAGTGTATATGTTAAATTGTAGTTCAATTCTATGATAGTATGTGTATGACAGTGGCGGCTGGTGGAAAATATTCTCGGTGTGGCTCTTTGTGCCAGTACTTTTATCTCTCTATACCATTTAAATTAATTAGTAACTAGTAGTCTAAACTGAGACAATATTAATGGCATGTAGAAATCAACACTTTGAGAGCTAATAATGAATAACAATAAAATGTTTCTTATGCTCTTTGTTTAGATAAAGAGTGCAACAATCTAAAGGAAAACTATTAACAACATCTTGCACAACTTAAAGTTTATACTGTGAGTGTTAAGAGGACAGATCGAATCTTAACTGTTCATGATTATTTTCAAATAAAAAATGAGTATAAAAATATAAAATAAAATATATAAAAATAAAAAAACTTAGTTAAGATGTTGCAGAATTGAATAAATAATTAAAAAAATAAAATAATTGACAGAAATTATAAAGTTAAATATACAATATTCCCTTAAAAAATTCAAGAAAAAAAACAAAAAACAACTAGAAATACAATTAGTATAAAAGACTATGGTGTAAAAAAACAAATATAATATATAATAGAGAGAACCTTGTTTTATAATATATATATATATAAATATATATATATATTTTATTATTCTTTTAATCTATTAAACATTTCATCAATAGAAACGTTTCCATCTGGACATGGAAATACAAATATACAAGATAGTACAGATAAACATAAACATAGTTTTCTTTACATTGACCCTCGTGGAAACATGGATTTTAACACGCAACCTTTTAAAAATAAAAATCACAATCACAATAATACTCTAATTTTCCCATTTTCTCTTGTATTTATCTTATCTTTTTTCAAAATAATTGTCCATCCTTTGTTTACCTATTGTCTTGCAATGATTCTCAAAGCCACTAGGGGGCAGTGGAAAACAGTTTATCCTGTCATGTGACTTGAACTATGAGTTAAAGAGTGGATAAAAATGAGTGCAGACTCTGTCCCTCCAGCTCCAGTTGACTAGTGAAGGCAGGTCATTTAGAGAAGATTGATATCTGACGGCCATTTTGATGGAGACAAAGGACATAAAGCCTTCCTGAAACGTCGCAGCTAATTCTCCTGTATAAGAACATGTGGCCGAAGCAAACCGGAGTCCGGTCGGTGACGTGTTGATCTGGTGCGTTTTTTTTGTTTTTTTTTCCACGTCACTTTTGATTTGTGTCCGACTCTGACCTCCATCAATCCAGAGCCGTGGCACAAAGAGAAAGCGTCAAACCTTAAATCAGTTCAGATTCCTGAAGGACAAAGAGGAGAAAATAAACTCGTATGTTACACGACGTGCCGCGGTGGAGGACATGCATTGTTTACTTGTTGATTTACTCCGAAGCAACAACAAAACATCACATGAATCATCGCCTGCTTTTATTCTCCGGGTGGCGGCTCCTGTCGACGGCTGACTGGGTAAATCGTGGAGAAGTGAGAACAGTGCCGACTCCAGACACCAACGAGGATGGATTTAGTGAAATGTATAGTCTCATCTTGGGGGGGAAGCACCGTGGCTGAGGATTATGAACTAAACTGCTACAAGAGTTGAGTGTTACAATTGCTCACTGAGATTATCTAACTTGCTAAACTGGGATCAGATAATAAGATCCCTATTTCCTCTTTTCTTATTCACACAATAAAGGTAAATCTTCCCCCACACCAAAGTTTCTTAGTCCTTGCCTGAACTCTGGTGGGGTTCTCGTCCTAGTTTGAGGTATTTTGACTTTTCCTTTCAGAGAGTGTCGAGGAGAGTGACTATCAACATCAATTGCTTGGCCTGGGCTCAGTGAACAAGTCAATAAAAACCCTCAGCGGTGAAGCCCTCGGGAGCGAGAGATGTCCGGAAATTGAGAATGCTCCGGGTGTTGTGAGGGACTCTTCAAGGCGTAGAGCCGCTACAAATGTGGCGTATGGTTGGTGTTTACCTTTAGAAATTGACAAGACACGTTTTTTTTTTCTTCTGGTAGAGGCGGGAGAGGAGTCTGGTTCAATTAGCAGCTCATCCCTAAAGAACATCCCTGACCTTCCTGTGGTCTGTGTAACCGTGATATGATTCCTGATTTTTGGAGGGCAGTAGGAGTTTAAAAACGATGAGGTGTCAATAGAATAGTTGTTTAAGCAACAAATAATCAGCGGCAGAGATCCCCATCTAGTGGGTTCTGAGACTACAGATACTGTTTCATGAAGCTCCATCAACCCATCACTGTCATTTAAAATGGAGATCAGAGAAGCATTGATGTTGACTAGCATAATGGAAAGATGTAAATGGTGCAGGATGTACAATAACGGTTGAGTATTTACCCTGCAAACTGCCAAAAATCTGATGAATATGCTAAAAAATATCTTTTGTAACCTTTTATACCATGTGGAAGTTGAGATGTAAAGCTGTGTTAAATTGTTAATAAATATAACTTATTGTTGCATCAATGATAACCACAATTAAGTGGGGTACTCGGATAAAGATTTGGGATATTGTTGGAAAAATCTATAAGTTATTTTTAATGCACATGATTCAAAATCTGTTGTTGATCATAACGTATTGTGGGATGCACCCATACTCTCAAAAACAGCCAACCACAGAAGTTTCTGTTCTTCAACCAGTGTTGGTGATAGTTCACTGTCTTTGTTCAGTTGACCAATTTAAAAATGAACTAGTTCAGTTTATAATTTGGAATTTTCAAAGGTTTAGTAATATGTTTGTCAGGTTGTTTTTTTTAGTACGTGGCTACAAGCAATTCTTTCCAAAATTATTGCCACAGATCATACAGTATACAACCAATTTTATCCTTTTCAACATTAAAAAATGTGCCAGATTTCCTTATTAGAATTGGAAGCATTTATTGTCAGACTTTTAAAGACAATACAGGATTTTTTTAAGGTGTTAATTTAAATAAATATGTATAAAACTACTGAATTTAATGAAATAAGTGACTCGTACATTAAAGTGGGCATTCAAAAATGTAACGTTTGGAAGTGATCCGACATCTTGAACCCAAGCCAAGATTTACATCGTGACAGTATTTCTGTCTATTTACTCCATAGTAGCAACTTTCTCGTTCCTGATGAGCAGATTTTTTCTTTTTGCTTTGTCGAGTCTGTCATGCTGTTGTAGCTTTCCTGTTGATACTCTTTGTTTTGATTTTGTTAGCGGTTGTATGTTGCCAGATTGTGTTTATTCCGCTAAACATTAAGAACAGCGTTCGGTGTGTTTTACCCCGGTTCTTGCCTGTAAGGCTCCTTTAAAAAAAAACTTGAGTTGAACGGAGAGAGTGTGACGTTCACGGACACCAGAATAAAAACGTTCACAGTAACGTTCATCAGAAGTAATACACTATGTTTAGTTCCCGAACTATCGTTCAAATAGCTCGTTCAGGCACAACACTGCTTACAACCTTTCAAGAATCTTACAAAACATCGCAAAAATAAACAATTCCAAACAGAAGACAGAAACTCGATGGTATTTGGTTCTCCCTTTACTCTTCACATTTTTCATCATTCAACTGTTGATAATGTTCAACAATTACTTTTGTCCGCTCCAACGGTTTTCAGAGCTGGTTATCGAGATTCATTCTTAACACACCTAAAACCTCGGGATTATGTTAGAATAGATAAAATAATTAAACATTTACCATCCTTGGTACATCGGGACAAGAACCCCCTCCCTGCGGCTTAGAGATATGCAATGACTTATCTCTTACACAATAATGAAAGAAATGCAGGGCTCACAAAAACCCAGAAATATATTAATGACTTAGCAGAGATTGCGTCTGAGTAAATGCAGGCAGCTGAGTATTGACTTCAAGTCAAATCAATAAAGCTCTATCTGAGGCATTTTGTCTCCTATAAGCTGCTTTAAAGCTCTTCCAACGAATTGGATGTAAATGCAATCCACATTGGTAAACACAAAAAAAAGTCTAAGGGGGGCAAATGGTTTAAAAAAAGAATCTGTTATTCAATAAAATGGTTAAGTAGGTATTATCTGAGGAACAAGTGGAAAGATACAGTTGTGGAAACTTCTTAAGAGAGAAGCGAACAATAATAGGATTCCACTATCTTCACACTCACCCGGCTTTCCAGATATCCTTCCATAAGTACCCTTTAAGTCGCCAAAAATAGAAATCAACTGCGACCTCCTGCTTCGCCTCCCGAGACCGACTCGTAGACGGCGGCGGTAATTGGATGTGAGGGTTCCTCGCATCTGCACTTTTATATGAATTCTTAATTTGCGAGGCAAATATTTGTGGCACCCCTCGAGGAACTCGGGAGTCTTGGTGCGGGAGCGACTGCCACCAGCTGCCTCGCTGTCATCAAAGTCTAAACACAAACACATCAGATATTTCGCCAGGGGCGGATTCTGGAGCGCAGACTGTGGTGTGGAATGACTCAACAGTGACTGGCACACGGTAATTATGCGCTTTTTCATTATCGCTTTAAAAAATAATTGATCGTAAGTCGAATCAAACGCATCCTGATCTGATACTAAGAGGCATGACTCACTACACAGCCTGCGAGGATGAGCTGAAACTTTTGATAATCCGCCCACATAATTAGCGGAAATGTGTGTAAAATACTTTTATGTCACGCCAAATACTTATTTTCCTTCTGATCTCAAGAAGTAGTTTTGCTTTTCTTCTGAACGCATTTTCTCAGAGGGAAACTTTGTCTCCTCAAAACAGCTTTTTCACCAAACAATAGAGGAATTCCAATACATTGGGGCTTTGTTTAGGTGATGCTCCTGGAATTGGAACACTCTTTGGTTTGTTCTGAACAGAAAGTACAAAGTAGAAAATAGTTTCTGATCTTTTTTATTTATTTATTGGGGCCCAGAACATTTCACTAGATGAGGATTTAGACTTTAAGTAAGTAAGTAAGTAATATTTATTTATATAGCGCTTTTCCAGACCAGGGTCACAAAGCGCTTTAACAATCAAAACAATATTCAAAAAATTATATACTTTAAAGATCAAGATAATACTGAGAACAACACAGGAGTTCCAGAAAATCAAGGAAAAGCCTGAACAAATAAAAACGTCTTAAGATGTTTCTTAAAGGAGTCAGTAGATCCATCAAGCGCAAAGAGAGAGGAAGATTGTTCCAAAGCTTAGGAGCAACAGCCTGAAAAGATTTCTCTCCTCTGGTCCTGAGCCGTGTTCAGGAACCATCAGTAGATTCTGATCCACAGACCTCAGAGCCCGAGCTGCGGTGTAAGGCTGGATCAGATCACTGATGTAAGGAGGAGCCTGACCATGAAAAGCTCTGAAAGTAAGAACTTTACAGATATTTATTCTGCAGGGTATTTCCACGAGATTACAGGGTCAAATGTCTTCGTCTAATTCAACTTGGCTGGTGTCAGCTAGCCAGGGCAACAGTTTCAGCACCACTTCTAGTTCTTTCAGGTGGACCTAGAGGTGGTCCCAGACTGATTAAATATTTTTATATTTGTATTATTTTCAGCCTTAAGATTAGCGTTAAATAAAACAAAGTAGATGTATAGAAAAAGTGCAAGTGGTCTATGTTACCATGTTACTTGCTGAGATAGTAATGTGTTGGAATGTATCTGAACAGAGTAACAATGGTTTTTACGACAATGCAAAGTAAAATAATTGGAATTGAAATTAAATCTATTTGACTAGTCATATGAATAAACCAATAAGCTAGTAGCATCAGGTCACATGCTTGCCTGAAGTTTCAATAGGTGCACACGACTGGAATTGAAAGAAAAAGTTGAATTGTATTTAACATGTTTAATCTTTTGAAACCTTAGAACGTCGTCGTGCCTCTTAATGTGTTCAGTTTAACATTTTATTTGACATGTTGAGAATTATTGTATCAACATGTTGCAAAATGCACGGAGTTCTTGTCAGAATTTGATATCACTTAAATGACATGAAAATCACTTGGTTCAATGCTGAACTATATAATCTTTTTTGATCTTCGTTTATACCAGTTATCGATGGATTCCCACGTCGTGTAAATTTATATCGCATTTAAAGCAGCAATACATATGATGGGACAGGTTTGATGTATAAATACTGTAACTGCAGAGTCGTGGAACCTCTGTTGTGCCATTACCAAATACATGTGTATTTTTCTACAATATCTTGTTTTATTTTTCTAGTAACTTTAAAAAGTCTATCTTATGTTGGAAAGCAGTTTTCTGGCCACTCAGACATTCCGGTTTGTCTAGACAAAGTTATGTAGTGAAGGGTATGGTTCAATAAATAAGTAAATACTCCCGTATGATCGGCTTTGGCGTCTTTTCCCATATCATGCTAAAGAATGCGTTTAAAATTTAAAACAAGACCATCCATTAATTTTCTTTGTTCAGCTTCAGTTCTGTTTCGATTTTTTTGGCCAACAATCCCCACTTCGGACATACGCACAAAGATGACCATTTCACCTTATTTTTTCAGTAAAATTCAAAATGTAAAGTATTGTGGATGTGTGTTCTGATTATTCCTTTATCCCTCCCTTTCATTTTAACTAGTACTTGTTAATAAAATAACTAAAATGTGTTTTGGGTTCCAGCAGTGACACAAATGCGATAGTCTAAGATATTTATGTTTTATATTTCCAATCAGATCTGCACTCATATCCCTCTATGACTCCACTCTTTGTTGATTTTATTAATGCTCTCGTTTGACAATAAAATAAAATTTTATCATATTTGTGACTCTCGCTTTGGCAAGATCTGTCCTTTGACAATAAAACATTTTCCATTTTATTTTTTTAAAGGAATAAAATACCTACCAAAGGACTATTGAATCGGTTGTTACTAGTTGAGGGCACATTAAAAGAAAGGGTTACATTTTTTTCATGAATTACATTTTTGTATAGGGTAAAAAAAACAACCTGATAACTCAATAAATTGGAAATACATCAACGATCAGTTTTATAATCTACTTTATAGATTAAGAGTTGAAGAAGCGAAAGAAAGATCAAAATAGTACATCAGTGGTGCCGAGCTAAATTCTCATTTTCTCCTGAACATAAGTTCAATATTTGTAACACAAAACTCATCTATTACATAGTTTTTTATGATAAAAAATAAACCTTGGTATTCCACTATCATCTAATATCAATTTAAAATCCCACAATGACACCTTTTTTTTCTGTACTCAATATAATTTCTGCAAAAGGATGTCACTTACTAAAGTCAAGCATCATCACACATACATTTCCCCTTTAATTGATTCTCCTGTCATTGTTACAAATGGACACATTAAGTCGTGATACATCAGCGTCATGCTAATCCAGCCCAGCGTCAAATAATCCTAAACGATATGGAAATGATTGCCGGTGTTTGTCGACACTCCGGTATTGATTCCCGGGACACAGTCGTTACAGCAGTTTTCATCTACGCCTGTGTAAATCTGTTTTGTTGATCCGGATGCACAACAGTGGGGGATGATTGTTCGTCTCCGTGATGCTTCGTTCCTCCACTGTGACATGAATTGTGAAAGCGGCCGAGTCGACTAAAGGGCTGTAGATCATCAAGCGTATTACAGGCGGGGAGTTGTTTAAATAGCATAACCAAGAACCTCTAGTCGCTGCTGTGAGGTTTTTTTTGGTTTATAAGTCGTTGCGATAATTCGTGCGTAAATAAAATTAATAAGTTCACAGTGTGACTTGCATGGAGTTGTACCATTAACAGGAAGTAATAATTGCCTCCACCTGCCGTTATCCAAACACAGACTCGGCGCCCGGCGTTGCTGCTCGCATTCCTGTTGTGATGAAGCAGGTGTTTAAGTAAAAGCGACACCTCTGTCAACTGAATTACTGCCCAAGCCGGAATCATCTGCCTGAGCAACACCGTTATCAAGCAACATTCGCTGACACTTGAGACTATCTGGGAGACGATTAATTCTTCCTACTCAACTTAAATCCTGAGGCTATAAAACTTCCTGCTTTCACCAGAAAGGTCAGCAATAAACTACAGCGCTTACAGCTTTCGTTTAATGTTTCCAGATGACACAAAACTAACCTTCTTTTTTTTTTTTTTGGTATTTTACTTTAGGTATTTTTAGATATTAGCTGTGTGTAAAAATCTCAGATTTGTGGCTTCCTACAAGACATGCTGTGACTCATAATTAGTCCCTGGTATCATTAAGAAACTCATGATTTGGATTATTTTATTTAAGCAAATAAAATAAAATAAAAATAATGACAGTATTGTTGACAATATTACACCTCAACTCACATATTGGGCAGTAAAAAAAAGCGAATGTATACGATAATTTTGTCAATATTTAGTTAAAAAAAAAGGAAAAAATAGAAAAAAATCAACTTAACCCTTGTGTTATTTGTTCTTTAATTATCCAGGTTAGTCTCATTGAGATTAAAATCTCTTTTACAAGCGAGACCTGGCAATGAAGGACCGCAAAACAACAAGTTCAATATTGACTGCAGTAGTACAACATAAGAAGAATAAATAAGATTATTGATTAAAAAACATCCACAATTACTTATGGAGTCCGACCTAAAACTTGTGACAACTGTCTTTGATTTTGTTGAAAGTTACTAGATCCTTAAGCTTGAAAGGCTTCTGCAGCTCATTCAATAAAGGCGCAAAAAAACGGCGCAAAAAAAATTAAAATCTGTTTTATCCAGCTCTGTACGAGATAAAGGACCAGTCATAAGCACTATAACCTGAGATCTTATCTTAATAAGGGTTGAACAAAAAAATGTTCTCTTGAAAACTCGGACTAACCTCACATATTTAGGAAAAAAAATAAATTAAAATATACACAATTGTTAGTGCATATACCATGGAAGAAAAAGCATAGGTATAAAACATATACTAGTATGTATTAACACTAGAAAACTAGTGATAGATAAACATGTTTTCCCTCTTAAACTGGGATGGACCTCACATCTTGAGCAATAAAAATTCACAGGCGTGCCAAAGCATTTATATCATGTTGCTTTATATGGTTACCATCACATGACCATGTTTATGCATGTGTTTGGATCCAAGATTAAATCTATACTATGACTGCTACTAAATGGCTTTGGCTTAGGGATGCAATGACAATTTCATTGTCCCGATACCAGTACCTGAGTATCGATCTGATACCATTGTTAAAATATTAACTTTCCTGCTCTACTATAGAATAACACTGGTCACGTTCTGAATAAAAAGTAAAACAGTCTTCTCGTGGAATTACAAAGTAAGTATTTTTTGTTTTTAGAATATAATGAAAATACAGTTTAATTTGTTGTTTAATGTTGTTACTAAAAAAAAAAAAAAACTAGAAATACATTTTTTTGTAATAAATGATTTTCCTGATACTTTAATCTCGTGATAGTGTTTTGTTCGACTTTAATGGAGTGGCCCAAATACTCTGTTGTATTCCAACTACAAAATATTTTAGATGGATAAATAGAAACACTTAACTTTTATCATCATAGTATTTGTTATGATGCTTTATTTTAGCTACATTGCCTACATCACAGCAGATTAGAATTTTTTTCATCAATACTTCCTAATCCTAATTTGAGAGGCTGGATCGGACTGATACCAGGATCAGCTTTATGAAACCCTACTTGTGTTGTTTGTTCATGTCTCTTCATTAAACGTTCAGACACGGCGCCCCCTTTTGGCCAGGAGGTGAATAAATTCAGAGGACTCACAATTACAATAGTTTAAAGTGATAGCATAATTCATTTCAACCATAATTCAAAATAATAATAATTCATTTTCTACTCACCCTCATGTCTACTAAGGGTTAAGAGTTTTTTGTCTTTTGGAGTCACAGGATGAAATTTTTATCCAAAAGGACAGTGTCTACTGTCTACACTGGAAGCTTGCGTGAGAATTTAGTCTAGTGGTTCCTGTTTTAGCAATTTTAGCATTTTAGCTTCTGCTACTAACGATCTTAAAATATATACTTGTTTACACCATGGAAGCATTTGTATATTTTAAGTTTGTCTTTTTGGATGAGAAGGACAAAAAAGTGCTCGCTCACAGGGACTTGTATTTTTGCCCAAAACTCTAAAAAGAAACTGATTGCTCTGAAAATGATTCCACCCCTGAGACGGCATGAGTAAAAACGGACTGAAATTTGAAACTATTAGTCACTCAAGAAGAGCGATTTTTCTAAGTAAGTGTAGAGAAATGTTGCCTTCTAGGATCTATTTCAATATTATATTTAACAAATGACCTCAATATGCATGTGATAATTTTATCATTGATGGCTCCACCACGCTTCATTTATAATTCATGGAGAAATGTAAAATCCATAACTCAATATAATGGTCCAACCTGAAACTAAAATCAATAAAGAACCTTTTTCCACTCTTTGTTCTCCTCCATTTTTCCTATTGGGATTTTATTTTTTAATGGATCTGTTTACACCTACTATTCCCACTGTCAATCTTAAGTCATTAAGAGGCTTAGTAGTTACTTCAAATAGACTCCATCATTCCTCCACATGGAGCAGATACTTTGCAATTTAGAGGTAAGCGTTCACGTCTCCGGACCCTCTTGCCGACGCCAAAGTGGTGTTTTGCCCTGTTGAATTGTTTGGCACTGGAGTGGCACGGGTGGGACTCTCATCTTAGATGGAGAGCACAGGACGTTTGCTGCATGAGCTGTCACTGAACGCTCGATATCCATCGGAAAAAAAAGACTTGCACCACACGTTCACTTGTGGGATTTTGTTGTTTTTAACTTTGACCTCATGAAATATTCAGACTGAGCGAGGGACTGTGGAGCTGATGTATATTTGACAAGGTTGGTTTTATCTTTCATAGGCTGCTTCGTTTTAATTTGCTTCTTTCGCTCTCTTGCTAAAAAGCCGTTTATGTATTATTTGGGGGTGAAAAATAAAGAAAATAGTCTTGCGCATACATTTCACCTTCTCCATTTAAAACTTTATGAACCTGAAGAAGAAAGAAATTACCTCCCAGGTAATGAGAAAGGGTCAAGCTTCATCACAGATTAATCAAAGATTGAACCAAAAAACACAAGTCAGACTGTTGAGTGTTTATACTGAAGGGAAACATACTGTATTTACCTAAGACTGAATGAAATATGGTAGAAGTATCTGTGATGTCAGTCCTTTCAACTCATGTGAAAACCTCTTCAAGATGCAGGAAGTCCCTCATCATGACGATGTTTGGAACTAATTAATTTATAAAGTTCTCCCCCGTCTAAAATCATGGCGAACGAGAGGTTACAAGAGCGAAGTCCATTATGACGTAACAATGGCGTCACTACTCCAAAAGCCAGCTGTAATCATGCCCGCTTTGTTTATACAACAAGTCTCTTGGAGGTGGCAACTCCTGGGATTGATGACACATAATGACAAGCCTAAATGCTTGACCAATCATTGCAGAGTGAGTGTGGTGATGGTAAACAAGATTCCATCTCCAGTTTTCAGGATTAAGATAATTTCTAATGTAAATATTTCAATGAAATGAGAGTTTTGTACAAACATTGATGATACAATAGAGTCCAACATCTTTTTAAGACACACTTAAACCCACACATTAGTTGCTCTTAAGGTTGAGGCTACAGGCTAGTATTACTTGCTCACTTGTCAGTAAGTAAACCACTCTTCTTAAAATTTACAAAAACTTATGAATTAGAATCACATCAAAAGGGAAAAGTTGGAAAAAAGTCGAGCCCCTTTCAGTGTGTTGCGATAATTAATTCATAATATAATAATGTAATTAATATTTTCTGACAGAAAAGTCAGTCTTGAGGCTGGCTACATAAAAATTGTTGATATACTGTACTTTATGTTACATTTTTTTGTGTAAAAAAGGCATGCATAATAGTGATGACCATACCTTTCTGGTATCTTAGACTTTTCAATCCTAAATATTTCAAACCTAAATGTTAAAATAGTTATTTAAAGTGAAAAAAAATGCAGTATATATATTAATAAGTGCCTAATAGAGAGGAAATCCCTAATACCTTTATATATGTAGACATGGAGTGCAATAAGAAGAAATAAATACGAGTATCATGCCATTAAGGGAAAAAATAGGCTTTCTAACAGAAAGCATGTTATGAAAGGAGAATAAACAACCTGCTCAGAATTCTCATTTGGGGAAAAAAGGAAGAAACGTACTCTTGAGATTTCAGTCTGTTTTTTAATGTTTTCTGTAAGAGCAGATGTTTGAATTCCGAAAGGAAAATTGCAATTAAGGATAAAAAAAAAGAAAAGCTGGTGCAAAATTGTCCCTCGGAATTTGATGTATAACAGATCAGAATAAAACAATTTGTTTGACAATGCATCTCATCATTTAGATGATATTAATGTTATATAGTTTGGATATTGAATGAGTTACATCACAATAAGATAGACGTTTGACTCTTTGGCTCGCCAGGGCCAAGTGTCCGGAGACGAAACTCTGTTTTCTGATTAGCTACCACGGAGGTGTCGAGGAAGCAGAGCTGGAGCCAAAGTTAGGGAAACATGACTTTCAATCCATCAGGGAGAGGCTGTATATGAAGTAAAGTGTCTGGACCTTATTTTGTCCAGACGGAATTCAGTTCCACACAAGTGATCCAACATCTGCTGGAGTCGACAGAGGCTGGTGATCAGTTCTGATACATCGACTGTCATCATAGTTTTTTTTGCTACTAAAACTTCCCATTTGGAGATTAATTATCTTTTGGCCTATGGATTGATTTACATATTAATTGATCTCGCTATCGATTAAATCATAATGTGTTGTACCAAACCTTATCTGTAGATTAACTACTTAAAAAAAAAAAAAATGCTGGACGTCAATGGTGGAAAAAGAAGTTGCTTTATATAAGAGTTTAGACAAAAAGAGTTGCAGGCTGTCAACTTAGCTTGGGGTTCAATCATTCATTCTCAACTATTCTCAGCTGCGCAAAAATCTTATTTTGGTCTTTATCAGTCAAACAATATCCGGTTTCTAACACAAAACATGCTATTTCTTATTAATTTCAACCAACTAAATTATCAATTTCATTACTTTAAATCAGTTTTTAAAGTAAATATCAATAATATTAAATTAGCATGTTTCAATTAATAATATAAGAAAATATATTATATATAAAAATGTCACAAATCAAGATAAATCAACTTATCTAACCCAAATAAGTTCCAACATTATCAATAGATCGTATTAAAGTATTCGATTGTATTGTACAGAATCGTATTGTACGAATTGTTCCAGTCTTACCGCAATGAATCTCGTTATCTTCGTCTTCCTCCACTTGTTTGGGGTCGAGTCAGGGTTTGGTTTGCAGGTTCAGCAGAGAAGCTTAGACTTTGCTCTCACCAGTTCAGGTGATTATAGAGAAATTGGTTCTGCAGCTTGTCCTGGGTTTTGCCCACGGCCGTTTGTACCTGATCTGGTTCTTGTCTTCATTACCCACCACTGGCACATCAGTTCATCAGCACATCAGGTATATTGAGATCCTTGCAATTTGGCTGAGCTCTCTTTTAACCGCCACTCCGCTGATATCACTCAAGAACAAGACCTTGAGATACTTAAACTTCTCCACCCCCAATAGGGAGTAGTTCTCAATCTGAGAACTACGGACACATATTTGGAGGTGCTGATTTTCATCCCTACAGCTTCACACTTGGTCACCAACTTCTCCAGTGATTGCTCAAACTCATGATGAATCCAACAGGTCCACATTAAATGCAACCAAACTGAACTGGATCAGCTCAACACCTTTTCCATAAAAGTTACAAACAGAATCACTAAAGAAGGGCAGCCTTATAGGATATCTTACACCTGTAGGACTCCCAGATTTGGACGTTAAATGTTAATATCTTACTACAGTTTCTAAACAATGTATGTCTTTTGGGTAACATAAGCTCTTCTAGCTGAGTTGGATCAATGACTTCCACCGTTTGAATCTGTTGGAAACAATTAGACAAGAACATAAAAACCTAAAGAACTCTAGTCTTTGAAGATCCCTGGACTAATAGATTAGTCTTCTGGCTTTAAATCCAAGTGATGGATTCACACCCCTCCTCCTTGAGGGTCTAATAATACACTTAAAATAAACTCTTCTTGCCTAAACATTATTTTTCTTCATTCTTACACTGAGTGGCTGAGAAAACAAACTCTTTGAAGCGATGGTTTCCGCTTGTGCCCCAGATTTATTAGGAACATTTTACGACGCAATGGGTTTAAGATCCGTCTAATGGGTGAATTATTTAAAAAAGAACAGCAGCTCATCGTAATCTTTAAAGCAGAAACGGAGGCTCTAAACCAGGTTACGCAGCAGAGTTCTGTGACTCACCTACATAAGATGATTTATGTTGCGAGGCACACAAGCAGAACTCTGAACGCTGCAAACTTTTTCACACTCACTACAATGATGTATGATGTCCCCTGCTGCTTCGCTCATCACATCCAAATTTGTCTTTTTGACCACAAATAAAACATGTGAAGATATGGCTAGTACAAATAAAAATGGAATAGACCTGGAGTTTATAAGAGAAATTAATATTGAAGCCTTTATTTATTGAATGGATTGAATTGAGAACTTTGGGGGAGGTGTGCACTGTCTCAGTGCTTTTCTAGTTGACTTGTCACTTGTCATCTTATTGGATTTATCAGATACAACAATAACATGTTGAATAACAAAATAACTTGGTTAGTTTTGCTTGATCAGAATTATTTTTGAGGCAAAATGTGATCAGTTGTAACAGACTCCAAGTTTATTTCTGTCAGCATATTTTGGGCCAAAATTGTGTTAATTGAAAGTAAAAACAGTAACAAACATAATTGCCATAAATGTAAAGAACAAAACAGGAATTGCGTTCTGTCATTATAATTGTAAATCATATTTTTGCTGGTTGTAATGGACTTTGAATTGTGTTCTATCAGTTTAATTTGTAGGTATTTTGTGAGAATTTTTAGAATCTCGACACAAGTTAATAGAAAAAAGAAAACACAATTCAATCTTTAACAATAAACAAACTTTTCCCCCCAGAGGATACTCCCAGAAATTACTAAAACTATTTTGGGGCCATATTTTGTAAAAGACTCTTACAGTTGCCTTCCGTCATTATTTTGAGACTTTTTGTTTCCTGTTGTAACTCACTCTTATTTTAATGATAGTATTTTTTGTTACGAAATGTTGTCAATTGTAACAAACTCTGACTTCCATTTGGTCAGTATTATTTTGAGGGTAAAGTATGTCAGTTGTAACAGTGTCTGAGTTGTGTTCTGTAGGTTTTATTTTAAGGCTCTACAGTATTATTTTGTATTTGAATGTATTCACTTTTTGGCCTGGGTACCGCTGGTAATAACCTGATAACATTGGTACTATTGGTAACATTTCCTTCATTTCGGTTTGTCCTTAAATCAAATGGTAAAAAAATACTTTGTACTTTTTTTTTTTCTTAAAAAAAGATTCTGGATGTAAACTCTTAATTTATAACATGTTTTCAGACTTCTAATGTAAAGACTATTCAAGTCAATATTGTAGATGTAAAAGTTGTTGAAGATTTTAAGCTTGTTGAATCTATTTTGACACTTTACAGTACTTTATTTTGAAAAAAAACAAAAAACGTCTTGCCAGCACCGTGAGTTATAATCCTTGATATTATGCCCAGCAGGCAACACAGTGCACAGGGAGTCAACTGTCTTTGCACTGCAGGGTCGTAACACTGTCATGATTTATGTCATAAGCTGTTCCCCGACAGCCATTCATCCGACAACCAACATAAACCAAACTATTTAAAACATAAACAGCAAAACAAACTGTCGCCCTGCCAGCCAGAGAAGCAGCTCAACACACTCTTTTCGCTTCTGGCTGTGCTGTACCGCTGAGCTTTTTTGAAGGGAGATGAAATTAACAAGGGATTTGACTTGACTGTGTTGCTTTTCTACAGACCCAATCTTGCGTGAATACCATTGCTCATATTTATATAAGGTCTCTTCAGCGGCCGATTTTCTCACGCTGCTGTGGGAGAAATCCTGACAGCAACTGCTGACTGTTTCAATCACTTGACTCCACCAATGGGTCGTCACCTTCCATCGCACATCACATCAGTAATCCACTTCTGTCGCCACAGTGAGCAGGATTTCAAGACTGCTGAGACCAGAGAAAGAAGAGCTTCATGACAGATGTGAGCACGAGTCTTCTTACTAGCTGTGGATCAACCAAACAATCATCCTTTATTCAGTTTATTATCGATGTGGACAAGATATTTGCAAAGATACTTGAAAATAGTGAGCATTTGAGAGCATGTGAAGGACTTGTTGCATTTTTTTCAGTATTACTTAATTTTTCAGTATTACTTACTTTTGTGAATTGTAATACTGTCAGGCACGTGCAGTAATTATTGTTTTTTTCACCACTGCTTTTATAGTACAAAGTATTGGTATCCATCGCTACATTTGGATGATGAAGTGATGTTTATTCAAAGCTTATTTTTTTCATAATATATATGTTGGAATCATTAGATAGTTGAACTAGAACTATTAAAGCAACAATATGCAAGATTTTGAATGTTATTTCTGGCTCCCCCCGGTGTAAGAACAGTGTAACTGCATAGTTGTGGAATTTCTGTGACTACTTAGACCATCTTAGTGTTAACTTCAAAATATCTGTCACTACTTTATATCATACTTTCCTATGGTGTCCTTAAAAATGTTTTTTACTTTGAAGATGGACAACATTGTCTCTTTCATCTGTTTTTGTATTAATTTTATTGTAATTTTTTATTTCTGTTTTTCATTTAATTTCTATTCTATATTCCAAAAAACATTTTCTAAGGAATCACCAATAGCCAGAAAGAAAAAAATCTGTGTAAATTGTCACATATACTGATTTTGAATTTCCCCATGTCCATAAAGTCTCACATATAATTGATTGATAAATGATTTTCATTTAAATAAAAAGATGCGTATATGAAGTAAAAATTGGTGCAATAATAAACTTCTGCACCAATTAAAAAACGAAAACAACTTGATGACTGTTTTGAAAAATCAATATTACATACATATTATTTTCTTTATGTGTAACCAGGTAGTAAATGCGTTACAAATCCCTATTAGTGAATATTCATATTTAATAATTATTAAATGACAAAATCACCTTAAATCTCTTCTTTTAAACTTGCTTATTCACTGAAACACTTCATCTTATAATTTCCTTGTTTTGTAGTTCCCTTTAAGAAACTTACTTTCATATCTTTCTTATCTTTAAAACATCTGTTTTACTGTTGTCTTTTTCTCACTGTTGTTTTATAATCTGTTTTTATGGTATCCTTGTGCATCTTAAAAGGCGCCTTATAAATAAAATTAATTATTATTGAAATGAAAAGTTTTGTAACCTCCAAAAATCACGTCTGAACATCCATTAACTCTTTTTGCTTAGATCCATGTCAGGTACTGTTAAGGGTTTGTTCAGTATCTTTTCTGCTAAAGGAAAAAATGTAATCTCTGAGAAAATAATTGATCTCCAGATTATTGGTGAGTGTCCTTCAAAGGATTCTTCTCTCTCGTGGCTAACCATCATATAGCGGCTTCTTCAACATCTGTTTGATAAACGATCCAAAAAAAAAGATCAACCAAAATTCTGTGACTTCAATTTTCTTGAAATATGTTAGCATCATCCTCACCGTCTTTGGTGTCTTACCCCAATTAGAACCACGGATCTAAGCAAAATGAACACCAAAGTCTGCCCAGAACAAGTCACACCGCAAACAAGCTCCTCATTACTGTTTCTGTGGTAACAAGGCAACCTTCCTCTCCCCCCAACCCTCCAAGTCACGAGCAGCCAGGAGAGCACCATTATCCAGTCGGCGGTGAAGAGGGTGAAACAAAGCAGAGGAGGAATCAGCAGAATAAGATCTGAAGGAAAGGCAGTCTGAAGATGAAGCGTCTCAGATAAGCTCAGGGCACGAAGCCCAAACGTGTTTTCCAACTGCGAGATAGAAGCAGAGGCTGATACAAAAAACGGCGTCAGATTCAATTACGGAAGCAGAGACTGTTGTTCACAAAGCGAGAGGACGGAGAAACGTTCGGGAGAAGAAGTCAAATGCGTGTCTAGTCTCTGGTAATTTTGGACTGACTTGTTTCCATGGTAACGACATTTACTTCACACCTCACATCATATTAGCGTGTGTACAGGAGTACTTGAGGCGTAATTATTTTAAAAGTTTTGTTTTTCAACAACTTCATTATATACACTTCATGTACGACTTGAACTAATTCACAAATAAGTAAAGTCACTTAAATGTCACAACAGCTACTTTAATGAGTCGTTTCAGGTTCATTGTATTGCAAATAAATGGTACAGAAGTTATTGTACAGAACAAGTAACATATTCTGCGATCACTTTTTTTTTCAACACCAAGTGAGATTAGACCTCTTTAGCTTGAGCAACGTATTAAAATGTCACAGTTTGACATCTTTTAATGACTAAACTGGGCTTAAAACAAATGCCGAATAAATGAATACAGGGACCGAGGTGGGGTGTGTTGCTTTAATCTTGCAGCTGTGGACAGTACAGATTATTAAGGATAAACCCAGTCAAAAAAAAATACTAGGGATTTATTATTTTGCAATTACATTTTGAAGTGCTTAACCAATTTCCTTTCAAAACCGCTGAGATTCTGTAACTTTCTTTGTTTTAAAGTGACCATATTTGTAAAAAAAGAAAAAAAGAACAAGTGGTTTACTGTAAATTATATTTACAGTTTAGAGGCTTTTCAGAAAAAAAAACAAACAAATCCATCAGTATCATTAAACTATTACAATCACCATAACAATTCTTTGTTGTCGGGTAATTACAACCGCAGATTCATTCCACTAAGCGGTTTCCGTTAGCGAGCGGAACAACAGTTAAGACTGGTAGATGCAGTAGAGCAGAGCATGTTTTCCTCGTCTGTCAATAATGTGATGGGGAAAGAAACCACATACCAAAAGAAGGATGTCCAGTATAGATACATCTGTGTCGAATTTACATTTAAATTGCCTCTCTATCTATTATTTCTCTATACATATTTATACAACGGGATTGGACAATGTGCATGAGAATGACTTTGGATTGCAGTAGCAGGACGGCTTACTCCTCCAGCAATAAGGGCTAGTTCACCCCTCATGTCGACTAAGGGTTTGGGTTGAGAGTAATTTGTTTCTTTTTAGAGTTAAAGTAAACAATAAAGTCCATTTTAATGTTGTGTTGTCTTCATCTTGATCTTCGTCCACAAATAGCATACTTAAAAACATCCAAATACCTCTGTGGTTCTGGTCTTTAACGCCCCTCTTGCATTGAAGTGTCGACAAAAGGAATTGTTCTGCAAAAAAATCTATATTTTAACCTTTTTTTAAGCGGATGTTGCTAGGCTAGCTGGTCGGCCATATTTATCTTCGTCCAAAAAGACACTTCATTTTTGTATTTTAATTTTGTTTGTAGCAGATAATGCTAGGCGATCAGTCTAAATCCTGTGCATAGACACTTGCAATTTGTTTGTAAAGATGTCAGGCAGGAACTGACTGATAACTTCTGCTTAAAGTCATTTTGGATGAAGATGGAGACGACAAAAACTGAGCTACAGTTGCTAAATAAATGTTACTTATATTTTTGCGTATAACTCTAAAATGGAATGGATTACTCTGAGGGTGAGTAGAAAATTAGTGGATATAGTTAGATTTTGTGTGAACCATGTAGTAGTAGTAGTACTATTGGTGGTAGTAGTAGTAGAGTGGTATTGTATTTGACAAAAACAGTCTCTAGTATAACACAAAAAAACTGCAAACCTGAAAGCACAAAAAAACTGACCGAAAACTGTTTCCTTCAACTGAGGAAAATCCCTAAACTTAGGAAAAATATGTCACAACACGATCTGGAGCTTATAATCGACGTGTTTGTGTCTTCTCATCTAAACAATAAGGAACTGCACCTGCAGTTAATAAAAAACTATGCAGCAATAATTGTAGTAGGAGAACTCACATTTGTCTGATCCTTAAAACTCTGCATTGGCTGCCAGTTTCTTTCAGGATATTTTTTTTTAATTCTGGTTCTTACTTTCAGAACTATTCATGGTCAGGCTCCTCCTTCCATCAGTGATCTGAACCAGCCTTACACCCCAGCTCGGGCTCTGAGGTCTGTGGATCAGAATCTACTGATGGTTCCTGAACACGGTTCAGGACCAGAGGAGAGAAATCCTTCCAGGCTGTTGCTCCTAAGCTTTGGAACGATCTTCCTCTCTCTCTGTGTTTGATGATCTACTGACTCCTTTAAGAAACATCTTAAGACATTTTATTTGTGCAGTCTTTTCCTGTGTTGTTCTCGGCGTTATCTTGATCTTTTTAGTTTATATTTCTCAAGTATTTTTTGTTTTTGTTTAAGTGCTTTGTGAACCTGGTCTAGAAAAGCACTCTACAAATATAAATTACTTACTCATGAATAAATAAATAAATAAATGTAACATTCAGTAACAAAACGTCTTAATTGCAAATATAACATATATGAGACCTGAGACTTGTCGAAATGAGATCTAATCCTCTTCTAAAGATTAATGTCTTTATTTCTTGCTTCTTCTTTATGTAGACTTCAATGGGTTGTGACGTCACAAAAGCACTAGAGAGTTTGAAGAAAGCGAATCAGCTGGGTGTTCACAAGATATCGATGTGGCACTTACATGTCATGTGGAGAAAAAGGTCAACATTCAACCCTTAACAGCAGGGTAGAGATGTTTAGTCGATCGTGAAAACAACATGCATGTGCCTCATTACTGTCCAGAGCTTGCAACAAAGAAACAACGACATGGCGCTTTGTTAATAGCATTCATAAGAGTAGGATCATTTTGGAATGAATAGAAACTAATGACATGAGCTGAATGAATGATTCAATAGAACCTTGAAGCCACTGGAAAGTCCAGCAGATATTGATTTTAACGAGGCAGGAATTTATTCAGTTACTGTAATCGTGCCAAGCCACATGAACTGTCCGAGAAAGTAGAAAAGCCATTGAAAGTGTTCAGTATTCATGGGCTGCATTCTTCAATCAGGCCAGACAAATACAGAATCTTTAATCAAGTCGACCTTGAAACTTTCATTTTTTGAACTCCATGTTGGTTGGAAAATACCAAGTGGATAATTATGAAGGACTCTTCTACTAATTATCAAGGGGGAATTCATTGTAGTCATGAAAAGGAGTTCAGTAGGTTCTGATGGAGACAAAAGACCAAGAACAATAAGGATGTCAGACTGTACAATAAAAGTCTTTCCCGATTTGGCGTTTATGACTATTTATAGAACGGCTCTCTATGTCTTAGTTTAAAGTATTGCTTTTTGGTACGTTGTCAGGGCAACAAAGTCAACCTAGTTCCGTTGTCATTGCACAACGAACATTGTCCTTTGTCCAATATAAAACTGAAAGCTATTCATTTCCTTGAAGCCCTTTATTTCGGGCCTGTATGCCATCACTCTCACCTTCGTTATGAAATGTCAACCGTGGAATTTTCGTCCAGATCCGGACAAAAAATCCAACAAGCCATACCTTCCATTGTGGTAACAAAAAAGACTTGAAAAATGTCTTGAATAAGACTTTCTACTTCTAGATTTTTTCTGTAAGAACTCCTTTAAATTTGTTATAAAGTCAGATCCAGGCCATTAGCTTCAGTAACCGGGGCTTCTTAATAGGTTTTGAGGAGTTAAGGTAGAGTCTCTCTCGACACAAGTGTCGTTGACTTTTGTATTACACCTAGAAAATGAATAATTGAAGTGCCACATGGATTCAATTTGCATTGTTAACCAGAGTGAATTTTAAGTTCCTTTAACTGTTAGAAAAAAAAAGGATTTAGAATTAAACTCTTTCTAAAGTCAATCAACCTCAAGGTGACAGATTCATTAAAGGACACTCTCAAGTACGATTCTCATTTTAAAAAACCAACCTGTGACCTTCCTTTACCCCGTTTATTGCATACATTACTTCCATCTGTCTTCCTGTTGGAATCCGAACAGGAAAGGTTGCATTCATCGACAGTTCTTTATTGCGTCTTTTGCTCCAAGATCAATCAGGGCACCGGGAATGTCATTGTGTTGGATCAGCCGGCATATAAACGGGGCGGGGGAAACAAAACATTCACAGACCATTGTTGACCTTAATAGCAGTTAATCTATTTACTTTGCCTTGTTTGTACCATTTATCATTCAAAAGCTAAGTCGCATCATTATTCA
The DNA here is from genome assembly GCF_982586985.1 of Callionymus lyra. NCBI lineage: Eukaryota > Metazoa > Chordata > Actinopteri > Syngnathiformes > Callionymidae > Callionymus > Callionymus lyra. The sequence goes on from NC_141834.1 coordinate 7,302,486, forward strand.
AATCAATTACATGCCACATGAATCCCGTTTGCCACGCCGGTTGTGTCGCTCCACACATTATAAATTACTGCCGAGGTGTTCGCCGAGGTGGGGAAAAAGGGAATTATGAACGCATATTTTCACATGCTTTTAAAAAAAAACATTTCCATGAAGGCTTTTGCTTTCTCTACGATTTACTGCTCTCCACACAATAGACATATTTTCTCTGCAAAGTATTAGGAGGCAACCTGAGTTTATATTCAGTGGGAGCAGCGGATTTGTAGAGGTCAGATCCAGACTGTCGCTGATAAATGTCTGTTTCTAATAGAGCTCCAGAGCTTTAGCCGGAGGAATTGGACTTGAAAAGTAGTAATAGTTAAATGTAAGGAACATTAAAACAGATTCAACCTGTTTAATAATTATTTTCATCACACCGACGATTATCCTGATTGATTCTGATTGGATAACATCAAGATTCTAACCAATCAGAATCATCTGTCATCGGGTCAGGACCTCATGAATCGATGGTAGTCAAAGGTATACATTTAGGACGGTGATGAATTGATGGATCACAGTTTGGTTTTTAATCCGTGGGTCAAAAACCACTACCTTCCTGAAGTCTGGCCAACGTCATCAAAGCAGAGTAGTTAGAGGGGGAGATTTAAATAGCAGCAAACATACTGTGAGGTTTTGGGATGAAAATAATAGAAAATAATTTGAGTCAATGGGCGCATGGTGGCGCAGTGGTAAGCGTGATCGCAACAGATCAAAAAAGGTTGCTGGTTCGCTTCCAGGTCGGGAGAGAGCCAATCTTTCTGTGTTGTTTGTATGTTCTCCCGTAGTTGCGTGGGTTTAGTCCGCGTTCCTCCTACAGTCCAAAAACATACAGAGGTTGATTGGGAACTTGCCCATAGTGTATGACTGGCATCGTTTCCAGGGTGTTCCCCACCTCTTGCCAGAAAAAACTGAGATAGGCTCCAACCATCCATGTTTGTATTTGGAGTTTTGGGCTTCTGATAGTATGTTTATTAAAATTCAACTATGTAGCCTAAATCATCTCCATTATTCAGGAGTTACTATTGCGTCATTTTCTTTTTATTATTTTTTTTGTTTTTGGCAGATGGCTGAGGTGAAGGCCCAGCAGTGGAGCTCATGGTTCGCCCACCGCCATATGTTATTTCAGAGAATCATGAGAGAAAGCTTTTGAACAGCAAACATTCTGTTGGAAAGTTCAACAATAAAGTACAAAACAAATGTGTTTATATTCATGAGCCACTTACCAGACCTTACGATCTACGGTTAGCCTGAGACGTCTCAGCGTGGTTTAAAGGCACATTGTTTTAAGACTTATCTGATTAAATGAACCCGAGGATGGTGTCTATGTGTGCAAATATTGGACATTGCTACTTCTTATACAAGTTTCTTGACCTAACTTAGTGAATTTAATTTTATTCTTTAAAAACTTTTATTCAAATCGTTGAGTGTGGACATCAATACTGTAAAGAATGATCTTATTTCGAAGGGCAGCCATGAGCAACATGAGAAACGATACAATCCATGAAACTGAATTATTTAAGAGCATGAATTAACAAAAGGAAAAAAAAAAAATGTGTTTCAGAGTGGAGTTTGAAGTCTTAGGGCAGTCCGACGCCTGGATGTCAGTGGGGGGCCTCAATTTACCATTTAGGAGCGAGAACAGGGCTTACTGAGGACTTTGTTGAAGGAGTACAGCAAGCGTGACTGTTGTTGAGCTGAGTGGATAAGCCGACTGTGTGGTTTAACCACATTCTGGATCCATTTGTAGCACAGCGGGCGAGGAACCCGAGTCTTGAATGGAGCTGTGCCAATGATAAGCTGCAGAATCCTACATTTTATTCTTCAAATAAAACCTCCTGAATACTATAAATATAAATCCAGTTGAGAAGTCGTTTCTCACAAGCACTTACCGATGATCACGTAGTAGCATATTGACATAATAATGGTCTGTGTTTTTGATGAAACAAATGGTTAATATGGAATAGTTCTAGAATATTGCATAACATTTTATTCTGAACTCTTGCTACAGGTTGCAGTGCACTATTTATCGCCATTACACGATCCGGGAAATGTGTGTGATCCATGAACGCATGTGCAATGGATTTAGATCCTCCATGTTTTACGGCAACCAGATTCGGACAAAAGTAGCATAGAACAAAATGGTGACACCAGTGATCCAGTTGCGCAGGTGTGTAGCACTACATAACCGATAAGCTCAAAGCATCGTGTGACAGGATAGTCAGCCGTGGAGTCGACAGATGAGGACGAAGAGAGTTTAAAATACAACACCTCCTTTTTATTTTTTAATTTTCAGCAAATCCAAAAACAATTATCTTCCTTAATTTTATCTAAAAAAAAAAAAAATCTCTGCCAGGCTATATTTCAATGAAATCTTCACAAGATAATTTTGGCACTTGTTACCTGTGCAACTCTCCCTACGGACTGCCAGATGTCGGCCTAATACAGCCTGAGCCAGACTATAGCCAGACAAATTCATTTTATAACAATAAATTAACCAAAGATCTTTTTTTTTTTGAAACACATGTAAATAAACAAAAAGCTGTACCACGCCATAGAAAATACAAACAAAACGCCTCCTGTGGAGAAAAAACAAAAAAATTAAAGATCACAGATGAAACACCCTTTGTCCACATGGAACATGCCACTCACCACCCCCGAAACACGCCTATTCTAACAGGGTGGTTCAGTCCCTCTGGTTTTCGTCCCCAAACCAGGACGTTGTAAGTACTTGACTGATTGTTTAAAAACAATAAATACGCAAACAAATGGTCAAAGGAAATCAGAAAGGGAAACACTAATAGCAGAAAAGCAAATGATACTCTTAATGCGTGAGCGTCACAGTTTACTCTGTGACACAACAATTTTATGAAGGACCATAGTGTCTATACTATCAAGTGGTTAAAATCAAAATCATTTTCAAGAAGTTCCAGGGAAAGGTTTTTCGTTTTGCCACCATGTCAGTTTAGAGAAAAACATGTTGGTGTTGAGCATCGTAATAAAAGAGTTTCTCGTGCAAAACAATGTTTCTTTGTGAAAGCTCCCAGTTTATCAAGTGGTTAATAATGGTGTCATGTTTTAACTAATTATTCATTGTAGCAGACAAAACATCCTGATGTTTGGACTTAATCTTTAAAGTTTCCATTAGTCGTTTTCCTTATTAAGGTAAGGTAAGGTAAAACTTTATTGTTTTTTTCCAATAGCCACAGAAAATACAGCAATTTTTATATAAAATAAAATAAGAACAAGAATATAAAGAGAAAGAAGATGATACAATCTAAGTCTAAAGACAAAGAACATAGATCAAAGAAAAACAACAAAGACAAAGGATACAAAGACTAACATAGAACAGAACATTCCGATACTTTCACTCCACTCCTGCCCCCGAACTCAGAATTGTACAATTTAATAGCCTGAGGAATGAATGAGTCCTTGAGTCTTTTTGTAAGTAAGTAAGTAATTGTTATTTGTATAGCGCTTTTCCAGACCAGGGTCACAAAGCGCTTAAACAATCAAAACAATATTCAATAAAGTATATATTTTAAAGATCAAGATAAAACTGATAACACAACAGGAGTTCCAGAAAATCAAGGAAAAGCCTGAACAAATAGAAATGTTTGCACCTGGGAAAGTGTATTATCTTTCCTTATATAGCTATATACATTAAATAAGATATTGTTGTTTTTTTAACATAAGCATACAAATCTGTTTATTGTCCTAATTGGTGTTCCATAAAAACATGGTTTTGCACTGACGGATACTTTTGCGGTCATTAAACGGGTAGAATTCTGCCGCTCTTATCCGCCATTTTGACCCTTTACTGACGTAAGACAAGCTCCAAGCAGTTTGACCTACCTTTCCAAATGCAACTTGAGGTAAAGAAGGAGGTTTCTCTCTCACCAATAACCACCACCTTCCCGGTTCCCAGTAGTGTGTGTGTTGTCAAAGTTGCACAGATATAAAGGAACGTACAGTAGAGAAAAAAGAAAACATCCAATTATTTTCACAATTCAAATGATGGGATTGTTGACTCCAGAGTTGATCTTCTTCGAGGAATGGCACAGCGGTTAAAACTCTTCACATTCAATTCCTGAGGAGTGAGTTTGAATTCTGGGGAAAAAAAAGGTCCTTAGAAGACGAATGCACAGTCTCAGTTCTTTTCTTGTTATTTCTATTTTAGTCTAACGTTTCAGCCTTAGAAATGCTGTCACTACAAGAAAGACCTACTTCTGTGCTTAAGCTTAAGGAGACGAGAGAATGAAGCGACTAAACATGAAGCATTCATCATCGTGATCTAAATTTGTCATGAGAGGAAGTAGCGGGAGACGGGAGGAAGTCCCGGCAGCAGACGGCAGACTGCAAAAGGTGAAGTGAAGTGTGAGAGGTCTGATGGTTGGCGACTTGCTGACTAGCTGTGTCTGAAATCCCAGCTGCTGGTCCTAATTACCCAAACTGTTGCCGCAAATAATGCAGAAAAGTTTGTGTGAAGCAGAGAGACAGAGACGGAGAGTTTCCAGGGAAACATTGAAGCGTGAAATCCATTTACATTAAGCTCCCTTTGTAAAAAACTTTTTGTCAAGAAAAATGCAATTATTCATTCAGAACAAATTCATCGAAAATTTAACAAAGCTACTGACCCGTGCAGAACATCATTTAGTTCCTCTCGAAGCCAGCTTGAGAGGAAACAGTCAATCCCATGTGTTTTAGCTTCGTAAAAAAATGTTCCACAATACACACATTACTTCCAGTCTACACGCTTAGATTTCAACGTCATGGAGTTCACAGGTTGTTGCTGATACGATTCCACGCATGATTACCTTTGACTCCTGGAGAGCCGCGAAGCAAAACCGTCCTATCTCCTCGGATCAAGAGGAGGCCTCGGGGTGGTCTGCTCCGAAGCCCAAGTGTTGGTGGCTGATAAGGTGACTTGATGTGGAGCCCTCAGGAGCTTCCTCTTTCTGTTTCCCTCGACACACATACACACTCCTACGCACACCGAGTTCCTGCTTATCTGTTAGGAACGAGGGCCCCCTTCTCCCCCAGCACAATCACTTCGTCTTCCACCACCCTTTATCTCCTCACAGTCATTTATTTGGAAGATGGAATCGGAGCAGCTCCCAACTGGGAACATGCTGTAGCTCTGGAGACAAATGAAAGGGTTGCAAGAAAGAGAAAACAGCAAGGACAGTGTCACAGTTGGAGGCTTAATGCCCAAGATAGTGTGTGATTTTGAGGGAAAAAGAAAAAGTTTAGCAATTTTGCAAAAAAAGAATAATGGTGGGATGATGATTCATTACACATTTTAATTCATTTCAAAGTATTAAAGTCCTTTGCTACTAAATTAAACATTCCAAGGCTGATTTACTCAAACTAATCATTCTATTTATAAGATGCATTTGCCGTTTACACTTATTTTAACAAAATCCCTTTTGTTTTGCAGCAAGTTGGTAGACCAAAAAGTGTAGCGATTGACGGTTTTGATAAAGTTAAATTAACATTTACTAGTTCAAAAATTCCATTCACTCATTTTAAAATGAACTACTCCAGTTCATAATTCATGATTTTGAACAGTTCATTTTTTCCCTTATTGCCATTACCTATACATATATAACCACAGACGGCAATTATTTTCTTGGTTTTAACATTGAATGTCATTGTCGTACCCAACCAACCGTGGTTTACACCGGGGGCAGCATTTCCCTATAGTTGCTCTTACACTTTGTTGCTGTCTATACAGTCCACAGTAGCATATGCACTTAAGGATATGTTCGTTTTTTCTTATTCTCATCGACCTTGTCATAAAACTCTTCTGTTTAGATGATGTAGGCGGTGTTGCTATTGTTGCCCGATTGGGTGTTTTTCCGCTTCACATTAAGACCCATTTACAGTATGTTTTAGTAGGATCTTTAGAAGGCTCTGTAGAAATCTGGCAACCTGTTGAACTTGAATGAACGAACACCAGAATGAATGCATACGAATATGAATACAGTACGTTCACTTAATTTTCATCAAAAGCTCATGAACTATTGTTTAATGAATGTTTTGAGGCAAAACACTGGTCCTGGAAGTTTAAAACGGATCAAGAAATTAAAATGCAAAGAAATCTAAATCAGGATGTAAAGTTGTGTGTCTGTGCAGCCAATGTTTGTTTATGTTAAATAAAAATGTTATTTCCACATGCAAAATATTCAAACTGATAATAAATATATGAAAACGCCCAAAATGATAAATTAATAGCTGCAAATACCTTTGTTCATGAATTAAAACGTTTATTTTAGGACATGTGAAAATTTTGGCAACTTTGCTTTTGAATTTAAGTCTAAAGGAATAAAATTGCAACATTATGAAAAGGCAAACAACACAACTTCAGATGGCTCTTTGGATTTCGAATAAATATTTCTATTTCACCCTTTGCCAAAGTGTTTTCAAATCATCTTTGCGATTTGCCTCTAGATAAAGAAGTTTTTATTAGTCCGATAATTCTTGGAAAATGTCTTTGAGCGCAGTTTACGCTGTTGACAATATTTTAACAACACACTCATAAACAATCCAGTGCCTTCAGAGGAAGGAACGTGAACCATGGAAAAATTGAAAATGCTAATAATAACAATCCGTCCAGAACAATCCGTCTCGGCGTGTACACAGTTCCTGAAGGTGGAATTGGTTTGACAAAAATGTAATAAGAAACGGATTCTGAGGAGAGCCGAGATGTCCCCAGGAAATATAACCTCACACTCTTATGAGGCGGCACTGTCACATTCCCCCCCCCCCCATATTTGTCCTATAATGTTCAAAAAACTGGCCCCTCGTAGGCAGGCTCAGAGGCCAGATGAGATCCCACACCTCTGTCACTGGATTATGGAAGGCCACTGTAACAAGAAAGCCTCCAGATGTTCCCGGAGGGCCAGAGATCCATGTGGCGGCCATCCTGCGTATCTGACCACCAGCCGTGTCAATATGCTCCCTCATCTGGCAAGTGCCGTCCCTGCTTATCTCATTCCAAAACTTGCTGCGTATATCTGGAGCTGTTAAATTTCATACAGAAAATCGAGATAAAGGCAGTAAAACGACTGCCAAGAAGATTGTGTGCTTTGTTTTTCTTTTTTTTTTTCGAGCCAAGTGCTTTGAAAATAACACGGGAGTTTCTGAAAAGCCTATTTGACTTAAACTGCACTTGTTCTTGAGCCTGGAGCAAACTTCAGAGTTAAAAATCAGCATTCAGAAATTAGAGAGGATCAAATGCACAGCAGGGGGTCAGTTAATCCACTTAAGCAGAGAAAGTCGGGTCTATTTTCCCCAATTAGTGCCCATTTAGTCTTAACCGAGTGCCCTTCTGGTTGTGTGGCTTGACCGTTTTTGAGTTTATCCACAAGCTTTTGTAATGAGGAAGGAAAAGTACAATAACTTGGCCAGAAACGAGTCATCTGGGGTAAATTAGTTCTTCAGTAAATTGCTACTAAAGGTGAATAATTTCCTCTACATCTTAAAGTCTGCCAACAATAATCCGTAAACAGACTTTTAGATGGAAGATATGAGGCTGGATAAAGTCTGGAGGTTTAGCCGCAGTACATAAAAGAAGAGAAATGTGAGAATAGAGGCAGACAGAAAAATATTTTTTATTAAAAGTCTGATCGTTTTTCAGTGAAACAAGCAGGGGACACAACTAAATTGTGAATTCATCTAGGGCTGATGATTGATTCTGATTCGATACATTTTTTTGTGAAGGTATTCAGTCTCATCTTGGTCTGGTTTATTTGTCCTAATTTACAGCACATTATATTACGACGGAATTTTAGGGCCAGGACATTTATTAGGAGATTGAATTCAATTTATTACATGCTTAGTCTCATCTCTGTGTTGTCATGACCTTTTAAAGTTTTTGAATTTGTATATATTTTTAACTGTGTATTAGTTTGTTGTTTAAAGCTTTGTGACCCTGCTCTGCGAAAGGCGCTTCACAATTAAAAAATACTTACTTACTACTACTTATCTATCAATTTATTACAAGATAAGAGTCGAATATATTACGAGTCTTTTTAAAATAAATATCGTTTGTCTTAATATTTACAACTTTGGGATGTATTTGACTAGTACCAAGGTATGGCAAAGGTGAATTCCACTAAATACACAAAATTATTTGATCAGTTTTAGGACGTAGATTTTCCTAAAACGATAATTATTATAACTGGAAATAGATCGCTTTTCTTTGGCGTTATTTTTTCACTTTGAAAATAACAATATTTTAAATGGTTGGTGATTCCTCATCAGTAGTGATGGGTTGATGAGGCTTCATGATACAGATAATGATATATCATGATACAGTATCTTCAATTTGAAAGGCCACTAGATGGCACTCTAAGTTTGAAAATTATGCCAGATTTCATTGAATTAGTAGATCAGTGCCAAATGTCATGAAGCTGAAAGTGCCATCTGGTGGTCTTTCAAAAAGGAAGACACGGTATCATGATACCTCATCAGCTGATTCACGAGGCCTCATCCCCCCATTACTACTTACCAGTGTTCACGTGATAATAATACATGCTACAAAGCTCCTGTTAGATCCATTGTTTTTAGAACATGCCTTGATTTAATGAGGACAACACTTTATTTATAACTTATATTTAGTTCATTCTTTTATTCTGTAATTCAAATGTTGTTAAAAATGGCAATAAAAGTTTCTGCTTCTGATATTTGGCCAAGATCTTGCATATAACAAAAATGTACGGGTTGCATTTACATTCATTCCACAAACATTTGGAGACAAAAAAAGCAGTCATTTGAGACTGATGGAAGATGATGTGGTTGTTCATGCAAATAGTCAGACTCATTAAAGTGGACTTTAAAATGACGAGCAGTAACCTTCAAACTTGATGGCATCTGGTGCCCTACTTAAAAAAAAGTTTCTTATCTTAATGACACTCTAAGAACTCGGACTCCCAGTTGTGCTCTTCTTTGAAAACACACCCCATGATGTCATTTTCTTGTCATACAGCGCTCGTATCACGAAATCTGCCGCAAGTTTTCAAGGACAGAGTTTGAGCTTTTATTATCTATCTGTGCATAATCAAACTAAGACTGTTGCGTGGCCCTAATAACACTCAAGAGTCACTGAAGGGTGTTGTTCCATGAAGTGCAATGAATGTCTTATCGCCTCATACATATGCATAAAGCGAGCCACAGCCGCACATCCTTCTCTTACCTGGAAAGGTTACACTTACAATTATTTTTACGTTTGTGAAATAGTGGTAGGGTTCAGTTAAAAAGGTCAACAATGAATGAGATGTCTTTTAAAAACACAGTGTAGACACAGAGTGTTGTGGCTGAACAAGTTCATTGAACGATAGTTCACAAACTTGTGAAAGTTAACAGAATGTGGTGTATTTTGCCTGAACAACGCTTTTCTGTGTTCATTCTAGTGTAAGTGAACGCCTCATTCTCTCCGTTCATCCTCGTCCAATAGGTTGCCAAATTCCTTTCGAGGCTTACAGACAATAACCCAATAAGACACAGTAAACGGGCACATATCCCTTTGTCATCAAAAAAAAGAGCAGCATGTAGTCGACAGAATCCACAAAGTCGGCCAACTCTTAAATGTAAAATCAGGACAGTGAACACATCACTGCCACTGTGGCTGGATAGACAGAAATGCTGCCTCGATTCTTTGGAGTTCAAAGTCTACAGTAATCTATTTTTTAAATGACCACTTTAATGTAAGAGTCACCATTTTTTGTATTCTATTTAACTTTTTGAACTTATCTTTATTTCATTCATTATATTTTATACTTTATTCCTCAAAAACATAATACAATTCCTCAGTTGTTGTTTTTTTTACAATACTGACCAATAATATAAAATGGTTTCTGATATGATGAGAAAATTTGCAGCAATTTTTTTTTTTTTTTCGAATCCCTTATTAGTCCCGCGAGGGGAAATTCGGTAGTGCTTTTGACAGCCATTCACACATACTGATGGGAGTAGGCTGCACACCTGCGCCAAGTCTACCATCAGGAGCAATCAGGGTAAAGTGTCTTGTTAAAACAAATATAATAATTGCTGATTTTGGTTATATATGGGCTTTGGCAATAATAATAAAAAACAAGAGCTCGTAGCAACATATCGAAAAAAAGAACTATGAACTAATTGATTGTTAGAGCAGCGAACTATTGAAAACTATGAACTGAACTAGTTCATTTTAAAATTGGAGACAGAATTTTGAACTAGTTCACATAGAAAGTGAACTTTCTGACCACTGTAGATGGATATAGATACTAAATACAGTAGTATAGTATGTAGTCAGTCTTCAAAAGACTAAGACTTCCCTGAAACAGAACCAGGCTGATACAGTTCCTTAACTCAAGAGACACATTTTAGGGTCTGCTTGGCAGCACTGGCAGCGTGTCCTTGGCGTTCGCCCATCTGGTCTTTCAGTCTTTGAGCACAACTTCGGGGCTCTTACTCACCACTGTGCGCCATCCGCTCACTTGCCAGTGTCTAAATCTGCTTTTGGCCATTACCCACCAGGGCAAGGTGACGGTTGAAGGTGCCTTTCAATCACAGCTGTGGATTTGACCCCTCTTTCAGTTCAGAAAATAGCAGGTCCTGTACCAATCATTCTCCAGACATCCTTATGATGTGTCCGGCACATCTAAGTTGTAGCTGTATAAACATGGCTTCCATAGTCGGGATGCACGCTCTTGTTAGGATTTTCGAAGCTGGATTTTTCCTAGTTTTCTTGGACTCTTGTGTTTGTCTTTTGTGTCTTGGCATTCAAAGTATATTTTTGAACTGTGTATTGTTTTTGAATGTTAAAGCGCTTTGTGACCCTGGTTTAGAAAGGCACTTTACAAATAACTATTACTTACTTATTTACTTTGCCAGAAGTTTCCCTGGTATACTGAGAAGCGAAATACCAAACGAGTTACCATACCTATATCATAAAGTCAGAGGGCATAGCTCCATCTCCAGTACAGCTTTTAAAAACTTGTTGTTTAGTACCTTACCACTGTATTTTTGCAACTTATTCGGAATACCATCAACGCCTTGCCGGTCTGAGTGGCCTTCAGAGCTTTCTTCAGTGTGTTAATCCAGCAAATTACAGCATTAAAACAATGCAGTTTCAAAAAAAACGATTACAGATAATCGTATACATAGAAGTGTGATACTCCAGGTTGTTGCATCCTGCAGGATGGTTGGCTCAAAATCAAGTAGCTTAATGTTCCTGTTGATTATCGTGACCTATAAGGATGTCAATGTTTAAGATAAGGGATAGAAAATATTGTTTTAACAATAGAGTGAAACTGGGATTGTTTTTGGCGAGGAGAACAAACACTGGGATCGTTTGGCTCGATAAAAGAATAAGAGGAAAAATATAAAAATCGAACATAGTGTAACATAAAAAATATATTTCGTTTGTCCCGCAACATGGACTGTCAAAAGTTTCATGATTGAATTTGACAGCAGTGGTAGAGGTTGTTTTGTTTATACTAGTGTGAAACCCATACTTGTAATGGTGCTGAAACAGAGACGAAATGAAATTGAAACTTGAGAAATATAAACAACTACTACTACAACAAATAGCTTGAATTTTGTCAAATGTGACTAACTTGCATTCCTGTCATTATTGTTTGTGCAGGCAAGATGTTGAGACTTTCCGTATGTCACAGCTATGAGCATAACTCAAGCATCTTGTCTTCTTTTAAAGAAGCGTACTGAAGAAGTAATTATAATAAAACATCTTCCGATAAATACTACTTGACTTTCACATAATTTAAGACACTTTCTTTGATCAAAATGGTTTGCATTTGTTTTTCTTCTCTTGTTTATTTTACTTCAGGCTTGATGAAAGTGGAGTTATATATCTGCAAGAGGTCGGTGGCAACACAAGTCCTCTACAAAAAAAAAATCAACTGGCCTGGGGTGTGGAGCGGTTGTTCTGGTTAGATTGAACACACGGCAGGGGCAGGAACTGTAATTTTACTTGAAGCCTGTAGGCTCAGTGTCGCCTCCATGAATCTCCCACAATTCTTTCTTCTGTGAGAGCTTGTTTTTCATGAGGTCGATAGATCGTAACTATGGCAGCAGTAGACTGTAAAAGGACAAAAGGTTTAGGGTCAAACATTGGCCATTAAAGCATTTCACGGTCCTAAGCAACACAGTAAAAGAAATGTAATTAAAATTGCATGTACAATACATTTTCATTACTGCCACTTCTACAACAGACTATATAAAGGTTGTAAACGTGAAATTGATTCTCGGTAATAACAACTTAAGATATGACAGGAGCTCTGTTGGTCCAAACACACAAAGTAGCTAAAAAGATGTTCTGAAATATAAGTAAAACTGCCAGGTTTGTGTTTCATCAAACTACTTTACAGCAGTGGGTCCAATACGGTGAAGTACTGAACTACTTTTTGAACTTACCCTGAAGATAACCGACACAACAAGTATTTATCTAATTTTGTTAACAATTTACACACAACAGCAAAACTAAGAATGTCATACCAGATACACAATTTAACTTAACAGGTATTTACGATTATTTTCACCGTTTACAAATGGTCCTTGTAAAGCGCATTTTGCATATCAACAAGTAGTTTCTCCCTTTTGTATGATTAACTCTCACTTGGAAAAAATTCCTTTGGAAATTGTCATCAATAATAACTTTTTTTTACCGTTAGCTAACATTTTGAAAAACAGTGCAGTAACACAAAAATGTACTCTAACCCCTGATGAGAGAATGCTGTCATCAGGTTGTCAAAAAGGCGCTTTGTGGGTTTTGATAAATCTCCGATATATTTCCTCGAAGGGAATGTGTAAGCAGAAGGGAAAAGGTCAAGTGGTTGACTTCGCTTAACAAGGGTCAAATCGTGATGGCTACACAATTGGGACCATCAACCACATCTTCTGTGGAAGCTCACTGAGCCATGGGACGACGAAAATTCGAAGAAAATGAATGTGTGACACACACACACACACACACACACACACACACACACACACACACACACACACACACACACACACACACACACACACACACACACACACACACACACACACACACACACACACACACACACACACACGTGAATTATTCTTTCAGTATCTCCATCAGTTTCTTCATTTTATTAGAAATCCATATTCTATTCTTGACTCATTAAAGTAATTCATTAAACCAAACCCCCCTGTTTCTGAATCCAATCTCGTGTCACTGGTGGTCGTAATATTATGGCTGGGTGCTTTATTACTTACCATGATGAAGGGCGACAATAATGAGGGGTTCATTTTCATTGAGAAATTAGCTTCACAGACTCATCACTCAGTTCTTATTAAAAAGATCCGGTGGGTGAAATACTACTTTAATAAATTCAGACAGAGTCTGGGAGCGTCTGCGTGCCCTAGTTATTATTTCACTCTGCACTCGCTACCTGTTCGCTATCCAGCTTTAAGTGTTTTTGCTCCCATAGTAACCAGATAAGCTCAGAATACTCAAACACTCTCTCACACAGAAAGCATTCAGGGCTCAGAGAATAGCCTTCAGCTGGAAGCTTGAGTGATATTTTGCCTTCTATTGGTGGACAAGCAGCTTGTATAGTGTCGTCCCTGACTTTAACATTGATGCAGGTTTAAAAATTGGAATGACAAGGAATGATGTAGTTATGATAATAAAAATCACAAAGAGTGAGAAAAGAGCAAGTGCTTGACTATTATGGGCCTTTCAGTGCAACTAACTTGTTGATTTAGATTAGAAAGACTTGTATAATTATAATAACAGTAACATAATTAAGTGTAGAAAAAGAGTCCGATGAGTGAAACAGTATCTCTAAATGGTTGCCTGCACATCCTTGACACGCAGTCATACATGTTTACCAATCCTCCTGATACTTGTCGACCTTCACTATTGATCAGCAGCATTTCTGGTAAATAACATGGTTAAGAGTGTCGGAATCATGGGAGAATATTTCAGTGTGTCAACTAAACACAAACACACTTCAGTTTGTACAATCTGCTGGAGTCTCAGTTCCCCTGAGGGCTTTCTTTTTTTATTTTATTTACCTGAGTGGTTTCTGGATATTTGGAATGCAAACCAACCTCCTGCTTTCCGCGAATGCGTGTGAATTCGGCGTGCATTTTCATCCCTCGAGAATCCACCATCATGAATGCCACAGGCCACCAAACCAACACTTTAAGTCGGAGTGAAATTCAGCAGCCGAGCGTGTTTACCCAAACAAATATACAGAGCTGAGAGTCCCATTGGAATACTTAATGCTGGATACACAACATAGTTTATGTATGAGACTGAGATGTTGCTTCAGTTTGGAGATACAGTTGGAGATTAACGTTGGCGGAAGAGATAGCAGGGGCCTGCGGTCTAGACCCGCAACAGAAGAACCAGTCAACATTTTCAACTAATTTCTAATATTTTAACCCTAAAATTGTAAGAAATAATTCTCTACATTTGATTCTCTTCTCATTCTCATTTTGTTATTACTTTTTGCTTCAAAGTTTTCTCTTTTTTAACATCAGATTCAACCTCTAGTTGTAAACCAATTCTATCAGGGCTTTCACAAGCAATGACACTTTTTCTTAACCAATCAGATTCAGAGCTCAATGTCATGTTTATTTAGCTTCCGATTGGTTAGTTAGACTCAACATGAATTTATTTATGGAGTGTTATTTTTGTGTTGATCTATTTGGTGTTAGGTTGTCAAGGTAAAGACAATGGTCATTCATTCAATAGTTATTTTAATACTTAATTTATGACGTTTTAATTTATAGCACTTTATGGAGCCATGCTGTTTTATTTAATTTCATAATGTTTAAGACAAAATAAAACAGAATATAAGGCTCTGTTGGTGGAAACTAAAGGTTGCAGCAACACTTGGGACTCAAATACAACAGAATATAAATAACTATCTGTAAAAAAACTTTTTTTGTTATATATATCAATCTTTTCAACTGCCATATACATGAATTTCAATGAGAATGTTTTGATTGTTCTTAGCAATCTGTAGGTGAGATTCAAAATCATGAGATTCCGCCCTCAATGTTTCAATCTCTCGTAACATTACTCTGAAATCTCATCCCTTTAGACTCAAGAAGACGCAAGATGAACAATTTTTGTGCGTCTGTATCAATCATTGCATTGACCTTGACAGTTAACAGAAAGAAATAACCTAAAAAAGGTGGACTATAATAAAGTTTAGACTTGTATCGCCTGTAGATTTATAGCGGCCGTTTCCTGATTTTTACAATGTCAATCACATCCTTTGATTTGAAATATTGTGCAAGGAAATCCATCCATCTTCTGAACAGGCGAGGAGACCTCATCCTTAACTGATGAAGCAAATCTATGAGAACATCTTTATAGAAGATTTAAAAGGAATCTGAACTAATGAAGGTGCTCCAGTAAGAAGACGACATCATGCAGTCGGCTAATGAGTGGAACATGTGACCCACCATTTGATTCCTTCTCTTTGATAGTGGAGTTTCTCCCATTGACATCTTTTTTTTTCAATCCTCAGAGTAGAGCAGCCCCTGATCAATAAAATAAATCTATAATCGAGGATAACTTGGTTTGATCTTCAGTTCTACTTATTTCGCACGTTTGAAACAAAATCTTTCGGAACGCCCATTGACCATGCTACAACTCAATCTTTTTTTAATCCCTTCATCTTTCCTCTTTCTTTTTTCTTCTCCCTTTAAGAAACTTCAATTGAGTTAAAGGTTCTTTAATATGATATGTACTTGTTTCGGTCTTTTTTAAAATTCATTTGAATTCAAAACATGAGACCATTTTGCAAAAGTAGTACAGATAGCTCTAACAGTCATTTCACTGACTCTTCTTCAGGTGCTAGGTGGTAAGGACTTAAGAATAGTAGATAGCAAATAAGTCTTTTTCATGCTGTTGTTGCTGTTTTATATAAAACAATTACTCGTAACTGAATGTCTTGTGACTTTTCCTGCTTTGTTGAGAGTTGGGGAAGGACTAATTGTTGATTGTCGAAGAAAACATTATCAAAGTGTGTGTTGATTTAAGTGTGTCTTAAATAGATCTTAGAATCTATTGTATCATCAGTATGTGTCTGTTTGTACAAAACTATCTTTTCATTGAAATATTTACATTAGTAAATGTGCCTAACCAACACCCACTAAAAACGCTGTGCACATCGGGTTTGTCATCGCACCTAATCAATCCCAGTCTTCCCCTCCAAGGGACTCATTGTATAAACAAAGCGGGCGTGATTACAGCTGGAGGAGGAGTGAAACCAATTTTTATGTCAAAGTGGACATTGCTCTCGTAACCTCTCATTCGCAAAGACTTCAGATGGGGGAGAACTTTATAAAGTAATACGTTCAAAATATGGTCATGATGAGGGACTTACTGCATCTTGGAGAGGAAGATTTTAAATTGTGAGGAAAGTTGGGTTTTCACATTAGTCACCCTTTATTGTTTTTTTTGTTCGTCTTGCTTTGTGATTTCTGTAATTGCTTTTATAGATGAGGTTAAAATATAGGACGATGGATTTCTAACTAACCCGCACAATCTTTGTTTTAATGTAATTGTTTGCTTTCATTGTTCATTTTATAATTTTGCAAATTAACAATAAGCAATTCAAATGCATTACTTCCCAAGCTCATGCTTCACTGTTAGCATAGACCCTAACATCTCAGATCCTTCTGGAAGTACTCTCAAAACAAACAAAAGTTTGAAGAGCACAGAGTAGATTGCGAGGACAGCGGATGAGGCTGAGCTATTGCCAGGGGAATTGAGCGAACACGTAGTGTCCTCAAAATGAAATGGGGGAACGGGGAGTGATATCGAACAACTTGTCAGTTAAAATTGGATGAAAGCGTTAGACAGGTGATGAAAAAGAATTCCATCATGAGACAACAACACGTGAGCAAACTGATGAAGCAGAGCCGTGTTTTCACTAATGATAACAGACCCATATTGTGATGGAGTAAATGATGCGTTCCTTTCCAAATACAAAAAACATAAATTAGACAAGCAGCCAGCGGCAGAGGAAGAAAAGGCAATTTCTGTTGTATTGATTATTAATGTCTGAAAGGCGATTTATTTTGAAAATGGCCTTCCTCGAAGTATCATCTGTGACTATTGACATGTCAATGCACTTGTTTTGGTCAGGTTTACTACAACAATAAGCCTGTAAACTAGTGAAAATAAGTACAAAACAAGCTCTAAATAGTACAGACACCTTTGAAGGGAAACTAGCCCGAGGCTCCTGCTACACACTACACTACAAAACAGCTTGACTTTTCCCTTTTTATTGATCTAAAATAGGTGTCAAGTCAGATACAACATGGTTTCTCCACAGACGAGGTGATCCCAACATTTGATATGCTAAAAGAGAACAGGGTCTGTGAAAATATCAAGCATGAGTAAATATCACAGCCTGCTTTACTTATTTACTTGTGTGTTGAAGGCTGAAAAATCAGAGTTTAGATTTAATTACTAGCTAAGGAACTTTTCTTATTAATGTCGACAATTATTTCAGTAACAATTAGTTGAAGAAAAGGAATTTGTTTTCCAAGTCTTTGATCAAGGACAAACCGAGAGATAATTAACCTCCAAGAGTAAAAAAATAATATTGGAATCATACCGTTACCCGTGACTGACCAATGACAAAAATGTAAATGTAAAATGTAAATCATCAAGTAAATTCCACTGACTTTAAATACTATACTGGTCTGTTATCGTCTACAATATAATGATATAAACTGTGATTGTGATTATTATTCTATATGAACCTCCACAGAATTGCATTTGCTGCTGCAGCAGACGAAGTAAATAAACCCTTAAACTCGCCTTATTTCTGGTTCAACATGACGCACCGTGTTCGAGAGTGATGAACCAACAATTGTGGTTGAACGAAATAGAATCTAAGACGGTTGCGTTTGATTTACACATCAAGGGACCAGCGTCGGAGACACTGTGTCTGTTGTGTCTGCCGTCTCCAGCTCCTGCTATTGAAGTCACAACAAATTAACACACAGACAGGTGAAGTGAATGGATTTGTCAGTTCTGTTTCCAAAAGAGATTACAGTGTTCCGGATATAATGAATGGATGAAAGACTTGAGAGTGGTACGTTCATAATGTAATCTGAAGAGATGTTGCTGAACAAAACAGCTTCACTGACAGACCGTCATGACATTCATATCAAAGACAGAATAGAGAAAATGGCTTTTTAGTCTTAATTATTCAATTATAAAAACTGTCAAATCTGATCAAAATGCAAGGCTGGCATTATAGGTGGCCCTCCGGCTTGTTGACTCAGAATCAAAATGTATTCATGTTTGTGACTTATAAAGTATATATAGTGTTTGGGATCAGATAAAAGTGTTTATGTTAACAATTATACAGAGATTTTCAATGAGAGTCAAACTAGTATGAAAAGAAAACTAATTTGATGGAAGTGTTTGTTGAAGGGTAACAAACATGGAGATAGTTAAAATATATTGAGCCTCCAAGACTTCCTGTATAGTATACTATATGTACATAGAATATCTAATTTGTCTGGCCCGCAACCATGACTGCTAAAATATTTGGGCCTTTTTTATGATTGAGTTTGACACTTTAGATCTTGAACCAATAAGCTATACCACTCGATCTTTATTCCTACCTTTATATGATCCCAATGTTCTGTATTTATCAGTATTGTTAATTACAACTTCTTCACAAACGTCCCGCTGTAATCTTATTTGTGTAAAGATCGGTCAATGCCTTTAAACAATATGTTTTTAACCACTACCAAGGTGACTTGAATGTAGTTGGGTTTGTTTTTCTTGACAGAAGGGTTGGTTGTCATTTTGGATGAAGATTAAGATGAAGACGACGACTGAACTCACTTCATTCAAATGAACATACACTTTTGTCAATAACTAAAAAAAAAAAATATTATATTACTCTGAAAATAATCCCAACCCTTAGTCAACATGAGGGTGAGAAGAAAATGAGTGAAGACCATTGCCAAAAGCAGCATGTGTATAGATAAAAGCTTCAGTACTTCTTATGAAAGCATGGCCCCTGATCCACTGATGTAAAACAGTTTGGTGGTCACATGACACTCACAGACTCTCAGGTCAAGGCAAAGTTAAGTAATGAAGAACCTCCTTATCTTATTGAGTCATAACTGTTGGTATGGAATGGAATGTTTTGCAGTTAATATAGTTACTGTATGTATTGCTGCCTAACACTTTTTGTTGTTTTACTGTCAAAATCAAAGAAAAAAACAAGTTTCTTTTTTTAATTTATTTTAGGTCAAATGTGTACATTTGTTGTTTTCTACGTTTATGACGAAATGCAACATAAACTATGCATTCGCACAGGTGAGAACAAAATTATTTCAAAGAAGGCAAGATAAACAAACATTGGAAGGTACAATCAGCAACTGGGCTAGTGAGGGTTAAATGTCCCCTTTAAAAACACTTTTATTTAATGTCGTCTTTTAACTAGTTTATAACTGGATTCACCAATAGGTTTTTACTTTCTTTTAAACATTTCAACTGTGTTTTACATTTAATATTTAGACACTGTACTAACTAAATGGAATGTATCTTTTCCTTAGGAAATTGTTATCACTATTGTGCTGTTTTTTAATGTCCTGTTTAAATTAATAATGTTTGATTTTTATGTTAAGAAACTTGTGACAATTAATGTCTGAAAGGTTCTATATAAATACAATTGGTCTTATTATTATTATATTAAAGGCAAATAAAGAGTCACAGTTTGTGCTCTTTCATTGGGTCCAGCTAATAAAACAGGAATATAACCTTTTTTTTTTTTCAAACCCCAGACATGTCCAGCATCTGTCCGCCTCACTCTTAATGGACAATCAAACACTCTCCTCTTCTTCGAGCTTCTCCACAGAGACCTCTGAAAGCATTAAGTTGTAAATTTGAGCCTTTACTTAAAACTGAACTTTGAAGCCGGTCCCAGTGGTCTCAGATAAGCCTGCTAGGAAAGCAGAATAGCACACGGGTGGACAAATTACTTTTCCATTTGGACACATGAGACGCAGACAGTGACGCAGAATGGCTGGTGTGATATCCAAAAATAAACGTGTTGGAGACATCTACGACAAGCATGTAATCCTTATTTTGCATATATATTGTCATGTTTGTTCTGAGACCCACAACAAGAATGAGGTTAAATATATCACGGGTCTGAATTGCCGCTCGGTTCAACCCCCTCCGTATCCATTACCGCCCTGGGAGTCTATGAACATACAGTGTGAACAGGCAATCACCTGCCAAGTGGTCTCAGGTAATTTGCTGAAGCTATTTGTCTCGCTGAAAAGGCTACAGAGAATATATCGGAGCTGGGGATGGCAATTGGCCAGAAAAAGCTGTTTTCCAACTCGGCGTGCGAGGTTAGGATTACTCTGCCGCGGTGGAACTCCCCGTCTGTGTTGGAATTCATTTAGTTATCACAGGAATGTAAATGCTGTTTACCCAACACTCAGAGGCTGTCAGCGTCTTCGCTCACATCCCTGCGGTGCTTCTACCTGGGTCAGTCGGCTCCTCTTTTTTCCAATGGAAATCAAGCAGTTGCTCAGTGAATCTACAGACTCGTCTACTTACACCTGCACTTGTTCTGAATAACAAGAAGAGAAGAAAATTACTTCACTAATATAAGCTCATTTTAAAGCAAGTTACATAAGATTTTTCTTTTACTACTTTAAACGTATAAATTGTTAGCCTCAAGCTTCTCAGGGTTACAGGTTACATTTGATTTATATATCATTTTACTCTTCAAAAGATGGTTAATTCATGTTCCACATTCATCATAAATGTATAATCTGTCAATTTTCAAGCATGAATCATTTTCTCTTGATCAGTTTATAAATAAATAAGAGTTTAATTTATACTTTTTTTACTATATTAACAACAATGTCCATCATGCATTAAAATCGCTACTCCTCGGGGCATCAGAGAGAGAGCGTGGCAAATAAGTAAATAAGAAGTAAAGCTGGGCAGGGGGAAATGTTTCTGGACCCCCAATTTAGGTGGGGCGGATTGATTCCACCCACATTTTTGGGAGGTCACAGATCGGCGTTTGAACTTTGTTTGTGCAGTGTTGAGTCGTTTGGTTGTCCAAGGCTGCCGCGGCGAGGTTACGAAGTTGTGCAAAAATCGTTATTCAGAAACCTCTTGTGGCCATTTTGCGCCAAAATAAGGATAGCATAGAAAGCAGAATTGTTGTATAAAGAATATCCGTGATAGGTTTTGGACCAATTTGAGTCCGGCTTCTGTCGCAACTATTTATGGCCATTTTGCCCCAATTAGGCGGGAATATGGCGCCCAGGAATAAAATGCAAAACGTAGTCAAGCATGAAGTGAAACTGCTGCACAGCAGAGCAAGCTAGTATCTCTTATGATAATAATCGATACTGACTGTCTAAAAACTATTTCCAGTCTTAAAAGTATTTGTTTATTAAACCTTAATCGGGATATCATGACAAATGTGTATTAATTTAATGTTCACATGACGAACATTAATGATCAGAAGACATATATAAAGTTAGCATTCAGTAACATCAATAATACATAATAATATAAAATAATTATTATTACTATTCTTTAAAGTAAAGTACAAAAGTATGAATAAGGTAAACAACTGTTTTACTAAGGAACTATATCAGTGCCCTTAGAATATTGATTAGTTGAATTTAACGTTTCAAATGTTGTAACATTGATTCGTTTTTCGAATAATTAAATTCAATGATTCGAATAAAAAGTATAATTTAAAGTGTATGACTGTGTAAAAGTAACATGTTTTAATTGCAAAAAATGTGATCCTAAGAAAACAATCTGAGCAGAATGTTTGAAATATTCATTTTTTTAAACAGAAGTAATGTTTTTCCATATAAGTAGCAAATGTTTACAAATGATTTTCAAAATAATTTAACAAAAGGTTAAGAAATACTTATTATTTATAAAAATACAATTAATTAAAATATATAAAAGGTTTTATGTAGATACCAAAAAGAGGAAAATACATCTTAAATGGTTTTAAAAAAACATTACATGATAAACTGAAACAATAAAAAAAAAGAATACAAATAATTTCACTATTTAAAGAAATCAAATATAACAACGAGACAAAAAAGTTGAACATTTCCTCATGTTTCTACCTCAAGATGAAAGGTCTACAATATTAAAGTGCCCGGCACCTGGTCCAGATCTACAGTCAAGTCTAAGAAGGTTGTGTAATCCACAGCCACTGTAAGAGTGAAATCATTTCCAGTTATTTCTCAAAGGTCAGAACATCATCTCGAAGAATGTGGTTTCATGCCCTCTGAGCAGAACTATAATACGTCAGCACAGAAGGCTCTTGTGTCCGTGACAATTCATTTGGCTTGTCATGCTTTCCAAATGTAAATAGAGTTCTTGATGAATCCCGAAAGGTCTCCACTTGATTCACAAGATTATCAAGGCCATGATAAGCTGCTTGACATTTGCTGCATGTGTAGAAGTCCTGCATGCTAAATACCAAACCACATCCAGGCTGTGACATCTCACTGCAACATTTCATTGAAACAAACATTTTCATCTCACTCACTACAATATTAACAGTCCGAGTGTCCAATCATTGGAGTGAGACGAGCAGCTTTATATTGAAAGCTGAGGGAAGTTTTAATGTCTGTATATTTAAATTAAACATCCCGGGACATTTCACTGCATCAAATATTAACCGTTGTGTTGTCTCAGGGTCAAGGTGACCCGAAGGCCTGAAAACAAATGTGTTCGTGGTATCCCTTTTGTTGCCACCTTGAAGATGAACAAGATTTAAAGTAAAGTAGACAGATGTTTCCCTACTTTACAGAGACATTGTTTTTGTTATGATTTTGGATTAATAAAAAATGTTTAAAGTAGAAAGAAAAAACTTAATGTTGACTGAAGGTATTTGTTGCCCATATTGGGGATATTAATATATCATTAATATATATAAGCTTGTAACATTATCTCAATTCGAAAAAAGAAACAAAGTATACGTGTTAGAGTATTTGAAAATTGACTTAAATAAGATAAAGAAATTACATTTGGAGTCTGTTAAGGGATATTACACCAAAAATTCTAATAAGAATAATTTTCTACTTATCCTCATGTTGATTAAGTGTTGGGATTATTTGAAGAGTAATTTGTGTCTTTTTGAATTCATAGGCAGAAATGTAAGTCCATTTGACGGTCAGGAACGATGCTCACTTTTCTTTGTCCAAAAAGACACACTTAGTGTAGACCGCAGACACTGGGAGGTTGCATGGTATTTACCTAGAGTGTTTCCTGTCAATGTAGCATGTTAGCCTTTTAGCTTCTACTACAAAGGATCTCAAAATAACAACTTTTGCACGTTTTTTCCAAACAATTTCTCTTCTTTATCCTTAAATACAAGAGGGACTTTACAGACGAGCAGTATGGAGGTATTTGGATTTTATTTAAGTGTGTCTTTTTGGACAAAGACCATCATAAAGACATACATTTCTGTCCAACACTCCAGAAGGGAAAGCATTACTCTGAAAATAATACCACTTAGTCGACATGAGGGTTAGTAGGAAATAAGTGTGAACTATCAAATTTAATTGCATCCTTGTATATGAGAGCTGTTAAACGACGGGTAAAGGTCAACTAAAGTGTTGATTTAAGTGTGTCCTAAATAGATCTTGGACTCTATTGTACTCATTAGTATGTGTTTGTTTGTACAAAACTCTCTTTTCATTTAAATTTGAACGTAGAAAAAGTACTTGAAAACACTTCATAGTCCAGCATTGAGGTCTGTCACCTTGCAGCATCAATCCTGGAAGTATCCGCCTCCAAAGGACTTGTTGTATAAACAAAGGGGGGGGGACTACAGCTGGCTGGAGGCGGAGTTAGTTGCCCATTAAAGAAAATCGATAGGTCAGGCATTGAGGTTTGTCTCCAAGCATCATCAATCCTAGAAGTCTCCACATCTAAGGGACTCATTGTATAAACAAAGTTTGGTGTGATTACAGCTGGCTGGAGGAGGAGTTAGTTGTTCTTTAGCGAAAATTCTAAGTACACCACCTTCCATTCTTTTAATACTTGTTACCATGGGCCCTGAATGTGTGGTGCTGATCATAGTCTGTTACTTTAAACTTGCAAATATATCCAACTGGAATTGGAGGTTCAAACAAGACATCCAAATAATTGCAGTTTAAGAACTAAGATGTTTGTTACCCATCATTCATTCTTATTTTAAACTACCCTCCAGATTTTTTGCTTGTGATTTTTTTTCTGCTTGTTATTTTATATTTAATCCCATTTTGGAAACATGACATATCTTGACTATTCCATCCAGAGTTGTCCCGAATCAGACTTTTCAGATGTATTCTCAGATTCATGATGTATTTATAATCGGAAACTACATTTGAGATGTTGCAAACTTTGATTCCTTTTCAAAGCAAGCTTATACAACTGCAAAAGTAATTCCTCCCACGTCCAAATTCATATAGATGCTGCCTCTCAAACCTACTTTGGAATCTCAACTGTGATATTTTATCTTTTTTAGCATTTCTGATGGAACTTTGTACCGAGAGGCGAATCATAAGCTGCCGGGGTTGCATCTACTTTGGTCCATTTCCAAATGTGTCCGATGTGAGCTACTTCTCAAAGTATATTCACAGACTAAAAGTGAAATGTGATGGCTTTTTCTTCATTTAAAAAAAAAAAACGTTAGTCACAAGTTCAGAGTGAAACATCTTGAGAGAGAACATTCAGAGTAATGAGCCGCTGAAAGGTCGTAAATGTATCAAGGAAAAAATATGATTTTGTGAATATTATGTTCTCAATCTCTCTCCTTGTGTCATTACTCCCTCTCCATCTCTCTCTCTCTCTCGCTCTCTCTCTCTCTTTTTTTTTTTAATCAAGAGGACTTTGTCAGACTTTATTTAAATGATTCGCCGTCCTTGGAGAATCTCACTGGTTAATTGCAGTTTTGAGATTTTTAATAACCTGAATAATGAAGCAGTTCATATGAAATGAATGATGTTTTAAACGTTATGTGATTTGGGTTTTACAATTTGCCTCTTATGTCAATCATTGGGTTGGGAGACGGATATTTGCACATTTAGGTTAGAGTTTCAGTGACTTTGCAAGCGATTAAAGAGAAAAAAAAAAGAAGGGAATTCTTCCCAATGATGAGAACAATGAATTAATCAGATAAGTACTTTAAATGTGTTTTAATGTTAGATTTTGCTATATATCTGTATGCTATTTAATTAAATTGAGTGGAAATTATGAATGTGAATTTGTAAGAAGTATAGCAATAAAATCCACCTAAATAGTTTGAATCCTCCTTTGTTATACTTACTTTGCTAATATTTAATAAAGTTCAATTAAATGTGAATAATGAATTTATCTTTCTCATTAGTTAAAAACAATTAGATTTTCCTGTAAGTGCAACTGGTCTCCTAGTGGTGTTTTGACCCTTTTATTACACACTTTCTTTACACTTAAAATATAAAATAGGAATCTTTTTTTATGTTCATCTTATGTATTTAATCCTGATGCGTCCATGGTGACCAAGCACTAGAATGAAAAGAAGCTTGGACAAATAATCACGATCCAAAAAATAAACCATGTTATTTTTTGTTGAAATACATAAATAATAAATTTTTGAATCATTCATCATTTGAAGTTTATCTTGTGATCAAAGTATTCTTTAATGTGCCCAGACATAATTGCACATCCACAAAAAAGAGGGCGTCTACATCTTCACACTACAAATGGCGAAAGATTTAGGATTTAAATATTGATTAATATTTGAAAGTTGATAGTTTACCCAAATATCAATTTTTAATCATTTTCTACTCACCCTCTTTCGACTAAAGGTTAGGATTATTTTCAGAGTAATCTGTTTCTTTTTTAAGGGTTATAAGTGTATATATATATATAATGTATTAACTCATTCTCACTCATCTTCATCTTCCTCCAAAGACACACTAAGTACAATCCAAATACTTCCATACTGCTCGTCTATTACTTCCATCTTGTATTGAATTTAGCGAAAGCTACTTGTCGACCAGCATAAATCTTGCGATGAGGAAAGACTTCAAACAAGAAACGAGAGACCGATAACTTAACAAACAAGCTTAAAAGTCAATTATCTAGGTCCTGCTAGTTTCCTTTTTTTCCCTAATTAGAGAGCAGATTCTTTATCTGTGTTTTTTTTCTGTTACGGTTTCTGAACCTTTATAACATCCGCAGGGAGGCAACCGTGGAGGATGTCGACTTGCTGTGCGATCCACTGACGGGAAACGTTGGGAATAATAAAGAGGAGTCGATAACAAGGTGAGAGAATCGCCAAGTTCTGAACTCGGGGTATTTGTTTTGCTGGTGCCTTAAACTTTCCAAATGTCCCCAAAAAGAAAGAAATTATAACAACACTGACAAACTAAACAGTAATATTTTAGTTTCTGAAGCAAACGTTATAGGGCCTAATTACATCCCTCCAAATAAAGCATCTGTTGTGTGGAACATATTGCACAATGAAATGTGTTGCAACACCATGAACTTGTTTGTCGCCAGATTTCTTTACTCTCAGTTTCATGAGGTGCGCATTTTCACAGTAGCATTAAGTGTGTTTTCCGCCATTTAATTATAGACAGAAACTCATCCTAGAAGTTAGGTGGCTTTAAGTCTACACAATTAGTTAATTAATTTGAGAGTGAAACTTGGAGACAAGTGGACAACTGTGATATTTTGCCCAAGGTTTTTTTTTTTTTTTTTAAAGGTTGCAGAAAATGATGTACCTCAAACAGGAAATAAGCAGTTTCATTGTGTTTCCAAAAAAAAAAATCAAATCACAGAGGTTTTCAGTATAGGTCGCCAACATTTTAATAAAGACAATTTTTATATATTTTTTAAATCGGACTGACAGCATTGGTGTGCGCTACTATCGGTTATTAACACCCTACACCGAGACTTGGGATCCGAACACAACACCTGTCTTTATTAGTTTACCTGACATGATAAATAGGTGGTGACACACCAGCTGTAAGGCCAAGCGGAACGGCAGCTCATTACCGGTACCAGGGAAAAAACATATGGCCAAGCCTCGGTGACAGAACCTGACCTGACCTGCTGCAGCAGCAGGAATGAACATTATCACACCATCCACTCTCGTCCAACCTCTGCGGGTCCATCAAGGAACTAACTGTGTGTCTGTTTGTGTGCTCTAGGGTTGACTTTCAGGCATATTCTCTCAGAGTGAACTCAAGAAATACAGTGGAAATGTTTGCTTGTTCGCTATAAATGCTCAGCACTGCTGCATGATTTGCCTGTTTTACCTTGTAATGTTTTTATGTGTAGAAGCTCAAGTTACAAGGTCAATCGTTTGGAGTTAAAAACCATAGATTTGTGGCTTCCTATTAATAATTTCTAGTTTACTAGTATGCCATTAGTTTCCCCAAATGAATGAGCTTTACATTCAAGAAAACATGTTCAATGAAGGTATTCAGGCAACAATCAAATGTCTTGAAATCTGCTGATAACCCAATTAGTTTTAATTGAATTAAAAGACATGCATTGAAATCTTCACAAGGCGATCTGCAAACCTCAACCACAAGCTGATTATCTAAAGGTTTGTGGTTAAGATTCCCCCAGTCGTCTCTGTCAACAACACAAATACACTGACCAACACCAAAGTCAAAGTGAAACAGGGAAAAGGTGAAAAATAATAATGAAAACACACAATCGTTGAAACAACTTAACAAATAAATTGAACAAAACACACAATCACTGAAACAACTTAATACATTCACGTAAAACAAAAAACACAATCTTTGAAACAACTTATCAAATTTAACAGGAACAAAACACACAATCGTTGAAACAACTTATCAAATTAACAGGAACAAAACACACAATCGTTTAAACAACTTAACAAATTCATGGCACAAAACACACAATCGTTGAAACAACTTATCAAATTTAACAGGAACAAAACACACAATCGTTTATCAACTCAACAAATTCACGGAACAAAACACACAATCGTATAAACAACTTAACAAATTCACGGAACAAAACACTCATTCATTGAAAAAAATTAACAAATTAACGGGAAACAAAACACACAATCACTGGAAACCAATCACAATTTCCAAAAACAAAACACAAAATCAATCAAACAATTAAAGAAATTCACAAAACGGAGCACACTGTCCTGTAAACAACGAAACACTATTGTTGAAACAACTTTAAAAAATGAATGGAACAAAACACACAATCATTGAAACAACGTCACAAATTCATGGAACAAAAGTCTTTGCCGTTTGGTGACGTTTTGTAATGGCCGTTTCCGGGTCACACTTGTAGTCCCTTTGATTTAGTTTATTTTTAATGCGATTATGTATTTTGTTCAGCTATCGTGTGTTTTGTTCCGTGAATTTGTTAAGTTGGCTAAGTACACTTTTAACCACAAAGCCCTGTGAATGTCGTAGTGACATCTGACAAACTGTCACGGACTGACTTGCGTTTCAATATTAATAAGTTCAGCATCCGAAACCATTACTGCAAAATTTGCTCTTTCATCGCTGTTTGCTCTTCCGACTTCCTCAAACCAGCGATCACTCCCGTCTGCCTCCATCTGCCACAGCAGATCACCTATCAGACTCCCTGCTGACACATGATTATATTTTCATTCATCACCCTCCCACATCGCCAACCAGCGCACACATCCACACACACGCTGGGCCTGAGTTTTGATTTGGGTCGGGCTGGGTTATGTTTGCTCTCTTCTCGGTCGGAGGCAGCCGGCGCCGGAAGACAGGAGGCCTGTTGATTACTGTTTGCGTTGATGTGTACGCGCAGAGAAAAATGGTGGATTGAAAGGATTTATTTAATATAAGGAGCCTCCTGATGGGATATGTGGGGTTCGGCTTCTCCGGGTCTGGCAGGAGGGCTCGTGATCCCACTGTGTGCTGTCCAAGAATGAAGAAGGTGAATCGCTCATTCATCCATTTATCAACATTTCCTTCAGCGTGTAGTCCGTCGTCTGACGCCGGCATCAGACAGAGAACACACACATTCACACTGGTGAGCCCCTTTTTTATTGTGATGTAAGCTTTTCGTAAGATTTTCTCAGCTTATAAATAAAAAGGCTGGCGGACACCAACTGATTTGTAATTCAGTGTGACTTATACTGAATAATCTTGATATTTTCTTCATTTAGAACAACTGGGATTTCTATATTTCACAAATGGTGACTCAAACATTTATTTTTAGGGTTTAAAGTCACACTAGAAGCCAATCATTTAATTAAAAGTTGATAATCTTTCCCTTCAGAGTCCCGCACACACTTCCAGTCTGCATTTAACTATGAGGCACAAGTTAAATTCACAACACACTGTAGTCTCAAAAGAGTCCAAATTGCTGCAACTTAAAATATTAATGCATTTTCCTCCTTTTTAGATCTCATAATCATAATCCTTATTTCCAGTTTGTACTAAGAAACATACTTAAATGGCAGTTGAACTAGTTGATTTCCCTTGATGGCTTATAAACTACATTTAAAAAACAAACAAATTGCATAAATTGCTTGATTAGATTATGACACTACTGTAAACTTTGAAAAACATGATAGTAGTAAGAGATATGAGCATATCTCAATCTGTTTTATTATTTATTTTTAATTATAGAGATGTTTTTCAGTACAAAAAATACTAAAAACTGGATCCAAATCATCAAGAACAATACAAAACATTTTCAAACAAACAAGTTTTTGACTCCAATGAACAAGCACAGAGCTTGGGGTGAATGAACTTTTGTTGCAACTTTCCTCCATCTCTGGAACTTATGACCTTTACGCCTACATTGATGCACTTTTACCCAAGCTAGCAAACTTCAGAGCCCCCACAGTATATATTGCATTCAAAAAATAAAAATAAAATGATCAGGGTGCTAAGGTTAACCTTAACAGACCCTATCTAACTAATAAAAATATCAGAAAAATAACATAGGTGTGTTTGTGCTTGACACTTTGGCTATTTCAAATAATGAAATGTATTTAATGTTTGTGTTGGATGCTTATTCTATGAAGGACTATTATAGATTGGCAATGTTTTTGATAAAAAGTGCAGGATCTATGCATACTTTGACATTAAAAACATACTATTGAATGTGCAACACTTCCATTTACATGTTTGATTCTTTAAGACTGGACAAGAAAGGCGAGGCTTTGTGATGAAAAGCTCTAGAAACCTTGAAACTTTAAAGTGCACTGTTAAATAAATCTAATTTTTAAAAGATTTCCAGATAAAATCCCCTTAAAATGATGAAAAAATAACTGTTTTTTTCTCTGGTAGCCTAAAGCTTCACTTTACTGTAAAAGTTGCATCTTTCTGACTTCTCAAACATCATGGATCCCACAACAAACAGATTCATTTCTCCTCTAAAAATGCTGTCTCGTATAACCTGGCCAATACTGGAGCCAATCGGGCAGAGAAGGGTCCGCCGGGGCCACGAGCGGTTTTTGTGAGTTCGCCAGAGTACAGCTGCCCTTTTCTGCCTTTGATTGCACTTCTATTTGAAGCAACTGAAGACGTGGTCTGTTCCCAGGAGGGGGGCTTGGGGAGGAGTATTTGAAAGCATTTGGTTGTTTTACAGCTCATCGACCATTGAACCTTTGGTAAGACCCACCATCGAAAATAGCAACAGAAATGTCTTAACCAGGCATGATTGCTTAACGTTGGCTTTTTAGACCAAAATAACAAAATAGTTCCTTGTATGCGTTTTTTTTTTCAACGCTTAACAGACTCATGTGTATTATTGTACTACCACGATTTGGACAAAGATACTTTACTGGTTAAAAAACACTCGAGTCAAGTCGTGCTGCCACTATTTTCCACCCATTTGATTTTCTAGTAAACAGCTTTGTTGTTGTTGTGATGGATGGAGAGTCCTTGGATGGAGAAAAAACATGTTTTTTTTTTAAGATAAGCCTTGTATTTCAGGAGATTTCAAGCTAGAGAACACTTGCCACCCCCTGCTGTTTAGGACTCGCTGTCCTAAGACACTCCAAAGCAGAAGAAATAGACTGAAGAAGATAAAATGAAAACTCAGAATGCAGCAAAGAGAGAACACAAGGAGAGAGATAAAGAAAAAACCCTCAGTGGAATATTCATGAGTGTTGCTTTATAATCATTCGGGCTCGAGTGCAACTGATAGCAACCTGACACAGAACGTCTATATTGTGATAAGCTGGCGCTCACAAGCTTCCAATAACTCCCACACGTGCACTCAGCGTCCTGCCCACGAAGCACTGAGCTAATCCTCCAACGCAGTTTGGATATTGGAGCCATAGGGAGCAAGTCGTGTTCCTCCACAGAAGCCTGCGAGACTCCTGAGTTTTCCTGCTCAGGCTGTGTAATATGATCAAGCTGGAACAGAGCGGAGCGCCACAGAGGACAGCCTGCTCCGGAGATAAGTCCAATGAAAAGGGACCTCGCGAATCCCACACTGACGTGACCTGCCGGATGAACGAAGGTGTGTTCTTGGAGGGGAACTGAGAGTTGGCATGACTGACCGCCAAAACTCTTCCTGGCGTGAATCCATTTTTGATGCACGCATGCCTCATTGGGAAATAAACACACTTTCTACTTGTGTTTCATTCCAAAATCCAGACATATTCATGAACCAAACAGGTCGCCTCCAGCTCGTTTGCAATTTAAATTGCAAGATCTTCTTTTTCTTTCTTTTGGCGGCACAAGTTTTATTATTGATCTCGCTTTGAGGGAGGACATCTAAATCATGCGAAAAACTGAAGTCTAAAATAAACCAAACTTAACAGAAAATAAGATAAGCATAAGCTATAAACATTATTCACCAAACAAGTTTTATTAAAACAAGTAACTTTTGGTCTAGAAAAACAATTCTAACAAGTAGCTAAAGAAAAGTTTAACAAAACACACAAGTGAAACCAACTTTGTTTAAAGATCATACCTGTTTTGTTCCTTCGCGATAATACATTGTTTATCTAGGTAAAAACTATTTTTAGTTAGCTGGATAAGCTCCTAAGAAGCTATGAATTCCTATCTTAAAAAGAAAAAGAAAAAAAATACTTACAAATATGTACAAAACTACATCATAGTTACCAAGAGTACATCATAGCTACAAAGACTACATCATAGTTACAAAGACTACATCATAGTTACCAAGAGTACATCATAGTTACCAAGACTACATCATAGTTACCAAGAGTACATCATAGTTACAAAGACTACATCATAGTTACCAAGATTTCATCATAGTTACCAAGACTACATCATAGTTACCAAGACTAAATCATAGTTACCAAGACTACATCATAGTTACCAAGAGTACATCATAGTTACCAAGATTACATCATAGTTACCAAGAATACATCATAGTTACCAAGACTAAATCATAGTTACCAAGACTACATAATTGTTACCAAGACTTCATGATAGTTACCAAGACAAGATCATAGTTACCAAGACTACATAATCGTTACCAAGACTGCATCATAGTTACTAAGAGTACATCATAGTTATCAAGACTACATCATAGTTACCAAGACAAGATCATAGTTACCAAGACTACATAATCGTTACCAAGACTACATCATAGTTACTAAGAGTACATCATAGTTATCAAGACTACATCATAGTTACCAAGACAAGATCATAGTTACCAAGACTACATAATCGTTACCAAGACTACATCATAGTTACTAAGAGTACATCATAGTTATCAAGACTACATCATAGTTACCAAGACAAGATCATAGTTACCAAGACTACATAATCGTTACCAAGACTACATCATAGTTACTAAGAGTACATCATAGTTATCAAGACTACATCATAGTTACCAAGACAAGATCATAGTTACCAAGACTACATTATAGTTACCAACTTCTAGATAAATAATTACTTTTGTCAATGTAAAGGAGGCGTTCTTGTTAATGATTAATTACTTTCATGGAGCCAATACTTCAACGCTGTAAAAGAATGTCACTCAATATTTGACAACACCATTACGTAGGAAAAAAAGCTCCGGGGTTCAAGTCACAGTGGCAGAGGAGGACGATTACAGTGTCAGTGCATGACTCTTTCTCCAGGCCTGCACTGGCCTTGATTATGTCACCATGTTTCATATAGAATCTTTATTTGGCAGCTTTACCAAAAAATACTAGAAAAGTGTAAAGAAAACAAATAGGAACTGTTATCTAAGTGCACACACACAGTCAAAAATAAATGCACAAGACAGATGCTAATCCCTTGCCTTGATCAGACACTTTTCATGTTATACAAGAATACTCGGAAATTAGAATTCACACATCATGAAACCGCGATAACACGGCAGCACCAACAAAATAACCCTTGGGCAAAAATGTGTTACATTCACAGGATTTCAATATTCTTTCATGGGATGATTACAATTTCAAAAAATCAATTTTACTTTTTCATAAAAAAAATAAGTTCATAAACCCTACGGGTGGGTCTAGATTTGGTAGAAGAGTCAAAATGGCGTATCCTGGAGGAAGTTTTGTAGCTTTATCTAATGTGGATGCTAATAAGAAAATTGTACGCTGCCGTCTCTTCGCCTATTACATCAATTAGAGGTACTATCAGCTCTATTAGTTTAATTACATTATGCTTTCTTTTCCTCATCTTGGAGAATTCTTATCTCTGCATTCTTTACCGTAAGATCTAGGCTCTGATATTGTTGTGTTCCGTGACTTTTTACGCATTTGGTGTGACCAATCTTTTTGTTTTGGTGCAGCGTATCGATCTACCCAAAGGGCTCTACATTTCTCCACCACAGCAGCATATTAAAATCAAGCTGATATCGCAGCATCAGATACATGATCCCTGCATTATTCTGACGATAAGAATGGTGGATTACGAGATTTCCTTCTTCATGTAATCAAGGTCTTTGACTATAAACAACAATTGCAAAATATCTTCTGTGATTCTGTGATTTTACTAGTATTATTTATTTTATTTTGCTCAAATATCCCCTAGGTCCATTTTTTATGATTCCACATCATGTTTCATCTTTCCACATCTCCTGATTCATCACCAGTACCATTCATGTTATTGCATGAACATGCCGAGGGCAGAGCTGTAAAGGATCCTAACATTCTGAGAAATGTGTTTTGAGGAGATACCATTGATTTAGAAAGATGGAATCACATCGCCTTCAATACTTTTTAACAAGGAAATTATCTTTTTAATTGCATTGCCAATTACCTCGAGGCCCTTTAAAATGATATATCATCGATTTCTGAAGGTTTCTCTTCCATGTCAATGTGCTGAACAAGCGACAGTGTCAGAGGAGTGTTTGTTATAGTATTGGATCTGAACTTCACTCCATCATAGCAATTTCAGTGGCTAATGCTGCCCTTTTCTGCCAGTGATGTTTGCCAAGATTCAAATGGTCTTTTGGCTTCTTCAAGAGTACATTGATTTTTATAGTGCAGTATTTATCCACAAGAAAAGTTCATTTACATTAGAAAGCCAAATAAAAACAGAAGTTTAGGAAACAACAAACTTTGATAAAGGACAAGAAACTTCAAAAGGTTAATGCAAATGTTTTCTTATGTCTTTGTTTAGCTGCATAGTATTTTGTTGTCAAATGTTACTGTAGCATGGTCCATGTGTGAAATAACTTATGGTAAGAGCTGGTCCTGATATAAAAGCAGCTGCACTTAGAGTGTAATGAGTGTGTCAGGTTGACCCATTTCCACTGTGAAAGTACCGATAATGGTGTTTTGAGGTAAAAGAAAATGGTTTACCTGGTTCCAGTGATGAGTGATAATGGTCAAAACATACCACAGAAATAATCCCTTTGACAATAGAGTCCGACCTCACACACTTTTAATTGTGCCATCCGTTTTTGGTTGGCAGTAAACAAGACTTCAACACAATTATGAGAGGACAAGTTAAACTTTTGTTTTCTTTAAAGACAAAAAGAAAGCTGTGAGAGATCAGTAAAAATACAATATATGGAGGAACCCAATACAAGAGTAAGACCAGCATGTGGTATCAGTTGCTTCTTTATCTTATATCATGATCATCAACAATTAGTTGTGAAATCATAATTACAGACGCAATATCATTATAAACATGTTGTAGTATAGTATTTGAGCAAATACGGGCCAGGTCTTCCCTTGCTAAGCAGGCACCATTCACACCAACAGCAAACGTGTATTGAACTCAATTTCCTTAAATGTTAATCTGGAAATTAGATTTGCACCTGCTGAAATCTCTGTGTCTTGACTTTCTTTGACCCTCTTTTCCATTCGTCCTGCTCTTTTTGTAAAGGGATACACCGGTTGATGGTGGGCATGATCCCAGAGTGCCTCCATATCCTCTCGGATGCTACTGTTGACCCACATCCCCTCTTTTCTTGTAAGTAGTTGTCTTCAATTACTTCCTGCAAGGAATGATTTAGATTCACCACAGTTACTATACATAGCATTAATTAGCATGAAAGCTAGTTTAGCAGGGAAAGTTCCCTAACTGTCTCGATGTCTTGCCTTTGGGCGAGATCCATCCTCTTCCTCGTCCTTGATTGGATGGCCATTTTGGAATCCGGAAGCATTGTGATAGGTATCTGGTTTAGACTTTGCAAAATTGTACATAGAAACTACCAATGGAAATACCTGCATTTCTAGATAGATGGATGGATGATGGATGGAAAAACTTTATTGATCCATCTGGAGGTCTCCTTTGGGAAATAGTTTTTCCAGCACACAGCAAAACAGACATTAGATTAATGAAACAAGAACTAAGAGCAATAAAAATAAGGTGCAAGATTACACAATCCAAATATAAGTATAAAGAACATAGATCAAAGAAAAACAACAAAGAAAAAGGATACAAAGATAAAAATGGAATATCATCTTTTCACTCCATTCCTGCCACCAAACTCAGAATTAAACAGCTTAATAGAGGAATAAATGAGTCCCTGACTCTATTAGTGTTGCATCTGGGGAGGAGCATTCTACCAAAAGTTTCGATATTAAACACAGCAGAAACGGCAGCAAACAATTATTCTTTAAATAATTGAATAGTTTTAACTATTCACCATGTTTTGACTGCACCAAAGGGCTGTAATTATTCACCGAGTGGTGGAAAATGTAAAAAAAAAAAGTTTGACCTTATTTATCGAACCTTACCTGCAAACTTTGGAGCTTGAGATAACTTTTTTGCATTTTGACGTGCATCTCCGGTGGCAGGACTCAACGTTGTTTGACAGCAGCTCTTCCTCCACTCATCATCTGTCTCTCTCAATCAAGTCCATGCGAACGCTTGCAAAGTGGCTGACTGCTGCTCCGGCTGATTAAAGCAGCATCAAAGTCTGTTATGTCTTTGAATGCTTGACATGTCGGCTTAAATGAAATTCATATCCTATAAAGACCTCCTCCTCAAATGCCTCTTTATCAACAACCTCCTCTGAAGAAACTTCTGCACTATCGGGCATTTTGTCCTTGAAACTTTGACAAAGTTTGTGGCTGTCGCATTATTAGCAAGATTAAGCGGTGCATCTTTTAATTATTAGGGTTTGATATGTGTCCCTGTCGGGCCTGGCTATTAAAACACAAAAGCAGCATGGGACATTAAAATGAGCTAAATGGCCAAAGTGATTTTGCTGCATGATCACAAACAAGCCGGGGTGAGTAATTGACTGCAATTCGTATTCCATTCTTCTCCGCCCAAAAACTATTTTGTTTGAACAAACAAGTAATGATTGCTTGTTCATTTTATCCGCATGATTTAATGTTTGGACTAACAATGCGGCCTTGAAGCCAAAAATTACTGACATTCTATGATACATTTTCCTGTGATCACTTCTACTCAGATGGATGGTTTGCCAACAGGAAACTTTTTAGTTGATTAACGGCTACACTTTTCAACATTGCTTACTTTGAGTTGGAGCTCTAAGAACAGCTGTTGTTCGCAGGAGGCAGATTCTGGTGCCCACCCATTTATATATTTCACTTTGTAAACAGAAACGACAAAAGGAAGGTGGACAGAAATTGCTCTATGCTAAATGTTCATTTTATCCTTTCTGAAAATAAAAATACTGTATGCATCTTATTGATGTTCAAGATTCAGTAAGTCCCTAAGTTTGATGGTGTTTTAAGTTCTCCCCAGTCTAAAATCTGAGCGAACGAGAGGTTACGAGAGTGGAGTCCATTATGACTTTATAATGGTTTTCACTCCCCTTCCATCTGACTTTAACCCAACTTTGTCTGTACAACAAGTCCCTTGGAGGTGGAGACTTCCCAGATTGATGAAGCGGCGTTACAAACCATGATGCTTGACCAATCAGAGTGGGTGTGGTTGTGGTAAACAAGATTTAATCTCCAGAAAAACTAAGCGTATTCAGTGGGAGGGGCTTAAATACATTTTCTAATGTAAATAGTTCAATGAAAAGAGAGTTTTGTACAAACAGACACATACTAATGAGTACAATAGAGGTCCAACATCTCATTAAGACACACTTATATTAACCCATTAGTTGACCTTTTATCCCCTGCGAGAGAACTGCTGGTGAACCTTCCTCAGGTATGCAAGGATTGTCACTCACAAAAGTCACTATTGTTTTTATACATCACACAATATTTTGAATAGGCTAAAATGAAAAAAACATTTGCTGTTGTTCTATGGTAAACATGAGTAATGGGTTATTTTCTCATTGAAGTGATTACCATTCAACCCAACAGTAATTCACGTTTAGTTTTATATTTTCCCAATCTCTTAAAAGCACCATAGTATAGTAATCCTGCCATCATTGAATGCATCATTTGCTTGTGAGAAGCAGTGCAGAGAAAGTTAATAAGACATTTTGTTTCTTTGAGTCTACCTCATCCACACATTTGCCATTGATTTATTTTAAGTAATAACTAAAAACTTTTATTTTTTTCAAATAAGCATAATATTTGTCATTTCATCAGCTGTTTAGGATTCAGTCATAAATGCTCATATCAGGGATGATGTATCAGCTGCTTGGATTCCCTAGAAAAGGCGTTGTGCATCACAATGATGAACAGGAGGGGGCTCAGCGCACAACCCAGAGCCGATGCTAATACCGACGGAGTACTTTTTAAGGGATTGTTTGTGACAGAAAAGACAGTTAAAGATGCTGTGAAATGTGAAGTGTTTTTGCGATAATGTTGTTGAAAGCAGCTGTGAACTTCTTAAAATGAAAGAGTCTTTTCTTGTTAGGTGGGATAGGATTTGTGGGAGACTGAATAGATGGCATCATCTGTGGTACAATTCTGCTGGTACGCATACAAATAGGGATCCGCCGTGACATTGATGGTGCGTTGAATGTGGGCCATGATGATGCTTTCAAGGCACTAGATGACAATCAATGTAAGGCCAGAGGTTGATAATACTATAGCCCTGTGACTGTGGAACAAGGAAGATTGCTAAGAACCTCGAAACGGCGGCCTGAAAAGATGAAGGTATGCTTCTCACTGCTCTTATAATAATGGATAAAAAAAACGCTACCGATTTTCCACAAATGAACACCATCAAAAGCAACATTATCTCTTCACTGACCCACGTGATGACCCACCATGTAACGGGTTTTGCTGGAAACTGCTGAGTGGCCATTTTCTACAAATGGGATTTTCTTATCTAACTTTCAGTAACCTGCCATGAAGCCATCTCCTCATTTTTTCCCTCCGAGTTTCATTCCCGACCTACAACAATCTGTGTATCGGTTCCATCTTTAGACAGCTATTAACCCTGAAGGAGTGAGTTATTCCGGTTATGGAATCTTGCGAGACAGACTCGCTCAAGAAATTGACCGAGTCTTTTCAGTCAGTTTAGATGTTTGTCAGAGATTCAAATTTATTACGTGTTCATCAGTTTTTGAGGATTGTGACCCAACTCTAGCTCATTCTAAATGTGTTCTTTTGCCTGAGCCAGCGGAACTCAATTGTATTCATTTGAAGGCCATGAATTAAGGGACAAAAAGCATCAGTCAGAAGAGGGATATGCCATCTGATATTTTAAGAACCTATTTTTCATATATTCCCTCAACACTCATACCTTACCTTAACAATCATACATTGATTTTAACCTAATAATTAAAATGAAGTATATGCCAAAATGATCTGTGAGACTCAATGTGAGGAGTTTCCTTTCTGGTTGTTTCTTGAAAATGTCTTCTAGATGATAGATGTCAAACTCTATCCAAATGCTTTAGGCTTTGGTTCCTAAACCTCTTGATGGTCGAGTCTAGATTGTCTTAATATGTATTTGTTTCATAAAATTGAATTCAACGGTCTTCGATAATGTGTTTTTTTTTGTATTTGCAGTCTTAGTTCACTGTGGCATGTGTAGTATGTTAATGTTGAATAGTCCATGTATATATACATACGGTCAGTATAATTTATGATTTATTGATGATGATGATGATGATCTGTGTAATATTTTAAATGTCTTCAGCTTTTTAGGATGCAGTTATAAATGATAATGGATCAGTGCAGCCCTATATATGACATCTTGAATTCCTCGTAAAAAAACATTGTTCATCAGCAGGGTGAACTGGAGGGGGCTCAGCACACAACCCTCAGGCGATCCTCCAATGCTGAGAGTGATGCAGGAGATTTTGTGGATCGTTACAATTTGCGACAGAGAGTCAACCATTAACTATTGAATATAAATAATGAAATACATTTAATTTTTGAATAAAGTGTATTTCAAATTTACCGTCAAAATGCTTGCTTCAGTCAAGTTCATGTCTATATGGCGACAATTGTTGTAGAAAATCCATTGCCACATTTGTTTGTTGCTACTCGTTTTTATGTATCTATTTTCTGCCATTTTGTGCAGAAGTAATGCCTAACCAAGTACATGGTGCAAAGTAGGTTGGGGACCCTTGGTTTAATACATCAGCCCAAGTCCTGAAAAATTCCTAATACAGCGCGTGACCACGTGCACTGCTCATACGGATAAAAAAAATGCTTTAAAACTAAGATTCTTTTTCCTCACCTGCAGCTAAGGTTTGTTTTTCCTGGTGTCTGCGGGGAATTCTATCTCATTAATTCTGCTTGGAACAGTTGACAGCTATTAAGCATCCGCCCAGAACAAATTATGTTGCAATCTGTAATAAATATCCGATATATCACTCTGTTTGTCTTGTAATTTGCATTCTCAAACCATCAATATTAAAAAAAAACATATTGAAAAAGAAAAGATTTTCATGGAGTAGTTTAAATGTGGGTGAAATTCCATCTAAAACCCTGCAAGCACTGGGAATGACTGCATTCGACGAGGTAGTCGTGGACGGAAAATCAGCAGTTTAACAGCCTAGATTGTGCTATTGCTCACTTGTGTCCTTGCCGACGTTACAGATAATCAAGACGGCAAATCTCCTAGCGCCGCTGCCGCCTTGCAGTTCACCTCCGGCTCCTGAGTCGCACTTCCTGGTCAAGACTGCTAATGAGTCAACACAACCTCAGCTTGGCACATTGTTTAACACATTAATGAGGCGTGAATACACCTGATGACATATATGGTAAACCATCTTTCTGTTGACCCACGGCCACGCTCTTATTCCCTCATTATTACTGCCACTCCTGCCTTGTAATGTTGACTGGGTTTAATATTTCTACCTTGACATTGATTCCTGTGATTCAAGTCGTCCAAGGTGGTGACACAAATGACCCAGAAATGTACAGCATCCCCTTCATTTCACTCATAATATGCTCCGCTGAGGATTCAATGTTCCTTCTGTCTTTTCCCCCTTTTTACCTCTTCCTCACCCTTCCACGCTCTTTGTTTCCACTTTTAGTGTCTCTCTTTCTGCTTCTGCTTTTCCCCTGCAGGAGGATTTATGGCACTGGCTGCGTCTTATAGCGAAAAGAAAGGTTTTGCACACACAAAGCTGAACTTTGACAAAGTCTCAATACCTTCCTTTGAATAGCTGCTGGGTTGTAAGGCTGAAAATGAAGTGTCAGCCGTGCCACTTAAATAGACAAAGCCTGGATCCATCAATACTCAGCAAAGAGAACACAGGCATATATCAAGGGGGAAAAGCTCTTTTTTACAGTTATGCCCTGGGTGTTTGTTATTGCTCCGCTTTCAAAAAACTTAGCAAATTGATACTCCAGGGATCTCCAGTGGAGAAAACGTTTGACACAGACCTCACCCTTAACTTCTTTCTGCCAAGTCTCGAACAAATTAATTGGAGGAAATAGAGACGAGAATGTGCGCATGTGCTTGTTTAGATATATGTAAAATCAATCACACTATTCCGTTTGTAAGTCATTTTCACTTGCTGAGACATCAGGCGAAAGAAAACTTTGCCCTCTGTTTTTTTGCCTGATATTTGGTCACGTTTGCATTATACCTGTGACATTATCCTGGGAGGTAGCATGTGGCATGGTGACGGGAAAATCCTGAGCTACATTACGTGACATTACAGTTTATCACACCGACTATATGTTTGCTTAGCTGCTTGTGTGGGAGAGGAATGTAGCAGTAAAGACGTCTTATAGGTGTGAACATCTAACCTTGACCCTGAGCGATAATAACTCATTAGAATCTTTGTTTGGTGGAATGTGTGAAGATAATAATTTACATGTAAAACTACAATATCGTTATAACCTCACAGCTCTGTGCTTCAGAAATAATCTATATAGACTTAAACTCTGTTTTCTTCTTTCTAACAAGTAAAACTACGTGACTTAGAACCAGATCTGATTTGTATTCTTTGTTTAAGTAAAAGCGTTGCCCAGATATTGCAGCCCAGGTTGAGATTCCGGAGACAAGTCAGTAGTATTAGTACTACACTATGTAGTAGGCCATGGGACGCCCACAAGCCAGCAGCAGGGGCGCCTGTTTATGCAAGGATGAGAAACTCTGCATGCCAGATAACACTAAGATTGGCAGATTGGCCACAATATCTTCACAAGTTAGCGTTAGCGTACTGAGCAAATGTGAGTCTGGAAATGTTGTGGAGAATGTTTTGCTGACTGCAATATCCTCCTGTGTGAACGGTTCGGCAGTGGGGCAGTGATGGTTCTTAAGAGGCATGTTCTTGGATGGCTGCACAGACCACTTTGCCAGGAACATCCTGTCTGCTCTAAGGTAATTGGAAGAGATGCGTAGACCCAATCGAAGACCATATGCTGGTGCAATGTGCCCTTGGTTAACTTCTTATGGAAATACACAGCCTTATAGGTCTGGAGTGTGTCAACAGTTACTGCATCTTGAAGGGAGTTTTTTTCTGGACTGGCATGTCTGTTCCTCAGATCTAAAATCAATGAAACCTTCTGGTATTCGTTCCATCAACTGAAGCATCATTACATCACACTCTTTCTAGGTGTTGATACATTTATAAATCCTGGTCTTGGACGAAACCCATCAGCAGGATGGCAAAATGCTGTAGGGAGGTCAAACAGCCACGAGGAAGACATGCGCACACACACACGCACACGCACACGCACACGCACACGCACACGCACACGCACACGCACACGCACACGCACACGCACACGCACACGCACACGCACACGCACACATATACCATAACTCATGGTAATGCTTAGTTGGAAGCCTTTAGCTTGTTTCTATAAAAAAGAAAAAGTATCTTGGGGTGATGGGAGACGATGATCCTGGCAGTATTTTTCCAAATATTAGATGAAAAGCTTTTTGTAAAAAATCGAATCTATCTTCTGTGAAAACACCATTTATGCTCAAAAAACAATTTATATAACAGAAATAATGTAAAATAATATTTTTTTGCAGCTCTGAAACAAATGCATGATGGAACACTACGTCTGCAGCGCAGTGGCCAGGGACATATATGATGTGCAAAAGTCATAAAAGAATTGGTGAACATGCCCGTAAAGGATAAATGTCATCACTTTTTCAATTTGTCAGCCTTACAGCAAATACACCATAACTGTCAACATTATTTACACCACTTAACTACTGTTGTGTAACTTATCGTGACACTTTATTTTCCTTAACTTAACCTAACCTTTAATATCCCATTGACATATTTCATGTCCTCATTTGTTGTAAAGTATGAACCATATTCTGTATTTATTGAATTTGCAACAAAATACCATATCTTCTGTTTACCCCAAAGAAAAGGTGCGCGTCGGAAACCATTGAATCAGAAATATTTCACGGACACGTCCTCACGGGGAAAGTGAAAAAGGGGGTTTGGACTGTATCACGAGCCAGTGACTGGAAATGTCTTTTGTCACTTTACTGTCTGCAGGTTTGGGCCGCGGCAAAGGGAGCACTTTGAAAAATAAGGTTCAGATCCGGACTAAAATGGAATTATGGAGTACTTCACACCTCACTGGCATTTGAACGCTCTCAGCAATATGGAGGCGAGCGGGATTTGACAGCCAGAAAATGATACAGATTGCAGGAGTGAAAAATACATATGATCCACATTTTTTGTCCTCGGATGAGTGATTCCGGTTTTCTCTAGCGGCGTGTAGGCAAGTCTTTCCTGTTCATTATGAACCCTTTGGTCGTCTCTGGGTGAAGGTTGAAGGTTCGTTTTTTAGGCCACTGGGTCACCTTGACCCAGAGATAGCACAAGAGTTAACATTAAAAGTTATTTATCTTTCAGTCACTCAATTGAATTAGAATTTCTTTTCTTTTTTTTGCCTTTTCTTCATATATATTTTATTCAAAAAATAAACTGGTCTTAACTGAAAGACATTTTTAATCAATATGACCATGAGTGGACTTGACTCAATTGGTCTACTATGATGTATAACCATCCCATAATTAATTAAAGCAGTAATTACATAATTTCTTTGGGTCCTTCAGCTCTTGTGACCATATTCACTCTAACAATGCTTTAACAAGGGATTTCGTCAGAAAGCTGTAGATGTACTTGAAAATCATTATAAA
Source organism: Callionymus lyra (assembly GCF_982586985.1). NCBI lineage: Eukaryota > Metazoa > Chordata > Actinopteri > Syngnathiformes > Callionymidae > Callionymus > Callionymus lyra. The sequence continues at coordinate 7,346,433 of NC_141834.1, forward strand.
ATAACTTTTTTTTTTCTTTTTGAAATAAAGAAATGAATAAAGAAATGATTGATACATTGAGTTATTCTTGTTAAACATAATAGGTTGCCAGGGAAAGTGAAGCCTCCGCTGATTTCAATTAGATTAAAGGGATTCTATTAAGCAGGAAAGCAATTACAGCTATTTATACGGATGCTAGAGATGCACTAAATTAAATGCTCTCCATTTATCTGGATGTCCATTAATAAGAAAAAATAAGATAACGCTTTTCAAGTCAGAACAAAATCTGTGAAAGTTACTTAAAGTATACCACGAGAAAGATACTGTTTTGATATCTGTTTAAAATTCTTCAAAAGTTGGAAACATCAACATATTTAATAATATCATTGTTTGAGTCTTTAGAGTAGTTTTTTATTATTATTGAAAGAAATTTCTCTTAATAGGATGAACTGTTGGAAACTGTTCAACATAGTTACTGAGCTCAGCACAACCTCAAGTTTTAAAATATGGATTTGAAGTGAAAAACACCTGTCACGATATCTTCCTGCGCTCAAATTGTCTTTCTTTCATAAAATTCTGAATGTCTCCGACAGCTCATTTGACAGATAATAAAAAAACTTGAGACACTCCGAGGGCAATATTCTGAGCACGGAAAAAGTGAAGACGCAGCAGAGATTGGATGGTATGATCAAATACATAGAAACGAAATTACCCGGTCAAAGAAACCATCCGTCTGTGATTCAATATACTAGATCTAATGGCCTCATTTAAATGATAATGGAATGGGGAAATTTGGCGGCTCCAAACGAGCCAGTCTGAATTTAAAACAATAATATTAAACATGTGTGCAGATGTGGTTCTGACGCTAAATAAAGCACTTGACATTTCAATTCCCATTTGCTTTGACCCAAAATGTGCTGTGTGAGAGGAAAACGTGACTGAGGATGGAGGTCTTTATTCATTTATTTAGGCTAAGTCTGTCTGGGTTTGAACACAGCATGTGACTACACTGCCCCTTTTTTACGTTATATTACCTTAATGTGACGAACATGAGGGAATAATTTGAGAAGCATCAGATTATTGCTTTGTCAGCGACTTCAAGACAAAGATTCAAGTTATTGTATTCCACGAAACCTGACACTGATTATGTTTCTGGATAGTTCTTTAAGTGTTTATAGCTAAATTTATTTTCAAATAGTTTCAAAGTGTGATGTTTCCCAGGAGTTATTTCAAACACTGTTGTCTATTTGTCAAGAATTTATATAGCAATAGGAACTCTGGATTGATGATGCCTAACATCTATAACATATAAAAAAGGTTACATACATGATTATAAACATCTTTTGAAAAGCCTTATCAATGGATGGAAATGTCTTGTGAATTTGCCTATATTGCAACATACACAAGCCCTTCATAAAAGTCGTTTTTTTAGGTTTCATCGGGCAATTTTTCAATCCCAAAAGAACATCTTATCAAACATTATGATGTACAAATGGTTTCCTCCTATGTGTTGTATGTGGAAATAATAATAATAAAGATTCCATAATTCATCCAAGTTCGCTCACAGAGATTAGTTTGTGGTCTGAGTATCTCAGTAAAGTCTTAGTATTGTCCGTCTTTGATTCTCTTAGACCATGGTCTCGTTAATCCCTGGGTCTTGACCACAAGTTTGCAGTTAAAAATATGGTTCCATGTTCCTACCTTCTACCGGTACAGCCCAGTCGAATCACCGATGCCACAGTCTGGAGAGTTAACCACAAATGTGCAGCTGTGGACCTCGGATCGCTACACATTTCAACCATCATCCTTCAGGAAAATTGTGTTATCAATGTTCCTGAAAGATTTAAATAAAAAATTATTTGAAAAGTTACGGTTTACAGTAGCTTAAGATGAAATAATATCCCATGGATTAATTGACAAAAGTATGATTTAGTTAATATCACGGTTTATTGTGAATAATTCCCTCGAGTTTCTTTAAATATCATCATGTTTTTTTTTTTTACATGAACTCATAAAATAAATAAAGTTTCTCTCTTATATAGTCGACCTTAATCTCCATCCCACTACTTGATATGTGTAGTCATTGAAACTAAAAGGTTCAATTTCAGACTAGAATGGTTTATAAATCCCTGGACGTCTTTCAACACTAATCAGCTGTAGTTTAAGGTAAAAGCTTTACAACAGTTTACTTGAAATCTTTAAAGCCTCATTCAAATGAGCCGTAAACACTTTCACCTTAAACCAATTGAAATTCATTTCTGCAGAGAGAACTGTCTCTATAAGTGCCGCATCTCTCACTTGCCTGCTCGTCAATGCATCTCTCAGTCTTCTGCTTTATCACTTCTTTTTTTTTTTATCATTTCTAACCTATCACGACCTGTTGCCCTTGAGTTCACCTTCCAGCACTTTCTTAAGATAACTCTAATTATTCTGCATCAGGAATTCTTCATTCTTAGCTGGTGATCTATAAGAAGGCTGACGTGGAGAACACATGATAAAGGTTGGATTTAAAAGGATGTATCAGAGAAACCTTATAGATTTAAACTTCTACTAATTGAGTTTCAAATTGAAATGGCTGTTCTACACCAGCGTGACTATGACTGGTTCAGATACTTGTCTAATAAACGAGTCCGTGATTGTTAGCAGCAGCAATTGGTGCTAATAAGGTGTGACTAGATTTCTCGGGAGCAAATTATGCGTTGCCTTATAGTGCATCGTAGCAACATAATCCTCAATGTCACCGCTTGAAATCTGTTAGGATTTCATCTTACTCTGCTCATTTCAAACCATCGTACACATCTATACGTTTAATATAAGTACTGTAAAACTGCTGTGCTCGAAGGATAAATGACCTCCACCTATGAGGTTTTTTTTGTCCAAGTATCAGTTTGTTTTAAAGCAAGAATAACTAAAAAAAAAAGTATTTAAAAGAAATTGTCAGAAAAGTGATTATTCATGTTGTTGTTTATCTTTAGTTTAATCTGGATTGTCATTTGTATTTCTATGCACTTTTGATGGTAATAACCATGAAATGATTGTAAGTTTTAAACTTCTATTTTTGCTGTGAAGCAATTCAATTTTCTAGCTCTCAAAAGATAATGTGTCATTAGAAAGTATGTGTCCAAACATGCTGTTAAAAGATGTGAAAAATTATATTTACCTTTTCTGTGGGAGAAACTAACATGCTGTTATAGAGTGTGCAGTTCATATTTTATTCAGCACATGTTTCTAACCCCTGGATCCCACTGAAGGGGCAGGTTTTGCAACATCTCGCTCCGGTTAAGGATGGACAATAAATCGGTGTTTATTTGACCCATCTGTCCTGCGTCTTTCATGTTTGTCTTCTTCACTTTTCCTCATTTTGGCGCCTCATCCCTGACATATAATATCTCCTTCTGTTTCTGCCTCGTTTAGACACTTTCCCAAAGTGCTCAGGACAAAAATAGAAGATATATTATTAGCAAAGGACTCGCCTTGGACGCACCAGATACTTGTCATAACTTTATAAAGACCATAAATGACACAAAAATTTGAAAATGTATACAATGTTTGTCATTATAGTCTTAGGAGACAATAATAAAAATAAATAATGATGTACCTTCATATTTGGGTGGAAAAGTCCAGAGAGATCATTTTATTCTTATTTAATTATTAACTTTAGCGTCTTAAAAATGTAGTATTTTCTCTCTGTTTGAGTGTACACTCAAAAGATTAACTCCTGGTTTAACAAAAGATTATATTTTGTGGTGTATTCAATTTTTTCCATTGTTGTTCCAGACAAGATTCTATGTTTAAATATCAAACAACACGGCCAACTATTTTCAGCTCCTGAGCCAGAAGAACAAAAAAACAAAGTTGTTTTTCATCTTGCTTTGACCCGCTGCAATTGGATGATCACAGTGTCTAACTTTTGTTTTTAAATCTTAAAAATATTACAGATGAGAAAAAAAAAGTTGTATTTTCCCTCAAGAAATGCAATCAAAAGGTATGAATCACATCTATTGCATCTGGACTTTATTAAATTAAGCAAAATGTAGGTATTTTCTCTAAAGAACAATAAAGTTTCCAACTTTACAAAAGCCAATAATCCCAAACAAGTGAGGATGGAAGCAGCTGAGCAGCCTTGCCAGAAGTTAATGCACAACAACTCCAATGTAATTTATTCCAAAGGCAGTGTGAATGTCAGGCCAAGCTTTCCAGTTGTCACAATGGTTAATGTCTCCACCAGACTGTAGAAATCCATTATGGCTATCTGCTCATGATGTCAAACCCAAAAGGTAAGAGCTTCCTGACATTACCCGTGATGCATCTTCGCTTCATCTAACTTCATCTTTTCTCCTCTCGGCAGCACAGAAATTGCTTCTCGTCCATTAAAACGAACAAGACTCTGAAATCAGAAGTATCTGAGCATTTTTTACACTTAATGAAACTTCAAATAGTCAAGTCAGATGTACACTGTGTGTACTAGTGCGTGTCTTATTTTCCATTTTTCGGTGTCTATATTGATGACAAAGTCCCTCTCAGAGATGATTCATCCACAGGCTCGGATGATAATCAACTCTTATCTGGTGGAAACATGTGAGGAGATGCCACTTGCTCTTATATAAGCCATTGTTGTAGTAGAGTGTGTAAATAGTGTGACTCACAAATCATTGTGTTGCTTGACAAAAATACATGAGCCTGTGTGTTTTTATTTGACTTGTTTCTTTAGATTTCTCAAATTAAACCTTAAGTATTTTCATTAAAATAATAATAATAACATATTTGTATTATCTAAAGACATGACCTGGAATTACAACTTATTTTTTGTTCTTCAGGTTTTATTTGTTGACGTTTAAATGGTTTTGTCCTTTAATTGCATCAGAAATGGTCTGTGTGTGTATAAGTGTGTTGTGTACTGACTTCAGAAAAATGGACAATTTATGGAAAGGACCAACAACTGTGTTATTCTTTTGATGGTCTTATGAAGCTTTATAAATTGTTTTCTTATTTTTAAAACTCAAGGTGGTGCCAACAGTTTAAAAGTACCATGAGGTTTTAATTGAATAGTTATTTACAATAATAGAGAATAAATTGGAGAGCGCCATATACTGGGTTATTATAAACAAGAGACTGCTTCACGAAGCATCATGAACTCAGCACTATGCAATTCCAGATTTCTATTTTTATGGCCTCTAGTTTTCTTTTTAATCCTTGTTAACTATTAGTGGATCAACATTATCCAACACAACGTTCTGAAGATTTTTGTATTCTATCAAATCTTGGAACGTCCCAATAATTTCTCCGGTTTGACTTTGACTTGATGAATCATGAAGCTTCATAGATCTCAGTAGGTGGTGCATGAGTTTTCATCTTATCATCTTATCCCTGTCACCACCCGTAACTGCTTTGATGAACTTCTTAGACATCATACTTCTTTCCTTGTAGGTCTTATTTCCAGGTACTTTTCTCTATTGCTAAGCGATTTTTTTGGTGTTTTGCAGTTACAGTTGTTACTTATTTGCGACCTCTTTCTTTATATCCATCTTGTTCTTTGTCATGGAGTCCGTGTTTACCATCGTCCCTTCTTTCATGTGATGGATTATTTATTTCTTATCTCTCCACTTATTGTGCATTAGCTCTGAGAAAACGTGTGCTGTATTGATAAACGCTGTATCAGCAGCAAAATAACATGATAATCTATTGATATTCAAATATTTCTATTAAATATTATTAATTAATGTATTACATGCCAAGTGAGGGAGATTGTTCTGATCTCCTTTTGTTGATTGTCAGGCCACTGAAAATACATGTAGGTGCAATTTAAATTAAATTAATACCACATTCAATGTGTATTAAATAAGGACGACTACTCTCTTCTCTTCTAATTCTTTCTTTAGAGTTTTCTTTAAGGGTATATCGTTTTGGAATGTATATTTTACACTATCCTTTTTTATTTCTATTCATTTTTTATTTTTCTTCAGACCCATGCCATGCCCTGTATTTCAGCTAGTCTTTATCTAGAGTCCCAACTCTAAGTCTAATGCAATGTAACAAATGTGTGTGTTGAACAAAGTTTTGTGCGTTTAATTTTTTTAAAATGTTTTATTTAGTTTTGTATGGAAGCAACTGTGTGCCATCGGACTTGCGAAACTTTAAAAAAGTATTGATACAAAAATATAACACAATACTAAGTATCGGTACCATCTCATTTTTATTGTTTATTTTATTTATTAATTTTCCCTACCTTAGAAGCTTGTTATCATAGTTCCTCTTTCTTTTTGCACAACTGTTTATTTTTATTTTAACTTGTTGTTCGGTTAATTGTTACATGTTATTTTGCATATTTGTTTCTTTTTTATATCCTTGTGGTATAGAAAATGGTATCAAATATTTGATAGTATCAGATTAAACATTTTACAGATACCTCTACTATATACAAGGCAATGTTTATTTGTAACTTTGAAAGATAAATAACTAATAAAATCACCATAATTATTCTATCGAAATCAAAGTTTTAAGAATACATTTGTAAACAGTAACTATGGAAGCTTAGGTATTCAAATGTCATATTCCTGCCACCATCTTTCAGTGCATCTTGAGGAAATCTTATACAGTTAACACTAAAACCTTGTTCAGTACGTCTTAATAAAATATCTCCATTAAACATGCATTCCCTGAATGATTCAGAGTACATACCTTTTAAATTTCTCGGCGGTATTTCCGCGGGTATGTTCCACTCTCCACGTCCGCGGAGACGTGGCTTTAGACTCCTGATCAAACAACAACATTTATTTGTGTGTACTGGAATGCCGAGGTACACAGAGTAATTATCTAAGCCTAATTACCTCCTGCAATACGATACATTCCGCGCTACACACTTTACAGTTTGTGGGCTGATGCAAGCTGACAGGAGCAATTTCTCTTCATTAGTCCAGCTCGTGCACCGGCGGACATGAGACGTGAGCGCACATGAGTCGGAGGTACAACGCCGGCGAGTGCATCCCTCCATCTGCAGTCTTCATTAACACTGAGCAAGATATTCCGTTGCAGAAGACTCCCTGCCTTCTCCCTCCCAGCGCTCGCTCTCGTACAATCAGAACACACTTTCATCGCAGGTGGCCAGGCGTGTGGTTGAGTGAATCCCATCAGAAGGAGAGTAGATCTGCCAAAATGTTTAATCAGTGATACACATTGGCGTCGGTAGCACCTTGAATACTTCAGTGAGGCGGCGATGCTCGTCCCTCTCCCTGAAGACCAAAGGATTTGAGTGTGTGAGCGGCTGCTTCATTTCATGTGTGTTTACTCGCGCTGATCAAATATGGAACTGCACATTTCAATCAGAGAGACTAACACTCGAGTGGGTCTCTCTGGTATAGGTAAACATGATGTACATATACTGTAACAATTAGGTTTTTAAAGATGAAACATGTTTTCACACAGTGTCGTCCAGAAGGAGACTATAGAGTGTGAAGAAGAGTTTGATTTTCAACAAAGTGTTCTGTGTTAACATTATGTTACTTCTCGATGCTATACTTTCAGCTAGCATTGCTGGTGTTTAGGCAATTTAGCATTTCACTCTGGTAAATTGAGATCTTATGAATGTAATACTAAATGATCTACAATACAATTCTGCAGCAAGAATACTGACCTGCTCTCGTAGAAGAACTCACATTTCCCCGATCCTTAAAACTCTTCCCTGGCAGAAGTTTCTATCAGGATCAATTCTCAAATTCTGGTTCTTACTTTCAGATCTATCAAAACTATTCATGGTCAGGCTCCTCCTTCCATCAGTGATCTGATCCAGCCTTACACCCCAGCTCGGGCTCTGAGGTCTGTGGATCAGAATCTACTGATGGTTCCTGAACACACTTCAGGACCAGAGGTGAGAAATCCTTCCAGGCTGTTGTTCCTAAGCTTTTGAACGATCTTCCTCTCTCTATATGTTTGATGATCTACTGACTCCTTCAAGAAACATCTTAAGACATTTTTAATTTGTGCAGGATTTTCCTTGATTTGATGAGACTCTTGTGTTGGTCTTATATGTCTCAGGCATTTAAAAGTATATTTTTTAACTGTGTATTGTTTTGTTTGTTAAAGCGCTTTGTGACCCTGGTCTAGAAAAGGCGCTTTACAAATAACCTTTACCTTACTTACTTTACAATGTCTTCTGCAAGGTAAGGACAAGAAAAATGCCCAAGTAAAGGACAAAATAAGAAAGTAAGATACAAACATTGGATACCTGTATTTTGTTTTATTTTTTTGTTTTACATTACATTTACCGGAGGCCTAAAAAACAAGGGTTAACATTAATTTACTTCTCAATGCTATATTTTCAGCTAGCATTGTTGGTGTTGGAGCAATGTAGCACCAAATTGCCATCATGTACTGATAGAAGACTACATTATATATGATGTATTTTAATAGCGGCCTAAAGAGGGAAAATACAACAAAATAAATCCCTATAGATGATTTGAAAAATACTTTAGTAGGAAAAAAACTTTTTTTTTCATAATTTTTCATAGTTTTTTTCAAACAAATTTAATAATAATAAAATGTATACTGTTATCTAAAAGCATATATTATTATATTTTATTATTTCTTCAATTGGGTATAGTTTTCATTTGGTCCTTAAAAAAATCAGAATATTCAGTTAGATTTAACTCAACTCAACTTTGTTTATGGAGCAATTTAATTTTCTTTTTTGCAAAATTGGCTTTACATAAAATGTGAGCATACAATGCAAAAGTTTAGTTTAGTTTATCACAAACATAAATGAAATTAGAAAACATTTGTCATTTCCTCCATACACATGTCACACCTAAAGTTCCCCGTCGCTTCTCACTCACAACCTTATCGAAGGGCTATTGTGTGTAAACACTGGATGATATGAGTCTGTTTTGTTGCAATGTTTTTATGATTTATTTTTATTTGTAAAATTCTCATGCTTTTGGTAGAAACACCAAAGAACTTCTTGATGCAGGTCTTGCTTTATTTATTCCGATTTTTTTTTAAATATCAAAACATGATGACAAATATCGCCATGTTTGCCTTTGTCTCCTGGTATCTTGCCTCCTACCCTATGTAGCTGGGATAGGCTTCCACCCCTTTGACCTCATAAAGCCATCTTTAAAAAAAATGTATTTCCATGGTCCGGCTTTATGTAGACATAATTCGTGTTAGAGGTATTCGCGGACAAAACCCCTCACAAATGTGCTAAAAAATAACTCACAAAAACACTTGGACTTGTATCAAGGTCGTCCCATTTCCTGTTAGTATTTTCACTCGTATGCAGGCATTTCTACAATTTACTTTTCTTCACAAAATGGTCACTTTTTCCAAATAAAAGCATTTCAGACTTGTTTAAAACATCCAAAAGAACTTCATTTAAATATTAATATATTCTCTTAATATACTGCATAATCAAGTGAATCTTTTCCTTTTTTAACTTTTTTGACCTCTTAAGTTATTTACCACCATCATCTTTGTTTATTCAAACATATTTTCTTTTCCTTCCATTTGGATACAGAACAACAAGAGCACAGTGCATAGATCTTTATTTTCTTGTTCATCTGGTTCCCTGTCACTGCAGCTTGGCAACTACCTGGGGACCAGTTGGTTGCTCGGTAATTGAGGATAGACGGGGTTAGAAACAAGCCAGCGCCAAATCCTGGGCAGATCAGCCATTATTCCAAATTGAGGAATATCTCGCTGCGGCGCTGCTGACATTTTCATTTATTTTCATCACATTTGGAGAGAAAGGAGGTGAGATAGTTGTTGCAGAACTTCCATCAAAACAAAAGTTGAAGAGCATTCAAGTGTGAAAATGGTAAAAAAAAAAAAAAAAAAGTTTATTTCTGTGTGAGTGGCTTTCAGAGGTAGAATATTTTCCGCTGCCAAGTGTTCTGATACTGTACGAGGGATGGGAGCTCTTGCAGCCTAAATAGAAATTGAGAAAAGTGAGATCTGAAGCGTCAACTGGAGCCACGAGGGAGAGAAGTCAGAGGGCGAGGTGAGGAAGATCTTTAGTCTTGCCCTGAATCTGTTCATATATAGATCCTGAATGGAAGGAAGATTATCTCAGCTACAGTGCTGACAGTTCTTGATTTTTACTGAACTAATCCAGGGGGTAAAGAAGTTAACTTTATGCTTGTAATGTCTTCAAGTAAACAGTGTGTGAGTGACACACACTCGTGGGCAATTAAACTTCCCCAGGGGCCACATTTTATACAGTATAAAGTAAAATCATGATAAATTTAATTCAATTTATTATTTCGTCCTATTTTGTGTAATCGTTTTTTTTGGGGAAAAAAAAACATTTAAAAAGTGAAGGACAAAAAGTCCTGAAACAAAAACCATATACTCATATTTAGAGAGTTTTAATGAATAAAAAAAAGTGTTAGTTTCTACTTGGACCTCATTATGGCCACATACATTCAGTTGAGGGGTCGCATGTGGCCCCAGTGCCACACTTTTCCAAGGTCTGCACTAGACAATCAATTAACTTTTAATATGAATATAAAAACAGTTTGGGGAGTAGTTTAATCAATATATGTTTTCTACCATCCTTTACATGGAACTTATAATTTAAAGCAAATAGTAGAACTGCAGACTGGTTGACGTCAATGGTACCAGACGTTTGGCCTTTAGTGTGATTGAGTGTGACTGATGTGAGCAAAGTAAGTAAGTAAGTAATAGTCATTCGTAAAGTGCCTTTCTAGACCAGAGTCACAAAGTGCTTTAACAATCAAAAACAATACCCAGTTAGAATATATACTTTAAAAGATCAAGACAACATAAGACAAACACAGGAGTCCTAGAAAATCGAGGAAAAGGCCTGCAAAAATACGAATGTCTTAAGATGTTTCTTGAAGGAGTCAGAAGATCCATCAAACACAGAGGGAGAGGAAGATCGTTCCAAAGCTTAAGAGCAACGGCCTGGAAGGATTTCTCTCCTCTGGTACGGAACCATCAGTAGATTCTGATCCACAGACCTCAGAGCCCGAGCTGGGGCGTAAGGCTGGATCAGATCACTGATGGAAGGAGGAGCCTGACCATGAATAGATCTGAAAGTAAGAACCATAATTTTAAAATTGATCCTGAAAGAAACTGGCAGCCAGTGAAGAGCTTTAAGGATCGGGGAAATGTGAGTTCTTCTATTAGAGCAGGTCAGAATTCTCACTGCAAAGTCTTCTATTAACTGCAGACGAGACAGCTTCTTCTTGTTTAGACACAAAAAAAAAACGTTACAATAGTCTTAACAAGGAGACACAAAAACATCGATAACAAGCTCCAGATCATGTTATGACAGCATTTTTCTAAGTTTAGAGATTTTTCTAAATTGAAGGAAACAGTTTCTGGTCAGTTTTCTGCAGAGTTGAACTAGAGACATGTCTTTGTCAAATACAACACCCAGGTTTCTCAGACTCAGTTTGACAGACTGACCTAAGTCACCCAAGTACTGACTCAAACCAAATCAGAGGATCTTTGGATAGACATAACCACCACTGTGTTGACAGACTTTATCCAAAGACTTATCTGAATACAGAAATCAGTTTTTATTTGTCAGAAGAGACCCCATGGTTTTTCTTTTCCTCAAAAAACTGCTGCAAAGTCTTGAGATCTGTCTTTATTTATTTGTTTATTTTAATATAGTTATTCAAAATGCTTAACACACACAATACATGTATTCTTATGTTTCTGCAATATTCAATAGATATATCCGCTTTTGTTATTAAAGCCAACATATGCAAGACTCAGAAAATCGTTTCTGGTGACCCCATGTGTAGTAAAAATGTAACTGCAATGCCGTGATATTTGAGGCACCATTTGAGGATATTGGCAGATATATCTTGTTTTACATCAAGTTTGAAACGTTTTTCACTTCTCAGCAAAGTCTGTTACCATCGCTATTTTATATCTTGAATAAATATAATGATTTTATATTAACTGTTTAATAATATAAAAGTCACTTAATCTACATTATTCTTTTACTTCTCTGCGGATACCTGAATTAAAATACATTTTCCTCCATATAATGAGATTCCATGCAAAAACATATTAAACCCTCCATCATTCGATATATTCACTGTGAAAAAGAGCTTTAAAGAAACCATGTGGAGTAGAAAGTGAAATGTTTCTATTTTAATATTCCATTCCACTGAGGGCCAAATAGATTTCAATAAAAAAATACAGTTGTCTTCTTGTCATATTGCAGTTCACATTATTACTGAAACATTCTGTTGAAGTCACATTTGCTGTACAATGTACATGTTTTCTAAGCCTCGACATGTCAAAGATTAATAATTTATTTTATGGTAGTGATTTGTATCTTTTGGCCCCTACCTGTAGAAGAAAATTGTACCAGAATAGCAATTTCCTGCTTGTATCTTGTTTTCTTAACAAACGTATAGGATACAACTTTTTTTTTCCAGGCCTTCGGGTCATCTTGACCCTGAGATAACACAAGGGTTGAAATTAATGTTTTCTTTGTAAAAAAAAAAAATGCTGTATCTTATGTGTTAATTTCTTATCAATCATTATGAATTGTGCAATATCTATTGATTGTTCAAAACAAATTAAGATCACATGGTACATAGGTTTCATATCATTTAAAATGGCCAGTTTAGGATGTGATCAATCAATACACTCCATGAATTACAATCATTGACTGCCATATACAGTATATGTTGCAGAGGATGTGGACTAGCATCCCATAAAATATTACAACATTTTTAATCAGGCAAAAATTGATCATAAAACATCATATTTTAGCGTATATGTTACACTTAATGACCGTCTTACGTCTCTTCTAGAAGATATTGACTACTGATCATGTTTTAAATATCATAAATCGGTCATAAGACTTGTATGGAGATGAAACCATCATCTTTATAAATCAATATTAAATGTTAAAAACCCTACTTTTTTGACAGACTGTGTCACTCTTATTATTTTTTTCAACGTATGGTCTAAACAACAATTACGGTTATGTATCTTGGAAAGAAGAAGCAAATCCTTTAATCAAAATATATTCAGGCTTGTTTTTTTCCATCCACAAATACATCTTAAACTCACCCCCCGGTGATTTTTCAACGGATAATTAAATTAAGAAAATCTGCTTATACATCCACCTACCGGGTGTTTCGTTGTTTTCCCCCTCAATTTGCATTGTTTAACACCTTTAGTTTCACGCTAGCATGAATCATGCTCGTGCAAAAACAGTTAATTTACTCATCACGTGGAGAGGAAAGATGCATGATCCTACTAATGGAGGCAAGAAGAACCACAAAACCATAAACGCAGCACTTTAGAAGCGGTAAATGGGTGGATCTGTCTTGTCGTCCGCGACAAATAGGCTCATGGGATCGGTACAGTGTTGGGATGAATGAGCTGTTGGTCCCAACACCAGGAGGCCACTGTTAATAAATGGTGCGCTTGATCTGGGGGCCGGCTACGCAATTGTATTTGGACAGGCTGATGAATCGGGGACTAGAAGCTGTCCCCGCTTTTCCCCTGAACACCGGTGATAATTCATTTCAGTGAAAGTGTAGTGCCATCTTTGAACCGTAGGTTTTTTCTGGGGGAACACGTTTGTCCTCGTATCACTTTTGATCCGGGGTTTGTGGTCCTCTTTTTAAATCAATGATTCAGAAATATCAGGGAAATTGGGGAAAATATTTTTTAACTGTAAATAAATTATAATTGAGCATAAAAGAAAACACCAGTGCAACTTCAACTACATTTAATTGATCAAATATATTCAGATGTCTGGTGTCATTATGAGGAAACTAATATATTCCTGACCAAGCTGTGGAAATTCAAGAAAATTAATTGAAACGCAAAGCTCTTTATTAGATGGTGTTACACAGCAAGTCATGTACAACACTGCAGGTAGGAGCAAAAATATGATAAAAGTGCAAATGACATGGGGCTCCATTAGCATAAAAAAGTGTTGATCATTTTACAAATGAAGGTTTATCTGTATCCTTCAGGAAGACACTGTGAGGAGGTCATTACTTCCACCTTGTAATGAGTTCTACTGTCAACCTGAGCCCAGCAGTTCAAACATCCCACTTGCAGCTCGTGTGGATTTTTCTTTTTCTTTGTTCTGCAAGATGATGTTGAAAATATTCCTCTCTGATCTTAGTGGATTGATAATTCTATTATGCATATACAAAACAATGCTATTAAAGGATGCAATTTAATTAAGAGGATAAAAAAAAATCACAGACGCTGATGTAAACCAGTTGTGTTTGGAACCTGCTCTGGAGCGTTTAATGCATCCTTAAATTTGGTCGTTAAGTCTTATTAACCTACATAATTACCATAATTGCTCCGTCAGATAATTGGAATCTAAATGTTAGAAATATATGGAACAACAACAACACAAGTTATTTACCCCAACTGCTCTTTTTGAATAGCACGTATTTCCATTCATTCCCTTCTCTTGTTTTCGTTACTCACAACTGATAGTTCACTCATTTTTAATCAATCCATTGAAAGTGTCATTTTTTATTAAATCAGTTCAATAAAATATATTCTTTGTTTATTTTGCACAAAAACAAATGTCTTTATTTGGAAAATTGCTTTACGCAATCCATTTTTTAAATGAATAATCTTTTTTTTGTTTGAAAACTAAAATTGATTTAACAAATGGTTCACGGACCCTATGTTACTTGTTTGCTTTGTATTGTTGTTTTAAGGTATTTTAAAGTGCGAATAGACCATAATATATACAGTATATTTAAATGAAAAGCACTTTTAAGCACATTTTTTGCAGCTAAATGCCAGTGACTCATTAAAAAATGTTTAAGACTGATTCTTTTGGGTCACGACCAAGTGCAACATCAGAAGGAGGATGTGCAAAAAAAAGCAAGTAAGTAATATTTATTTATATAGCGCTTTTCGAGACCAGGGTCACAAAGCGCTTAGACAATCAAAACAATACTCAAAAAAGTACATACTTTAAAGATCAAGATAATACTGAGAACAACACAGGAGTTCGAGAAATTCAAGGAAAAGCCTGAACAAATAGAAACGTCTTAAGGTGTTTCTTAAAGGAGTCAGTAGACTCCATCAAGCGCAAAGAGAGAGGAAGATCGTTCCAAAGCTTAGGAGCAACAGCCTGAAAAGATTTCTCTCCTCTGGACCTGAGCCGTGTGCGTGGAACCATAAGTAGATTCTGATCCACAGACCTCAGAGCCCGAGCTGGGGTGTAAGGCTGGATCAGATCAGTGATGTAAGGAGGAGTCTGACCATGAATAGCTCTGAAAGTAAGAACCAGAATTTTAAAGTTGATCCTTTGTGCAAAAAAGTGCAAAAACCTGAAGTTTATCGAATATCCGCTTGGCTGTCTGTTGAAAAGGTGGAAGTCACGCACACAGCCAGCCAAAACCGCTTGTCTTAAGCATCATGCTGATCTTAAAGTGGGGGTGAAATGGTGAAGACAACCAGAGGGGTGTATTTTTTAATGGCAATCATCTTCAATGTTTAGAAATCATTAATAAAATGCTAATTTTCGCTAGTTCTAAGCCTCGCCTCTTGACTTTAACTTGATTTAGACTGCCAGGCAAGTTCCACAAATGCTTTCTTCAGGGATCTTTGCACTTTGATTAAGTAAGTAAGTAACTTAAGGTAAGCTTCCCTGCATAACTTTCATATTAGACATCTGAACAATGTAAGTCCAATACATCTTGTTGTTCCTGTGACGGGTCTGTTACCTTTGCTATAATCTCTGCTTAAATCCACTTTTATAATCACACCGATGTTAATTCATTTTGATTTTGTTTTTATTATCGGCAAACATTTATAGAATAGTCATTTACATGTCAATCAGTAAAACAAATAAATGAATATTATATTAATTTCCATTAAAAAAAACAACTATATATAACATTATTTTTAGCTAATAAAAAATCTATATAAATAGATTGGAATAAAATAAGTCGAACTTTAAACACTCAACAGTCTTCTCAAAGATTGTTGCCTCAGGGATTGGCTTCAAAACCATTCTATATTATTATAATATATACAGTCTATGTCACGACCCACAAGTTAGATAACTTACTTAAAACATTTCCACAGTTTTCCTCCAAACTTTCCGATTTAGAAGAAATGAAAAGACATAAATTCTTTAGAACAATCTTCTGAAGCCAATAAAAGTAAATAACGTTTTCACAATATTACTCCTCCATGACAGCACCCGAACAAATACCATTAAACAAATGTGATTATTGAAACCTCTTCAAACTACAAAGTTTTGTATGGGGATTATAAGATTATTCTGCGGCATCTTTTTCTGTGGTAAATGGTTTACCTTCAAACTTGAATTCACTCGGAGGAGAGTACTATGTGTATTGTCTGGAGGCGAGTGATCTTCACCATTTAAGTGTGATCTTTAATTTTCAGTTAATTAGAAAAGCTTCATTGAAATTCATGCTGTTGCTCTAGTGCTACAAAGCAGCACAAATCTGGCTGGAGGAAGGGAATTTGCAATAATCTGTGGAATCTTTCAGGTTAACGTTTCTCGCAGCTTTCGGTCTTTGCTGAACCTTCCGTGTCCTTCGTCCAGGTTGTGTTGAGACTGGGAAATTGTCTGGCTCTGTTTTCTGGCGTGATGCTGGATGCTTTCAAATGCATGAAACAATGTTATTGCTCTGAGGCACGCGGGACACCAGAACAGATTGTTCCCCATTCCGACATAGCCTTGAACAATAAGGCATGTATTTCACTTTCATTTCTCTCCAGCTGTGTCCAAGATTGAGGCGGTATGATATGGGTGATTCCCCTCAAAAAGAAGGATGAAATAACTTTTTATTTTCTTTAGAGATTAGTACTTTCTTCAAAACCTACAGGGGTTGATTTAGTACTCTAAATTGCCAATAGGTGTGTGTGAGAAAGAGTTAAACTGTAGAAAAAATGAATGCAGGAATGATCTACTATGTGAATTATTATTATTTTATTGTGAATTTTGCTCCAGAACAACACATGACAGTACAGTAAAAGACAGTCAGCTCTTAACTCAGAAGTCTCATCCAGTTTACAGCCTCTGTTGCAAACATATCATTTCTGGCTCCGTAAATCTGTCTTCAGGAGATTATAATTTAAAGTTTTATAACAATTTTCCAACATAACGTAATATTGATTTTAATTAAGATAGCAGTTACATGAATGAATTTAAATCTTGTGAGATAAAGTTGATGACAAAGGACGAGAGGATAGTATAGAGCTGACTCCAGCTGCTTTTAAAGCTGAGGTTTAGACATTTTTTATTTTAATTCTATTAATTCAGCCAAATATATTGTATTTGGTCATATAGTGAGCTAAATATATTGCATTTAATCAGGAGTTGACTATATCGTCTTGAATCCGATCATGAACTGAATATATCATATTGTGAGCTAAATATATCTTGTGTAATGTGAATAAAAGGCAGTGTCAAGACCAATCTTCGATGTTACGTTTTAATCATAATTTAAGTGGAACACAATTTACACATGGTAGTGTTGATGAGAGTAACACATATTTTTTCCTGAATCCATCTAGTATCATCTTGCCAAACAAATGAGTGGGATGCCATCAGTCTAACTCTTTACATTTACGTCTTGATTCTTCTGCACTTATTTGATATGAATCTTGTTTGATTACGACAAGATGAATAACATACTAGCAATTATCAAAACACAGGATGAAGTTTACAACAACTCAACCCAGATAAGTATTGCAGATGGGCAAAGGTCATTTTATGGAGGATCTTGAGGGGAGGTCATGAACTTTTGAAATAGTAAAATAATGACAAAATGTCTGTGTGAATGATTATTTTAATGCCATTGAATGTATCGTTAATATATTGCGAGATGTTTCAGTCCTATTTTTTCCAAGGACATGAGTATAATTTGTGATACAAAACGTTTGCCTTGTGTTCGACCCACAGTTTTAATCCTCCTTCATGCTTTTGTCTTATGGTTTTTCAAAGCAGGTTTTTTTTTTAACGTGAAAAACCATCGCATGAGCCAAGGGGGAAACTTCTACATGAATATGACTGGGATTGAGATCCAGGGCTAGAAAAGTAGCCCCCAAAATCAGTTTGACAGAAGTCTGAGTGACTGTGCCTCGGCCAAATGACTACCTGCTTACACAGAGACAAAACATGAAACACTGCTGCTCAATCTGCATGTGTCTCATACAGGCTGCATAATGCATCAAGAACATGAATAATTCACAGAAACAAGTGAAGGGAATCTGTTTGGTGTTCTGCCAACTCCTTCCCTCTTCTGTCTCTTCCACCTAAAAGCCCGGTTTAGTCTTTTGTGGGGAACAAACACGAAACAGACGTCCATGTTGTCGTGACAGATGGCAGGCTGGGTGAGTCTACCACCCCGAGCAACTATGTGATGGAAGTGCAGGTTGCCATGGAAATTCATTTGAGAAATAGTCTTTCCTGTTAGCACTGAGCGCCCGTTCGTACCGCGAGCATCGCTAACTGGTCAACCACGTCGATATTGCTTTTGAAAATGACACGAATGTGGTCAAAATATACCACTATCAGAATAATCGCACCTCAAATGGCGCCACACCAACCTCTGTCAAGACCCTGAGATCACAAGTAATATATCTACAGTTTGGCATCGGTTGCTGGAACATAGTTTGAGCTTTCGAACTGAGCGGATTTCAGAAATGACTAGGCTGGGATTCCTTTATCAACTGAGCACTTCTTCACCTTGATCAGTCCTGTGTCGGATTGAACATCCACTTCCCTTTACCGAAATTGCCCGAGAGCCAGTTGTCATTGCTCCCTAGCCCATTTGGGGGTATTTTGTTGAAACTATGGACTGTAGAGTCAGAATAAAATATTCTTCAGTGACCTTTAGATCTGAACCCTAAGTTTTGCCAAGCCATGGCAGTACATGGACATACCAGTCCATGGAGCATGTGTTACCGAGCCGCACATAAAGGACACAAATATGTGTGTTTAAGTGTGTCTTCAAATAGATGTTGGACTCTATTGTATGATCAGTATGTGTCTGTGTTTGTACAAAAATCTCTTTTCATTGAAATATTTACGTTACAAAATCTGCTTAAGAACCGTCCACTGAAAATACGCAATTTTTTTACAAGCTAAAAATCCTGTTTACTATAACCACGCCCACTCTGTTGTGATTGGTCAAACATTAAGGTTTGTCACGCAGCGATATCAATATCCAAGGGACTTATTGTATAAACAAAGCACGGCGTTCTTTGCTGCTGGAGGAGGAGTGAAGCCAATGGACTCCATTCTTGTAAACCTCTCATTTGCTGTGATTTCAGATGGGGGAGAACTTTATAAAGTAATAAGATCATAACATGGTCATGATCAGAAATTTACTGCATCTTAAAGAGGAGGACTTCAAAATTGCAATGAAAAGTTGGGTTTTGGCATGAGTTGCCCTTTAAGGGCTTTAGATGAAATTATTAGTTTTTATCTGAATGTCGGTCCTTGAATACAATGCCAACATTGAACCCATCCATGGGGTAAAAAAGGTTAAGGACCCCTGCCTTATACAAATGCATCCCCTCTTCCTCTGGCCCAGTAAAGACCAATCTGACTTGGACAAACGTTTAAGAAAAAAATCCATTTCAACTCACCCTTCAAGTACAGTTTTTTAAATGAAAAGCCTGAACTATAAAATAAGTATTGATTTTTCTTCTCATTGTTGGATTTTCAACTGTAATTTTCAGGGACATTCTCTAAAAATATACCCCAGTGAGGTTATGAGACTGAACAGGCCAGTAGATGTTAACGTTCTTTAAGGATGAGGAAATCGGTGACTGTGATGAAGACCAGCTCCACTAAGGATTCTAAACTGGGTCTGGTATCTTCTGCTCTTGCCATCATCAGCCCTAATTAAGATGGACATAATAGTTGGGAAATTGTTCTGTTGCTAGGGAACTAAAAGACTATTGTAAAAACACCTCCTCTCTACATTATGAATAGTGTCCATGTGTGCAGATGCAACAAAGAAAGGATACAATGAGGTAACAGGGGGCTCCAACAGACACAGATACGAGTCGAGAGCTTCATTCTCCAGGTGAAATTATTTTCCAACAAACTCTCAATAGATATTTTTCCGAGCCATGAAACGCTAAATATTTATGCTGCATACATATGTGAACCCACTGATCTAGAAGTACAGCCCACACTCTTAAGCTCCATCTGCTCACCCTCCAATTACACACACCGGCAGAAGACGGTCTCTATTTCTAGCTATTAAATCCATTGTTTACGCCCACATATGAAACAACATTTCCTGAATTATGGTCTGCAACTATTCTTGAGGAAGTGTCAAACGAAACGGTTTAGTTGTAAAGGTTGTGTTCTATGGGTGTTTTTGAGCAGCAGACACAAGCGCCATCTAATGCTCAGGTTAGAAGATCTGAACTACAGTTTCAATTTGCAGTTTGATGGCTAATCAATATGGAGGATGAACTTGTTTTTTGTGACTGTATCCCAATGATCTATGACCCAAAATGTATAGGAGCAGAAAGAAAATGGTTAATACCTTGAGTAGAAGTGTTTAAAAAATAAATAAAAAAATCCATGTTTTCCACAAGATTCTACAGCACCTTATCAATTTATTTATTTTTATAAAAATAATATTTACAATTCAAATATTCACAGTTTTTGTTCTTTTTACAGTTCAATTACAGCTCTGGCCAATAGATGGCAGCAGTTAATATTTCCTGTGCAGCTGAAAGGAATATTGCAATCCTGAGGATGAGAGGATACACGCTTAAAGTTAATGTTTAGGCATATTTTCATTTCAATTAATCAAACCAAAAGAGAGTGGAACAGTCACTAGTATACATGTCTCCTGCAATTTTTACGAAATTTATGCAAGTGTGTTGAAATATGCTGTATCAAATCGTTTCGTGAACTCAATAAATAGCGTCATTTTGTGAGATCAATGCATAATACCCATGACATATTACCTTTTAAATTAGCTTTAATGCTAAAAAAGTGCGATATATGCTTACTGGGGTGAAGCGAAATATTGACAGAAAGGAAGGGTTAACTCTCAAGGACAGCCAGAAATAAATTGAGTTACACTGGGCAGGCTGGCGTGTGAAAATAGGCTTAAGAAGTTTCCTTTTTCTTTTCTTTTTAAAAAAAAGCTGCTTTCATATTCATCTCATGAACCAGAACACAGCTTTCAGAAAGGAAATCTGATCTGATCCTTAACTCTGATGCTCTGCTCACAGTCAAAGATCATCCCGATATTATCTGAAATGCTGAGGCAAGATGACCAATTTACCATTTTTCGCTAACCTTAAGCTTTTAAAAAGAACCAGAGAATATTGTCTATTGAATGACAAAAGCATTTCTATGATAAATATCTGGCCTAAATAGTACTAATAAAAAACCCATCATAATAAAAAAGCCCTGTTTTAATAGTAGTTCAAATCCCATTCATACCAGAGTAGAAAAGATGAGTCACTGGTATTTAAAATGCATGTCTCTTTTTCTCAGCATTTCGGCAGCCAAAATGATCAATTTATCCTTTTGTGTGAGTCAACATTGAGCCTCCTCTTCATTACACCCGTGGGAGAGAAATACAATCAGAGCACATTGTTGATGCTTTCAAAATATGTCTTTTGTGATGCATAAAAAGATGACTAGTTAAAAAAACATCATTATTTTTACTCCTCTGAAAATATGACTGTATAATCCTTTCAGACAGGCAAGCTAACATGAGATCAACAGACTTTTTTTTAGGAAACAAGACACATTTTTAATACGAAGGTGTTTGCTGTGAAAATAATTAAAAACTCGTTCATTAAGGACAAGCCATTTTTTCAGAGATTCTCATTCAGAACTCATGTGGCCTGCAAACATATGAAAAATAAATACCTTTTTTTTGCGCTTCTTGTGTCGTTTTTTGTAGAGCAGATACATATATATAACATCCAAATTTGTTGTAAAACATTCAATGATCAATAGAAAATTTTACATGATAAACTAAATTATAAGGTTTATAGATTCAATATGTTTATCTTTAACATGTACAAAGATATCAGGTGTAACAGGGTGGTTAGCACTGTTAATGACTAGCAAGCATACCAGTAATAACATTTGAAAAATAAAACGTATAACATATAAATATATTAAACACTTTTCAGATATTATTATCCGTTGCAAGGCTAGTAAATCTCACCTTGAAATAACTGCAGTTAGCACTGACTGCTATAGTATGAAAATCCAATTTTTAAACTTCCTCTATTTTCCATTGCAGCACAAAAAAGCACATATCAAAAAAGAAAACGTTATTTTAACACTTTTCAGATATTATTATCCGTTGCAAGGCTAGAAAATATCACCTTGAAATAACTGCAGTTAGCACTGACAAGCTATAGTATGAAATCCCGATTTTTAAACTTCCTTTATTTTTCATTGCAGCACAAAAAAAAACACATATCAAAAAAGAAAACTTTATTTTAACACTTTTCAGATATTATTATCCGTTGCAAGGCTAGGAAATCTCTCATTTTGAAAGTCCATTTCCTGCTTCTAAATAAGGTTTGGGGAATTTAGGCCAGAACACTCAATTTAAGTGTGGCTCATGACTGGAGAAATTCGAAGCACTGATAGCTTGACCACATCATGTCACTGTTTTGTTATGAAGAGTATTGTATGGGTCAATATAAGCATGAGAAATTAGGTCTGGCGCGAGGTGTAAGAATGGCTCAAATTGTGTGTGTTAAGTTGCATAAAATGTAACAAAATCTTCTATTTTCAAGAGCTCATGATATGTGCCCAACACATGAAGGTTTCTGAGAATGTTCCTCATTTGATTGTCTCTTTCTCTCGTGTATCCCTTTATAGATAAAAGTCCTGACAGATTAATACCACCCTTTCACAGTCGGGGTGATGGATATGTTGCTCGACCACCTCATCATTTATGTACAGAGAAGATGCTTCTACTTAGCATGTTATATAGGTGGAAGATTCAAATCGATATTGGTGGTAAACAGGTTCTGAAGTCTTGCCCAGAGGCGAGGAGCTTCAGCAGGACCCGAGGAGCCCACAAGGGCTTTCACTATCATCTTCTTGCATTGTGGGGATAATGGATTTATGGTATTTGATACACGGATCTGATTTATAATGCAAAGTGGTTGATCTCACGCTCAAAGAAAGCCTCTTTCTCTCTCTCAAGTAGTTGGAGGCTTCATGGATGGATGGAGCTCTGGGTCATCCTTGTATTTCAGTCCGATCTCTGCCGCTCATCTGGAGATGTGAGAGACGTGTGATTCCAGACTTTTGGGAGTTTGTCTGTATAAATAAAGGATTGCACTTATGAGTGGATGATGGAGAGATTGAAAAGACTCTGCACATGTCCTCGTCCAAATGCTGAAGGTGTAGCACACGACTCAAAGAGAGTAACTGGCATCAGCAGGTTTGTTTCCGACCTTTTTAAATGTTCTTTTAAATATATTAAATGTTAGACTTCAAATACACAACAATGACGGAGTAGATCATCTTCATCCAACAATATTAAAGTAAAGTTATAAGATAATATTAGCTAAAGACAACTGTTTTTTAACAAGTTATTTTAAATGGAAAATATGCAGGCCATGTAATTTATGTTTAAATATTTTATTGCCCCATTAACATGGTTTCATGGACTCAAAAAGATGTAAGCGTTATTTTTCATACAGATTCAGAAAATTGACGCTGAAGTATCTATGGGTTAAAACACGGCCTGAAACGTTTGAGTCTTTTAAAAGGCTGTAACTTGCTGAATAATTTAGTATAAAATCTCTCTTGTTACTCTATTGTAATCGCTAAAAATAAAGGGGTAGTAAGCGCACAACGCCTTTTAAATAACAACCTCCGTAATTGTGAATTTTGGCACAACAAAGACCTGGAAGTGCAAAAACTAAACTTTACCTTGGTTCAGCAAATATATATATTTTCTTTTTTATTTATGAAGGTAACATTTCGCTATTAAGATTTTTACAATGGTCACTGTTATTGCTATCTTAATTATAATCAATAATCAAATTTATATGTCACAGTAAATGCTTTGCATTTGTTTTATTTTGCAACTTTTCATATGCGGCAGTTGTATTTGCTGAAAATCCACGCCATGGCAGACTGTCGGGCAAAAGCGTGGATTACATTGCACAGATAAAATACCTTTTCAAGGATTACAGAGTCTTTTAAAGGTACGGTTTAAAATAGCTGCTTTGTATAATCATTTGGCATATTTCCCACTTGGATATTTTGCTATTCCAAAATGTATTTGACAAGGTATTTAAAGAAGTCTTGCTGTATCAAATACAGAACGACACAGATTTATTCAGGAGTTTAAAATATTAATTTAAACCTCAAACACCTTTCTATTCTGATTAATGTCTGACAAAATGAGCTACATATATTTACTTAACTTACAGCTAAGACTGATCTTAAATATGTAAACTCTTATTTTACAAGCTTCCCTGTCGACATCTTGTGCCTTATATACACACATGTATTTATTCTTTTACCTAAGAGTCATGGGCAGACCTCAAGGAAGGTTAAGAGGAGATTGCAGACGGGGTGGAAGGGGTTGATATTGCTGTCAGTGATTTTTGTATCAGCAATAAGGAAAGGGAAGGTTTATAAGAGAGAAGAGAGACCTGCCATATGAAGGAGGGTTTACAGAATGTAGCTTTGACAAAAGTTTACAAGATTTCATCAGATCAGATCATTGCTGCCAATATCTGATGGATTGAACAATTTAAAGATGTCATGTATTTGCTACACATTAATATGAGTGTTTAATGTTAACACCTGCATCTCTTAAACATAAACACACATCGTCAAGATGTTGCATAAATCGCATGTCTGATGCTTGGTTATTTCCATGTAGTGCACAAAAATTGATTGAGAAGAAAAATGCTTGAACATGAATATGCTGCTGCGGTGGAGAAATCAAGCCTCTATTAAGCATCTCGTATAAAGTGATGAACATATTTTAAGAGTGAGAGCAATGATCGAACACTTGTTCTCAAAAAGTCGGTTGATGATTAAAAGGTTTAAAGGCCTGAGACAGAAACACAGACAGAGATTTTCTTTCAGAGGAAGAAAACAATAGTTTTATAGTAAAGAAGGGGCGTGTAGGGTATAAAAGTGACTAATGTGAAGAAGGTAAATTGAAAAATCGAATAAAATCCATACATTATTTAATAAAAAGCATGATTGGAGCTCAGGAAAGCAAAATATCTCCCAATAGTTGTTGGTAATTAAGTTGTAAAGATAGATCATGAAGAAAAGTATAGAATAATAACCAAAGTTAACCATTGTACATTTGGATTGTCTTGTTTAATAACAAAATGAACTGCTTTTTGGAAGTGTATTTTTCTTTTTTTAATTCAACAAGGCAGCATAGTTTCTCAGATGGGATCTGAAAGTACTCTTAATTTCTTCTCAATGTATAATTGCTGTAATTTAACTTCATAAGGTTGGATCAGTGTCTCCCAACCTTTTTTAATTGAGGCCATTTTGCGACAGAAAAATCTGACGGCACACGTCCAAACGGTATTTATCTGAAGAAGGGTAGTCTTGATGTACTTACAAGGTAAGAACCCTGATGATAAGGTTCCAGGGTTGAGTCAGTACTTGGGTGACTAGCCAGTCTGTCAAACTGAGCCTGAGAAACCTAGGTGTTGTATTTGACAAAGACATGTCTCTAGTTCAACACTGCAGAAAACTGACCAGAAACTGTTTCCTTCAACTGAGAAAAATCTCTAAACTAAAATGCTGTCAAAAGACGATTATCATTATCGATGCTTTTGTGTCTTCTCGTTTGGACTATTTTAACAGTTTATTTTGGTGTCTAAACAAGAAGGAGCTGTCTCACCTGCAGTTGATACAAAACTCTGCAGCGAGAATTCTGACTCGCTCTAGTAGAAGAACTCACATTTCCCTGATCCTTAAAACTCTTCACTGGCTTCCAGTTTCTTTCAGGATCAACTTTAAAATTCTGGTTCTTACTTTTAGAACTATTCATGGTCAGACACCTCCTTACATCAGTGATCTGATACAGCCTTACACCCCAGATCTTCCTTACTCTCTGCGTTTGATGGAGTCTACTTTTCCCTGATTTTCTGGGACTCCTGTGTTTATCTTATGTCTTGGCCTTTTAGAGTTTTTAAATGTGTAGGTATTTTCAATTGTGTATTGCTTTTGATTGTTTAAGTGCTTTGTGACTCTGGTCTAGAAATGCTCTTTACAAATAACTATTACTTACTTACTTACAAGAAACACAACTGAGAAGTCTCAACAATGTACTGTCCAAACATGTTTCACGTTGCAGATTAAGTGACTGTGAATGTGATATAATCAAATATACTCCACCAATATTTCTTGAGCACAAATTAATGAATAATAAAAAGTCCATGACGTCTTATTTCGATTAATCTAACACCTACGCAGTAGCATTTTTCTTTCTTTTTTTTTTGCAGTTTTTATGCAACTCTGACACCAAACGTTCCCACTTTTTAAAAAGCTGCAGGTTCCTTTTGAGGCAAAAAATGTATTGAATACAGTCAGAATCCGCGCCTTCTTGAGGTGAAATATGATAAAGTTTCTCATGTCACACTTGGTTGGTAATTGTTTACATTGTTGTTTACAAACTTCATGAAATCATGATGAAGTATTATAGTCCACTAAACATTTTGATTAAAAAGAGCGAAACCTTGTCTGACAAGGTCAATTGGAAAAAAAGGTTGTTGCTAAGCAACAAAATGGACTGATATTAAGTGCAGGATGATGCTGGTGAACAAAGAGGAACCACAATCTTTGATCCACTCCCCAAAAAGCAAAATAACCAGTGATGAGGGTTAAAGGGTGAGGGTTAATTAAGTCTGTTATCATATTAAGAGTCTGGGGTTCAGGGGCTTGACAGCGGAGCTGCCGCTGGATTATTTACAAGCCAGTTTGACTCCATTAAGCTGCCATTGTTCCTTCTCAGCAGGCTTTACTGACCTGTCACTCCTGCTCCCCCGACAGCCACCGCAGTCTCGGTGCGTCGGTGGTTGTAGACTGATGGGGGGCAAAGCGTCCTACGCCACAGCTGCCACTTTAACCAAAGGAACCTGACAGCGTTGAGGTAAAAAGCATTTCACCGTCTGTTAATTCTCCTTCAGAATATCTTCTGGGGCTTCACATCATTAGGGTTCAGTCGAGGTCGTGTGAGATATATTGTGCAGATTCTCTCAGAGTTAGAGGCAACGTTGTAGTATAAACTTGTTCCAAAAGACAATGAGTTTGAAACCCTCTCTATGTTTAGCAAGCCAGTATACGATAGGCACACAAAAAAGACTTCCCCAATTTATTTTAGCGTATAATTCATCGTGAAAAAACTCACAAGTTTGAATCAAAATAGGTTTCATGTCTGTTTGTGTTAGTGGCAGGTTAGGAATCTGACCTACAGCCATGAACTTAGACAAAGAACAGACATCAGACTTGGTTTCATCCGTTAATTTCCATAATTACTGGACTAAAGTGGCTACTTTTTCCCCAAAACTTTTCATCATTGGCTTATACAACAATAGTTAATGTATGAATTGTACAGGTTAACGTCAACCAAGAGGCACTTTACTAGGAAGCTTATAGCAAGATAGGTTGTAGAGAAGATGTTTTTAGGAAGACGAAAGTTTCCAGAAAAAGAGGTGAATATCATCCCAAAGTTTTTTTACTTTTAATATTCCATTTTGAATGACGATCAATCTTGCTGTCAAAAAATAAAATGGAGCTGCTGGACATACACTTGGCAACAATGATTAAATGGCTGGAGCCCAACACAAAGAACTTACTCATTGCAAAAGGACGACAAAGGCTTTCAAAAATATTAAAAAGCATATGGTCTGAACATGAGTCTTATGATATACTGTTTTTTTTTAGTTTTTTTTTATCTAGCTGCGTTACTGCTGTGTACAATCTTTCTGGTTTAGAATCACCTGCATCTTACACACAGGTCCTATTTATTTTATTATTTAATTTGTAAATCAAGTTGGAACAGCATTTAATTTGATTGGCTCTATAGTGGTGAAATTGTGTATAATCTATTCTTGTGGTCTACAAAACTACAGGGATTACCTTCAACATAATTTATTATAAGAGATAAATATCAAAGTTATAAATGTTAAATAGAACAAAATTGTCGTCATGCAGGTGGACAAAAACAACAGAAAATCTGACTATCAAAATTGTGTAAAACTTCTTGACCATTATGAAATGTTCATGGCTGGACTTTAAATAAAAAATGTTGTACAGCTGGACAGTGACTTGTCGGAAACGGTCCTGTGACCTGTATACCTAACATTACTTTTCTATGTCTCCTTCCTTTAATGCAGACCTCTCTCCTGGGTTCTCGACCAAGAACAAGCTGCTAAAACCGCCTCGAAGGTGAAAAAAGGTTTTTATCATGTAATAGAATGTGAAGAATTCTGGAAAGTGGAAATGACTGAAAAACCTTTAAAAAGGCCCAAGGGAAAATTGAACCTTGTCGACTCTTGTAGTGGCAACACAGAGTGAAGCTTCTTGTGGAAGACAAAGTAATGTGAAGAATCTACTTCTCAGATTACCTTTTTTTAAAAGCTATTGATGGAATTGAAATCAGTGGCTAGGTTTGGTTCTTCTTTACACATATTTGTTTCAGTGTTTACATGAATCTTTGTCTATAAACCTTGATCTGCTTGCAATGATTCCAAATTTATAATGAATGGTTTGTTGGTTGAACGATATTGAAAATGGTTTCATATCTTCATTCAACAAATATGTTCTTTTTTTTTAAATTTTGATTGATTCATGAATCCCTTTTTAGAAACTGGTAGCCTTGTATTTATGGACTTGATTCTGTTGAGTTTTGTGTTTTACAAAAATGAGGGAGGCAGTATTTTCCTGCCAGGGTTCTCCACTGGGGACTGTGCTGACAATATAGCAAAGTTGCTAGAAACATGTAATTAATGAGAACTGCAGTGTGCTTGCTAAGCCCAAATCCCACTTTATAATGTGTATTTCTGTGTCATACACTCGACTATCACTGCTCCCTGTCTTTCCTTTACACAAATGATCAGTGATAATCACTTTTGTCATTTAATAAAGCAACAGTGTCAATTAATCAAGCGCTGTGACCCCCCCCAAAAAAAGTGTTTATCAAATACATCTAAGTAATGACACATTCATTTAACATTTTTTTCCTGCTACCATTGTATAAAAATGTATCTTTAATTAAGCAATAACCTCTTTAATGTATATATCTTAATCAATTAAACATGTATTTAATTATTAAATTAGCCTTTTTGCTGTGAGGCAACCAACCTCCTTATTATAAACATAGAAATTCCTCAAAACATTAATCTGAATCAAAGCATTTACATAAAATACACATCATTTTTTAAATTTTTTGATTAAGTGGTACTCGTTCATGGAAACGAGACAAGCCTATTTAAAGTCTTAAGAGGTGCTGAATTTTGAAGAAAAAGGTTAGAAAATTGTGGTTATCATCATAATCAATAGTTTATAATGTTTCAATAATGGTTTTATTGTGAGCAGACAAATATTGAGCGAGCAGCAGTGAAGTTGAGCGCGTGTATGACAGCTAGAGCATGCCACGTGTATGACTGGTTGAGTGATTTTGAGTATACAACAACCAAGACACACTCGCTCAAACTGGTGGCAGTAATCTTACTTGGCTTTTTATACTTAGCCGTCCGCCATGATGTGACGTGCGTAGTTAATCCCACCCCCTGATGACGCAATGATGTAATCCCACCCACGGCGTGTCGGCTCACTCGGCGCAGAGTCATGAAAGTGTTTGTAAACAAGTCACCCACCAGGTAATGTTCATTCATCAATGTTCATGAACTATTTCCGTAACGCAATGTCTACCTGCAGTCTGCCATTGAGTTTATAAGAATGTGACTATTATCGAAACATCCTTTTACTCCTTTTTGATGATGATGCAAAATGGAAATTGTAAATGCTAACTATATACATGAAATGCAGATGACAATAGATGACATTTAAATCCATGTCAGACTTCACTATAAATGTTGACATTGCTTCCTAAAATAGTTAAAAATAAAGATATCTAGTTATCTTTATAAAGAGTCACAATATTGGTTAAAGTGAGCTGCTTGGCAGAGATCTGCAACCTTTAAACAGCTTGTTGCAATAAATAAAAAAAATCACATTTTGTTGTGTTAACTCACGCAAAAAACTGAAAATCCAAAATAAACTGAGCACCATTAATTAATTAATTAATTAAACACCATTAAGATATCTTGGTTCAGTAAACTTTTTACAATAAATCAACACGTTTGTTCCTGAATAATTGCCTGCGTGAGATTATTGTAGAGCTGTTTTTTTCCATGGTCACTAGTGATTATCAAGGACGAATGAGTTTCCTGCTCTGTATTTTTATTCCATTGCGAGTAGAAGAAATATAAATAAATAATCACAACTACACATAAATCTGTAGTCAGGAGCCGCCACTAGTAGCCCATGTTGCAACATGAATACACTATTGGATGAAGTGTAAGGCAGGGTAAGAAAAGAAAGCAAAAACCATTTCAACTACAAGTCAAAGTCTTCAAGCACATCAACAGACGTGGTCACCTGGTTGATCTTTTTTAAAAAGACACAATACTGTTCAGAATCACTGAGTCAAAGCTGTCCAGAAATGTCTTTCTTTGGACTGAATATTCTCCAAATACAGCCGAAATGAAGGTGTCTTGACAAAATGCCTTTGCACCCAGAGGCTTTCATTTCCCCAAATTTGAGTCAGCTTTGTATTTTAAAGCCCAGAGTGAGAAGAAAGGGAGCCTTTGAGGTGCTGCGGTGGGATTAGTTATTTTAAAGCCATGTCGTTGTGGGATGTGGCTCCTTGGAAATTGCTTCATACACCCTTTGGACCGCCGGTGTTTCTCACCTGTGGATTTATCACTGACAGACCAGACAGAATTAACTATAGCAGCTAGCTTCATGACAAAGGCGGGGAGAATACAAAACACGTCGCTGGTTCCATAATGAAAATTGATGGGGCTCGGAGAGGAATACCGGAGCTGATATTTGAATTCCAAACAAACATCTAACAAGAAAAAAAAGTGATGGCGGAAACATATAATTAACATTCAGGGCGAGCACAATCCATTAATTATATGGATTGAGACGACACCAGAGAAACAGCTTAATGCATCCCCTTGTGAATTTTTGGACACTTTCCGGATCCACTCTCAACACACATTTAACACAAAAATAATTTGGCCACCCTGTCAAGTAATAGAGAATAAACAAGTTAATAATATATGTATGTTTTTAAATAAAGAAGTTCCTTAAACTTACATTTCACTAGGAATGTCAAATTATTTGAATAATTTGTATTGAATAATTACAGAGACATTTACTTTTAGTTAATTCATTAATTCATCTAATTGTTCAATAAGTTTATTTTTCTCATATTTTATCGTGTGTTGTTCTGTTTTGTTGTTCTATTTTTAGGTGAGATTAAACAATAGTTTATTTAGATTATTAATTACACATTGAGTCATGACTAATTCATTTCTCAATATTTTACTCACTGAAGATCTTAACGCTACCTTATACAATTCGAAAATATATCCAACTTTCCCTTTTTTTTAATTTGTTTAAGTCGTTGAACTCAATTTTATTCTACATTATCATTTAAATGGTCACGTGTACGCCCGTGTATTGGTAAGGATCGGGTGATAGGATACGTACCACGATACATGTGTGACAATACGATATATTGCAATACTGTAGGAACAGTGATATAAGTATTTAAAAGTATTACAAAAACCATCCAACATAGTAAACATCCAATGCAACTAGATGCTTAACGTCAGCCACATTAGATGCACATGATAAGTAAGATGTAGAAAAAAACATTCACTGAAGATTTTTGTGGAGAAAGACAAGCTGCTCCACATGCCCAGAATTCATAATGCAAATTGCATGGCTCTCATCGACAACGCCCCTGTCTTGCTTTGTTTTAAAGCCAAAATCGGTCCAAACATCAGTTTCAAAGCTGCTGGTGTATCCTTTGACATGGACAAATGTTGCCAACTAGTGGCCGAAGGTTGATTTTGCAACACAAAAAAGAATAAACTCTCTAAATATTTAGTTCTTTTTAGTTAATTATACTTAAAAAACTGTCTGTAATACACACACTATTGAAATATAAACCATAAAATAACTAGTTTAAATTTTATATGATTTTTTTAAAATCCATACAGTGCTATTGAATCTTAATAAAGTATTGTGAAAAAAATATCACAATATAATATTATATTGATATTTTTAATATATTAAATATTAAACCCATAGTCACATGTACACAGTAGAAGTTGCTTGTTGTTTATCCTACTTGTCATAGCCCTTTTTAAACTTCAATAGTTTTTACAATAAACGACTCAAATAGCTCCCGATACCTTCTATAATTGGGTTTTTAAGGACACAGCAATTCCATTCTCATTTAGCATGGCATTAGTTTCAGCATCAAATATTAAAATAAAAACTTCAGAGATGATTGGCAACAACAAAATCCCCAAAATTTCTCCATGCTTTTTCTTAGATTTACAACATTTAAATTTTGTATCAGATGAATTCACAGTGTAATAAATTATAGTAACTATCAAAAACTGATCCAGCAATTTCGGATTACATCTTTATTGAAGCTCCGAAGTTTTGCAAGCAAAACACAGGCAGTGTATGTTGTTTAGCAACAAAAGTAAAAGAACCAAAAAGAGAAAATACTTCCACTCACTTATCAGGTGATTCTGTGGGCAGCAAAGCATCATGAAGCATCTCCATGGTTAGCTAAGATTCACAATGTGTTATTATAGAATGCATTACCAGTTCGGGACTCACAGGTCAAACTTGAAATAGTTATACAGAATAACTCTGGGCAACAGTGAGATGAACCACATGGTTTAGTGGTAAAATCTAAAGGTCACATATTATGTCTCAGGATTTTCAAACTCTTTAATAATACTTTTCTTTACCCCTTGTTGCAATGATACTTTGATTATTATTTTCTTGTGCATGATTCTGATTCCAATTCACCTAATCTCTGTTAACTATGTTCAATCATCTACTTTACACTTCATTTTACCTGAAGTTAATTATTTTATTTTATTTCGATTTTGATGAGCACTTAAATTAATCAAATAAAATGTTCTAGATTGAAGACATCCGTTTGCCGCCAGGGGGTTTAAGTTTTTTTTTTTTTTAATATTATGACAGTCAATGTTATTCAGCTGCACTAGAGTGTACATTGTATTTCTTCACAAAAAAATCTTCACAAAATTGCTATGGCAACTGCAGGACTAAAGCCGTAATATTTTAGCCCCTGGAGCTGTATAAGCAATTTGTTAAAACACACTTGTGTAGTTTTTAAGAATCACTGAAACCGTTGGATGGTGATAAAAAAAGAAATAATTGTTACTCTATCTATGACTTGCTAAAGCAAGTTTATCTAATGAATGTGGACTTATAACCCTTGACTCATACAAGCAGTGGGGGGGGGGAGACACAATTTTATTTCTGTCGTCTAGAAAATTTAACTACAAGAGGACTCACGAAACACAGAGGCCCCGTATTCAGAGGTGCTCCGTGCTGCTAAAACAGGATTAACTTCCATTTTATCTGCATCACGGCGCTGATAATGATAGGATCAGTTAGGCAGGAAGTAAGTGAGTCAGGTGAATTTAAAAAGTCAAACAGTATTTGCAGACATTCATGTGATAGTTCATCCAAAATTCTAACTTATTTTCTACTCACCCTCATGTCGTTTTAGAGTTGGGATTATTTCTGTTTATTTTTTTTAGTTATAGACAAAAATGTTTGTTCATTTTTCAGTTAATATCACATTTAATTCATGGCATTACTTTAAAACCAGAAAGCATGCACCAAACAAATCCTTCTTTTTAAATGCCAAGTAGGCTTGTTTGATTGACAGCTTGCAGATCCAATAAAATCTTACGGCAATCTGACTCAAAAGGTCTTTTGAGAAAGAAACCATTGGTTCATGTAATACAAGGAGAAGAATAATCGACTGGAACAAACATTGCTTCTGTGACCTTGTATTGTCAATGAAGTGTCTCGCCTTAAGCAATAAAATATAAAAGTCGAAGCGTAACGCACCAAAATTCCATCTTTAAAAAAAGAATAATGTGTTTGAATGAGCTGATGATAAAGAGCCTCACAACCCTCCATTGATGATTCGTTACAATGCTAGGCTAATGCTAACTAAGAGATATCATCTAATAATTGATCATTACTATAATGTTTTTCATTTTCTTCAAACATACACTTCACGAACAGACACACAAATTCAGTTTTCTTGACAGAACAGATTATTGAAATGAGTCAGTAAGGTTTTAGTCTTATTACAATCTCAAATGCTAATATAATGCTAATGCAAATGCTAATATATGATTAAAGTTTTCTTATCGACCAATTTTGTTTCTTCACGGACATTATAATTCGCCATGGTCACCATTTTGTTACTATTTCAGAAATCCTTTGAACAAGTTTGGCATCCATAACTTTGTTCCTTATTAATAAGATATTTCATGCCAACCTTGGATAATTTGTTTCTCATTGGAATTCTTTTTAGTGCGACACCTGTAAGCCATCTTAGAGTTTTTGACTGTGAAGAGAGTCTGACTTTGGCTGATTTAGGAGAGCACACACAGACTTTCTCACACTTTATCTCACTAAGTGACATAGTGTCCTCGAAAAAGTTACTTCATTTCAGCAACTTGGAAATTGACTTCCTGAGGATCATTTCTCAGCTCTGCAAGATACCGCTTTTATGCTAATAATCCTTTTTTTTAGACACAAATTCCAACTTGATATATGATGTTTTGCAATATTATTTATCATTTCTATGATCAATTTGAACTTTTTCTGGGTGTGCTTTGTTTCCTCTGGAATATTTCAGAAGCAATAGGTGACCTGGCAGTCAGACAATAACATTGTGTAGTACTGTGAAATCAAAAGAAGAAAAAAAGTTTTATTCTGCGCTTGTACTTGATGACCGTGGTTTTTAAATACAAATCAATCTTATATGAAGTGAGGGATCACAAATGATCAATAATAAAATAGTCAAGCAACAGGAAGAAAAGGTTTCTTTGAAACAGTACATTACGGAAAGTATGAAGTTTAATAGATTCATAGTATTCAAAAGACAAAAAGGATTAAGTGCATATTTATCATTGACAGGTTAGGAATCTAACTTAACGCTGTTATTTAAACAAAGAATAGACATCAGATCTGGTTTAAAGCCAAACATTTTACTTGTTGAAGTGGTAAAAAAGAAGAGAGAGAGTTTACATGTCTGCCGGAACCCTTTTTGAAGCACAGCATTGTTAGGACAGTTGCACAAGGCATTAATAATGTTACTCAAAAGGTTTTGAATGAGTTATAATCTCTAAAGATCAGGGTTAGCGTTTACTCCTTGAGAGATCGTACCTGACACACAGACATCTTAACTCCCTGTTTTATCTATCTATCTATCTATCTTTTTCCACACAAGCAGTGATGAAAATACCAGCAGTGATAACAATTTTAATAATATAAGTAGTTGGTAAATTTGATTATATAGTTTTTTAGTTATTATCAACTTGCCTGAATAGCCGTCTATTACAGCAAAATTCTAACTTCCATTCCATAAAATCAGTAATTTCCAGACAATAGAACAAATTAACTTTTGCAAAACTTCCCTTAAACATTTTAAAATATAAACGATTGTCTTACTTAGAGCGCCTCCTGGTGGTCATTGACCAATAAAGATCTAAAGATTAACGTCATCATAATATAAGCTTTAGGGTCCACAGAGTGTCAAAGAAGTAGTGGCTTACAGTACATAAGTGATGGTATTGTCACCTCCTGAACTCTAATGACCTTAGAGGTAAAGGTTGAGGCTATTATTATTACTACAAAAATAACTTGAGTTGGAGCTACACGTGTTGGACCGAGATTGTGGCATGGTGGAGTTGTATCTGTGATGCTCAACCTTGGGGGTCAGGCAGCATCCTCACAGTCCATTAGCACGACACAGAACCCTCTCAGGCACGAAACCAGAAAAAGCCATTGAACAGCCCATTCCAGGCTGCCACACAGATTAAAGTGGTCTTAATGCAGCTGCAATAAGGTATCCTGCTCATGCCCAGGTGAAAAACAGGGAGAGGAGGAAGTAGCAGCAGCAGAGTGACTGAGGGGAGAGCATAATAGAAAGAAATAAGGAAGTAAATGAAGTGTGCGACTCTGATGATCATTCTACTTGATGTTGCATCGAGGAAGGATCCAATGGTGCATGCAAGTATTAACATAGATAGTTTTATTATATTTTTATCTCATAAAAAGCAGGACAAATGTTAAAATAACAAAAATCCTTGTGCTGAGCATTTATGCTGCTATGTTCATCCTCTTTCAATCTACATCTGGCCGTCAAGACATCAGCCTAAAGTGCCGTTGCTCCGGACTCTACCTTCTGTTTCTATCCTGGGGAAATCGAGAGTCGCTTTGTCAAGAGCTACCTGACACGACTCCCAAATCACTTTAGCTGGCTCCCCTTGAGATAAAGAGGCAGCATATTTCATCCTACACCTACCCTACCACTGGGCACATACACAAAACATCCATCTTCTACCGCTTATCACCCTTAAAGGGGTTGGAATCGTTGGTCTGCTAGAATTCTGCTTTCGTTAATTTAGCCTCCAAGTGCCTTTTAACATACTAAGATGCTCTCAGAAAAGTTGGTCTACCATGTTTAATTTAAATTTTTCAATCAACCTCTGTATGTATTTGGACTGTAGAGGGAAAACCCAGAGTTCCCTAAGTAACCCACAGAGGGAATATACAGTAAAAATTCTACGGACAAAAACTTTTGTGAGCCGACAGCGCAACTACTTCACCCCTTCAGCAAACCGTATTTTCCACACTATACTGTGCACTGGATTTTATGGCACACTGTCACTGAATGCTCTATGTTCTTGTTTTCAAAGTGCACTTGATTATAATGTGTATTAAGCGAAACAAAAAAGCCAGATAAGTCACTCAGTCAAACTTTATTAATTTCAAAAGTTGGGCGATAACAGCATCAGGCATGCCCGGATCCCTATCGCCATTATCCGAGTCAATGTCAGTGCTGTACGGTGACACCACATTTGAGACTGATACCTTAGCCCAGGCATCATCGATCCACTGGCGGATGATAGTGGCATAGGTCACCCGGCGCTGTCTCCCTTTCTTGGTGAAGGTGTGTTCACCTTCTGTCATTCACTGCTCCCACGCAACTCACAGTTTAACCTTGGACGTTCTATTTAGAGGCTGTTCTACATGTTCGTGTTCACGTTGTTATGGTAACAGTTTGTATCGCAAGAAAAGCGTGACTAAAATTGAGCTTCCGGGTGCGTTGTGTTGTGTGTGTTTTGAGGGTGATCTGCACGGCAGAAAGTCTGTGAGTTGTTAAATGAAGCCAAGAACACTTTTTATACCTACTTCTTGAGTCATTCACCCTACAACAGCAAACATTACAGTATATGTCACTCAGCAACGCTCCTGACTACTGTAGCCATATTGCTGCTAGCAGTGCAACTGTGTGGTTTGGCAAAATCGTACAAAAACAATTTGACGTAGCGCCTTGAGCGAATCAATCCATATATAGATAAATCCAGAAAATATGGTATCTAATCTTACATCAACTTGGATAGCTTAGTTGTAGCATCAGCTACCTTTCCCAAGGCTCTTCAGACCTTCGTTTGCCAGAGTAAAGTTGGCATGTTTTCATTTAGTTTGGCCTGATTCCCCCTTGTTAGTAGAGATTCTTTGAAGGCCCTTCAGATCCTTTTGATATTACTTAAATGCCTAAGAAAATACTCGTTTTTTTTGGAAGATTAAGTAAGCCTTAGTTAGCTACCCACAAACTGGGAAACTATATGTGTCTGGATAAAAATTCCTTAAGGAAAGACTTGGAATTTATTGTACCGCCGTGCAATCCGCTGTGAGTGGCTCAATTAGTTCTCTCATGGTAGCTGCCTTTTTTTTTTTGGATTAGTTTTTTGTTTCCTTTTGCATTAATAAGCTGACATCTCTTATCTCCAAGGGACCATTATTATGCCAGTGACAATGCGAACTCCCTGCGAGGAGGCAAAACCAGTTCATTGATTAAAGTTTCTCCAAAAATCTCTTTTAGTCTGCTTTTGTTGTTGCATCATCAGAGGAAAGTCTTCCTCAAAGCCTTTTTTTTTTTTTTAGTTGCATGTATTCATAATTAGCTCGGGATTGTTAAAAAATAACTTTGTTGTTTTTTGATGGAGAGAAGCGTGTCACGGCTGAGTAATTAAAAACAACTTTTGATCCTCGAGCTTTGATATGATATGAGCCGGGACGTAACAGTGAAGAACGAGTGAGTTGAGGAGGATTCATTTGAAACGGTTCCTCCATCAAGAGGGAACGCTGTCGACCAGACGTCGGATCGGCAGGATGTGATGTATTGCGAGGCAACGCGTTCACAGATGGACGACCGTGCTGGATCTATAACGACCTTTTGAAAAAATGATATAGCAGATTATTGAGGAATCTGGATGGATATGAGGACAAGCTGTGTCTTTCATTCTTTGTTCAATTGGATGAAGAAAAAAAAGGTTTTGCTCAATTAGCTCCAGGTGTCCAGGGAGGACCTTTTTTTTGGCTTTAGCTTTATACCATCAATTTAATCACAGGATTTAATCACAGGTTTTTCTCTTTATGCTGATGATGAAACCCAAATGATGCATTTTTTACGTGGATTTAAAATGCATTTCCTATTATCTTATGAACATCTGATTAGTATGAACAAACGTGTTCACCCACAACTCTAGAAATGCCACATTTATGAAGGATGATAAATTACTTATGTATAAATAATTATATAAATGTATTAAAAAAATTATCAATACATTTATAAATGCATAAATACGTAACAAAATGTACAAATTAATTTGTGGATAAATATCAATATGTCAAAATAAATAAATGACTTCTAATTTAATTTTTTTTTGGAGCTATTTTACCTAAATAGACATTTTGACATTCAAAACTATCACTCCTGAAGCAACTGGTCGCGACGCTGCACGAAGAGTGGAAGAATCATTTCTGAAATCTTGGCAAACATATGCCATTGATATGCTGTCCGTGTTGTTCATGTGAATGAGATGGATTTTTTTTAACAACCACGACCCTAATGAATGAAGTATGTGAATCTCAAGGTTATAGCACCAGCTCATGTGGCCCAGTGGTAGAGTCCTCGCCCTCTGGACCCTGATGTCTGGGATCCATTCCAAGCTGCTAATTTTCATTTTATAATTTTTTCGTGCAGGAAAGGAATAACTCTGATCACTAAAATGACACAGTTAACTGGACTTACAAACATAAACCCAGCACAACTAAATACATTACACACTGGACTGTGATCTTATCTAATTCACATCTATATCAGATCATACATTTATAGCACTAGCATGGACACAGTCCATTTTCCCAGGATTATCAAAAGTTAGCCGTAAAGCTAAGATAAACGTCTGATGAACGTGTGATGCTCTCAAGGCAGTGGTAGTTGATCCAAGGCTGAAACCAATCACTGCCTTAGACTGATGTTCGACCCACCCACTTAATTAACATACTGACAACGAAATGTCAAAAATGTATAAATACCTAAATAAAAAGAAGACAAAATATATAAATGACAAAATGTGTATTTATACATAAAATAGCTCTAATTATTTTACAAAAAATTAATCAGATGTCATTTATTTATTCATATTTATCCAAACCTTTTTTTATACATTTACACATTTTGTTACGGATTTATACATTTTGTTACAGATTTATACATTTATTTATACATTTATTTACACATAAGTCATTTATCTTCCTTCATACACATTGACATCAGATACCTTCGTGAACGAGTCTCCTCTCTGCCGCTGAATTCAAAACAAAAACATCAAAATCATTTTAATTGTGAAAATGCTGCAGAAATATAGTTTTATGATCCCTCAGACTTTCAGATTGGAAATGTAACCCCTTCACACGAATCAATTAAATCTAGACAACCTTTCAATCTATTTTGTACCCGTCAAACTTAAATGTACTTTCAGGTACTTACAGAAATACAGTGCATGTCCAAATAAAAACACAAACATTTAAATCAGAATGTGACCAGAAGGCCTTGTGAAATTTCTTTGGGAGACCATTTTTATTGTGGTTACGATACAGGCATTACAAATATATTAATTAGATTGAATGAATTGGTGAATCCACTTATATTGTTCAACCTTATGGTATCTTCAATAGAGCGGTCGGATACGATCAACTTGATTGTCGATGTCAAATGTGAACGTAACAGTGTGTATAAGCATCAATCCTCTCTCTGACATGAGCTGTCTAATAAGCTCATTGTTGACTGTTTTGTGTGTCTGCATGTGTGAATGAAACCAACTAGTGCTTCTGCTACTTCACCTTTGCATCTCTGGTGCATTTCAGATTTAGCTCACAACAGGAGTTGACATTTTCTCTCAATTTCATATACCTGCTTCTTTTTCCATTCTCAGGAATACTGCTGGATCATTTGTTTCAGATTATTATTGTTCTGCTTATTGCCAATACAGTGCCTGTCCCGGCTTCAAAGGTCAAAAGGCAAGTGATAGTCATTTAAAAACAATTATAGTAGATTTTATTGTGTTATTTAATATATACAACTAGAGTATGTTTTTGAACTGATACTATGATGACTATCTGATATTTCACTGTCAAAATCAGCTCTTTCAGGTATTCTATGTGTCTTTTCTTTTCTAAGTTACATTTGATTTTGACTCGATCAATAAATACGCCAATTGTTCTTATTGTTTAGTGGTAAAGCGAAAGGTTTTCTTTGCAATATACACTCAGTCTTTACATTATGACTACTTAATGGTTGTCATGGAAACGGAGGCTGGATTGGAAATCTAGCGATGAAAATAGGTTTAGCGGTCAGCGTTACAAATGATAAAGGCTGGATATCAGGATTGTACTCATTTCAAATATGACTTGATTTGTTATAATGTGTTTCTTTCCTTATAGAAGTTGAGGAGAGCCCTGATTCATCATTAACATTTTGAGAGATATTTTCGGGCAATTGAGTGCTTTTAGCAATTACTTGGCTTAGAACAAAATAAAACTGCGCACAACAGTAGGTACGTTAGTTCATCTGGAGTACTTCTGGCAGAATGAACAAAACCAAAATAATTGTTTGTGTCATTTTATAGCAGCTGGTATTCTTTTGTACACAAAGTTTCTAAAATCTTGCTTACAATAACTCTGCTGTTTGTACAAACAAAGCGGGGCATTATTACAGATAAGTGATGCCATTATAACATCATAATGGACTCCGCTCTCGTAACCTTTCGTTCGCCGAGACGAGACTAGCTTTATAAAGTAATAATGTCAAAACATGGTCATGATGAGTGACTTACTGCATCTTGTAGAGGAATACTTCCACCTTTGAAACATGTGAGTCAGGAGAGTCAGGTTTTAAAGTTAGTTCCTCTTTAAAAAATAGACTTATTTAACTTTTTCGGAACAATTTCTCTTGTCAAGGCTTCAATAAAAGATGGAAATTACAGACGAGCAGTATGGAGGCATTTAGAAGTTTTCAAGTGTGTGTTTTTTGGATAAGGAGGATGTAGAAAAGTGAGCACCAGTCGGCCTTCATACAAACATACATTTCTGGCTATAACTCTAAAAGGTTTGCTCTGAAACGTCTCCCAAAGCTTAGTGGACATGAGGGCGAGTGGCATTGGAATGAACTATCCCTTTAGGTCAAGAAGATATTGTTAACAAAATAGCTGAGCTTAAAAAAAAAGCTCTACATTTTCTAAGTAAGTAAGTAATTTTTATTTGTATGAAGTGTCACCTCTTCGATTTAGTTGGACAGTGGTGTAGATCAGGCCTACACAGACCAGTTCAATTTTGACATTCATCTTCATAGACTAAACTTCAGATAAAAATCACACAAATTTAATAATATGAAAAGTGCATGGAAAAATACATCTCGCAGTAAGCCGAGCCAGCAGAAGCCCTGGACTGGTTTTTATCTGCAACCAGATATTCTCATATATGTTTTACTCATTTGTGCTGGATTTTAAAAGGCTTATTTTACTTGTCAGACATGAATAATCAATACAACAGAAACTATATAAATTGATTTTCTTTAAGGAAAGAATCCATCTTAAAGAGACTAAAAAAGAAACCCAGAGTATGCATCATATCTCTATGGCAGTATCTGAGATCCTTCCTCACATAAGTGAACAAAAATGGATCGATTATAAAGATTGGTATTAAAAAGCTGGAAAAGAAGAACCTCCAGCTTCAAACACGGCAAAAACTAAATGCACAGATTTTATGTTTTACATAAATCAGACTTTCATTTCCACCTGATGAAAGGTTAGGCTCCATTGACTTGACTAACACCATGTAACATGTAATGACACTTATATCACCTCCAG
Source organism: Callionymus lyra (assembly GCF_982586985.1). NCBI lineage: Eukaryota > Metazoa > Chordata > Actinopteri > Syngnathiformes > Callionymidae > Callionymus > Callionymus lyra. Next base: position 7,388,967 of record NC_141834.1, read on the forward strand.
AGTGAGAATATGAATTATTCAGCGTCTGGAAATCGAGCATTGAACACGGTGTGATTAGTTGAGGGTGAAGTCCGCGGCCAGCGGCGAGAGATTCGGGTTATTACACCTGCATAAGAATGACTATGTATTGATCCAATACTGCTCGTGTCCGCTCAATAGCCACGTTATGTCAATGCTAGTGATGTTTTCTACCTACTTACCAGCTATAAGGCAGAAACTCTTTACACTTTAATGAGACCTTTTGTTTTCAAGTAAACAAAAACCTTTTACAAATAATACCCAATCAGGTTTTTCAGCCTCATAATAACATTATCGATTATCACAGCTTTATCTGCAACACATCAATATGTATGGTTAATGAAGAGATATTGATGGCATGTATACAGGTTTATTTGTTGTATATTAAAAACGTTTTTTTTACTGAAAATGTGTTTTCTATATGAAGTTACAAAGTTTATGGTTACTTTTGTCAAGGATTTAAGAACAAGGTGACCCAGAAGTGGATGGTAAGTCAAACAAGCCAAGGTAAAATTAAATAGTAAGTAAGTAAGGAGGAATTTGTATTTATATAGCGCTTTTACAGACCACTGTCACAAAGCGCTTAAACAATCAAAACAATATTCAATAAAATATATACTTTGAAGGTCAAGATAACACTGAGAACAACACAGGAGTTCCAGAAAATCAAGGAAAAACCTGCACGAATAAAAACGTCTTAAGATGTTTATAATATATAAACGAATAAAATAAAATAAATACAAATATAATTAAAGAAAAAATACAAGCACAAAACTAAAAACGTCCACTAGAGAGATAAATAACAAGTGTCCATCTTGAAATAATTGTATAAAACAAAAAGGAGCCGACGAGGGGCAACAGGAGATTACCGGGGGAAGAGACGTACTGAAGCCAACAACAGGTCCGTGTGTTGTTGTTTTTACCAGGTTAGCATTTAGCATCCTTAGCATTTAGCATCTCTTCCCATTTTAATGTTATTTCGCTCAGATAGTTTTTAACCACTATACTGCACTTTACAAGGCCAATATCTTCAGAGATTTGATCTGCCAATTTTAGTACACAGCTCATTTTGAGCTGGTATTTGAGAATTCTATGGAGCTCAAGAATCTACTGCAGTGCTGCCTCATCTAAAAAAAATAAAAATAAAATAGTGTCTGAAAAAATATTTCAAAATGATCATGTGAATATTGCGAGTTTTGAGATTATACAACGCAACAAAACTGCTCTATAATGAATTCAGATCTGAGATTTTGACCAGGTAAAAGTGATACAAATTGACTATAGCATTTTTTGGTTGGGACTTTTTTTTTTTACCAAATATGCTAGTTAGCTAGTAACAACATAGCTTAATTCCAAGAACAACATTAGCAAGATTTAAGTCTATTTTCTCTTAGTCAACACTCACAGAAACAGACATCGCTGTCATTATCTCCTTAGCAGCTAAAGGAACATTGAAATCCAAAGAATTCCTGAACCACTGAGAATAAGAGGATACAGTCAATTCCAGCAGTCACGACTTTGTCAAGAATTGTGCATTCTGTACATTTTGCAACACCAGAGGAAATTACTCAGACAATACTACAAGTACAGGGTATCATAAGTTCTACTCTCTTGTGATAGATCGTGTATCGTATCACCAGATTCCTTTCAATACACATTCCCTAGTTTTTACCAGACAGGCCGTTGTGAGCCTCGGGTCCTTCCTAGACACAAGATGGAGGAGTGGAATTTACTTTCACTATCTTTTCTCCAGGTTTGACTTTCAAATTAATTTTGTTGTTTGATGTAATGTTTCCCACCTTGTCGTTCATCTTATCTGTTCCCAGGCACCGCAATATAAACATTTCACCCTCCTATACATCACCAAGCCACTGTCTCAGCACCTGCGAAGCATCGTCTCGAGTGAACGTCCCAGACAAACGTGTTATCAACAATCCAGTCAACCAAGAGTGATGAATAAAGTGCTGAATTTGCACAAACCAACTTTAAAATCCTCACTCAACAATGTTATCTGCAGTGTGGCGCTGGGGCGGGCCTGCTTGTCTAAGATAAGCTTCGGTCCACAAACTGACAAAAGTAGTAGGTGAAGAAAAATTGATCAGATTAAAAGTAGAAACTCCGTCTCATTTAGTCTCTTCAAATATCTGAGCCACTGAAGTTTGATTCAAGCAAACATTGCGGCAGAAGAAGAAAAAGATACATTGGTTATGAACCCGAAATGAAAACAGAATGGATTCAACTCGAACTGTTCAACTTCTAAATTGTTGCAGTGCATTTTTGACTCATTATTTGAAAAGCAAGTCCTTCCTAATTCTTAAAGGTCTTGTTATAAATGTTCTAGAGCAGGGGTTCCCCGGGCCATTCACAACCTGAGGTATTTTGTTAGATGGCCAATTGCTTATGGGTAAAGCGAAGGAAATCCACCTTTGTGAAGAATTTGAGCTTATTTAGGAATAATAGTATAATTATTATAATATAATCATATTACATTTTATCATTTATATACAGATTTGATGTTATCGTTGTACTTTTATAATGAAACGGTTTAAAAATAAATAAATAAACAATTTAAATTCATCCAAAATCCTCAGTGAGACCACACAAAGAACCACAAAACAAAACAAAATAACTAGTATGCGCCCCAGTAACGACAACAGTTTACTTCTGGTGAGCTTTTTTTTTCTTTTTTTAAGCTTGGGCTGCATGGAATTACTTAAAGATACACCTGTATCTCACTTAACATCAATTCAAATAAAAGAATACCCATTATTCTGTTTTTTTATCCCTTCGTGGCCTCTGGGTCATTTGTTTTGGGGCCACAGGGGTTAAAAGGGTTTTAATTGTGACTGAAAATAAGGTAATCATTTTCAACTTTATAGACAGTTTTAAAAAAATCCAAAACTAGTTTATGGACTCAAATCTTAAATGATCTCTCATATTGTGATCTCACATAATGGTGAGATTAAAGCCAGATTATGGGAACGATTAAACATACTTGTTGTGTCTTTACATTGTTTTATCTACTGCATCACTTTACCTAATTACAAAATCTAGAAACGACTGGAGAAGAGTTATCTTAAGAAGTCAAAGTGAAATTCTGTGAAGCAAATGTAGCAGCATTTTTCCTCAATCTGTGCTATGGTAAAAGGTGTATTTGTGTACTTCATACCAGGGGAAAACGGGGACAAAACACCACTAAAAACAGTTAAAATATATGCATTTTAAGATTATTATTATTATAAAATGAGAAGCTGCCACAGTCATGCTGTTGCTGCAGCTGTAGCAGAACACAACCAACTGACCTCAGACCAGCCGACTGTCTGGCTCTTAACTGAAAGTGTTTGACTGCATAATTCATAAAGAAGAAAAGGTAGTGAAGCAGTAGTAGACTCTTCCAAAAAACCACTCGACCATGACTAATTTGAAACTGTTCTTTGTGAGACTAAGTTACAATATCTCTCTCTATCCCCATGTCCTCTTTTTTCATTATTCACCAACATACCTCAGTTAAAGCGTGGTTTTCAAGGTTTCTCACTGCAAGTTTTTCCAGAGAGGATGAACGTAGGAAATGTAATAACATTGACAAAGAAAGAGGTATAGTATTGCTTCTTTAGTATTCATCAAAGGTGCTATAAAATATATATTATAAAGTAATTGTCATCTAGTCTGAGACAATTGAACCAGGTTGTACCTTAAACTACTTTTGACTGTGATTTAAGAAAATAATTTGACTGGGAAATGAAGTAATGGTGCCAAAGAGGACCTTGATGCTAGTCAATGAGAGCATCTCTACTAGGATTGTTGGAAAATATCAATATATCGTTATATTCTTTTCCACAATACTGTATTGATATTTGCAAGTTTTAGGGTTTTTCTTTGGCTTGCTTATTTTATAGTTCAAGAAATGTGAGTAAAAAAAATGATATATAAATGTATATGTATATATAAATATATATATATTTTTTTTTAAATCAATGTATATTCATTCTTTTGTGTGTGTTTAAACTTACAGCCACTAGATGGCAGCAGTCATTTCGTCTTCAGCAGCATTGAAATCCAGAGAATTCCAGGCGATGACTGAGAATGAGAGGATACAGTCGACTCCTTTTAAAGATAATGTTTGGACATACTGTATTTTGGTTTCGAAACGAATGAAAACAGTTACAACTTTATCAAGAGTCAATAAGATTTTTACAAACCATATTCACAGAGTAACTATGGGAAAAAAAGACCATTACAATTAAAAATGTGAACCTCAACATCAACATCAACGCAAATGAAAAACCTGGGCTGCTCAAAAGAAAATGAATTAAAATGCTGCAAAGATCTGATTGTTGAGGATCTAAACTAAACAAATTCATTGTACACATATTAAAATGAATTGAATAAGCAAGTCAAACTTTAAGTAATTGGGAAAACATGTGTCAGTTGCAAGGAGCCTTGTTTTGACAGCAACTGCAGTGGAAAACAAACAAACAAACCAAAAAATGATTGATAAAAGAAAATAGTCTTGCGGAAAAAGAGGACACAGACATGAGAGATAAGAAAGCAAATTATCTAAGATACGACAACATTGCATAAGATTGACCTGCTTGATTGTGTATAATGAATGAAATAGCATATATGAGACGAACAATGTTTATGTTCTTTTTACTGACTATTCAAGGATTTATTTTTTCATCTTAACAATACAGTCCAGAGTGGGAAAGAAAGGCCTTATAATCCTGATCACATTTGCCGGCTGTGCTGAAAACAAGATGGTTTAAACAGCCAATTTTGCAGACAATCTTCTCCTTTTATTTAAAAATTGCCTTCTGCCTAAAACCCAATGAAATGGCTTTGCTTGTCTCTGGCTCATTCATTTAGTCTGTTCAGCTTCTCGCAGCGTGATGGAGAGAAAATTGCATCTCCTTGTTCAGGGATGAGGCAGGAGAAGAGTAGGAGGGTGTTGTTATAAACAAATTGTGCTATTTCTGGCGAGATACCCCATTACTAATGCTGTGCTGATTTGGAAAAATACTACAGTGAATGTCGGCGTCTGCAGAAATATGACCCGAGCTGCCTCACTGCACGTGGAAGTTGTTTGCACAGAGCTCACGAAAATTGTCGATTCATTCGGATAAGAGCTTGAAGTTGGAAAACTTTTGTTGCATGTTGGTCACATTTGGAACCGACAATTATCAAATTGTGTATCATTGGCTAGTTTGAACACATGCTGCTCTAATCAAACCATTATTGAATCTTTTTTCTTTTTATTTAGGGAGGTGGGTCACTTCTCGTACATTTCTCGTACACTTCTCTCTGTTGCAATACAATTATTTTTTTCAATAATACATCAAACTATCTTAAAATGGACATATGAGAGCATAGCTTGTATGAAAGTATCCAAGTAAACTGAAAATATGTAGAATTTTCTGACAAATAGCTACTGTTAGCTATGTTGCTTACTAACAGTCGTGCTGTGTCTCAAATTGTGAACTTCTCAAAGTGCACTGCTTTATACTACTTATGTGCGCAGTGGGCAAATTATGACAGGGTAGTACTGTCTCAAATCAAACAATGTCGCAACACACTTACCGGAAATGACTCGACAGCTTCTTCTTTACTACTTTTTAAAGCTGATTGCAACCAGCCGGTGGAACCCTATCATCGACACTTAAAAGTGCTCTTCACCATCCAAACTTGTTATTAAGTTGTGTTTTATTGTGTTATTATTGTTGTTGTGTTGTTTTATACTACAATGAGTTTTTTCCGCAAGACATTTACGGCGGTATCTGCTCCGAAGACGCTTTGTCAGTGACGTACCTTCCACATCGCTAAGATGGATTGGTGGAAAGTGTCCATCAATCCATACTTACACACTACATTTTTGCATACTGCTCAATGTGGACGCACTTGTGTATTCAAAATATCTGTAAGTGTGCGATTTGGAATACAGCGCCAGTTTGTGAACCTTTGAACCATTATATAAGGAGAGACAGGTGCTGTGTCTCAAATCGCATACTTCTCTTAGTATACTAGAAGTTATTATGCATCATTATAGTGTACGTACCAACAAGTACGCAAATTCTCGACAGATAGAATGTCTCAAATCAAACACTGCCGCTACACACTTACCGGAAATGACGCGACAGATTCTACTATTCAACGATGATTCAACCAGCTGTAGGAACGCTATCACCGACACCTGCTAGCAGCACGTTTTGCAAGTTTGGATCAAGAAATATGAGAAACTAAATATTCCTGAGATATTTACGCCGGTACCGACAGAAAAGATGTATCATCCTCCTATTGCTGGCTGAAAATGCACCTGTAGGTATATGTATATATATATATATATTTAAATATTTTAACCGGATAAATGTGTTGTTTGCTAATAAACTTTATTTATTGAGTGGTAGTCAAAGTCAACGTCACTAAGATGGCGGCCGTTTAGGGTAGAAAGTGTCCATCGATCCATACTCAGTTGTGGGCGTTTTAGTGACAATTTAGTGTGCAAGTGCACTATATTTCACATACTAAGAATTGTGACGCACTTATGAACTACAAATACTGAGTTTAAGTACGCAATTATGCGATTTGAGACACAGCTAGGCTCTCATTTTGTCATTTTTTGGATTCATCTTCCTGGTAACTTGAAAAAAATTGTATCTTAGTACCTCATATGAGAAGCCTGTCGATGACCCACTGCTGTGCTCTACGGCTGTGCCATCCAGACAAAATACTGTGTTGAGCATTGTTAAATGAATTGCTTGAAAGTTGTTGTGAGGTCCGGGAATGAGGCGGACGCAAATGCAGAGTAGAATCAACAGGCAAAAAAAAAAATGGAGTTTAAACACAGGTTTATTAAGATAACAACTAAAACAAAGTAAATTCGATTTCCACAAAGGATTGTCCAAAACCGTCAGTCTGCATATCACAGTCCACCTTAAAGCGCACCACAAACCGGGGCGGAGAACAAAGTAAGGAAGACTGAAATACAAAGAGAGCGGTGCTCAGGGAATTTCACACACGCTAATAAACACAACAAAAAACAGGCACAGGCACTAGGTGAACCAAGAACAAGAAAAGAACAAATCCAGAAATTTGAACACAAGGACAAAAGGAACATACCATGTAGCGAGGAATTATAATCTGGCGCCTGCTGCTGGGAAAGGCGTGGCTTCAGCTAATGGAGTAATTGCTGTAGAGCTGCAGCTGTTGCAGCAACAGGCGCTGAGGTTCTAAACAAACTCAAACAAGCAGGATAAAAACAGGAAGTGTGTCACAATAAAATCACTAGACATGACAGTTGTACTACATTAGTTGTGGTTGTTCAAACTTAATCAGAACAGAAAGTGCAAAGATTAATGATAGATGGATGAAAGATAGACAGTCAAACACATTTCTTTCAGATTCTGTAGAATAAAAAATTAGTTCATATTTCACATTTAGCTATTGCTTAAAAACTAGCATAGCAACATAAATATGAAACACTTGATCTCACTGTAACACACACTATTTTGGGAATTTTGTATTAACTGATGTTTAAAGCTTCAAGATTTTTCTCATTTCATTGGGATGCATGTGACCTGACTTAAGAATATTTTCATTTGTGAACAAAGTAATTCTGCACTTCAAAAACTCACAGGTATTATCCATAACACTAACAAAACAAACCCTGTGTCATTTCAAACTTAATGACGTGCTCCAAACCTTCTGACAAGCATTCCACTACAATCTGAAATTTAATGAATAACATCCATCTCTGCGTGCGACATAGTCGAGCAAATTGACAAGAAAAAAACAGTGGCAACAAATTAAAATGCCTCTCACCACAGCAAGGGAGCTACAACATCTGTCATGTTGTGCCAAATAGCTTTGTGATCCAGGCCACCTTTTATTTTGCCTACAAACACATTTTATTTTTTAACCATGTTGGTTATAGTGATTGAATGTTTTTGCTTATGCGCTAAAAATTCTAGTTAATGGCATTTGAGTTCAAGGAAACATTAGTAGAAAAATGTATTATTGTTTTCATACTTTATAATTAAATATATTTTAAAAACAAAACCTGTGAAAAAAAAATCAAATGTGTGGTTATTTCGTTAATTTCCTCACAGACGTAGAGACAAAGAAAACAAGATAACATATTTAAAATGAATCACTGCTAATTTGTAGCAATTTAATAACAAATCGACTCTTTCAGTATAGTCTGTAGTTTGGATACAAACTATTTGTAGTTTGTTGTGAAGACCTTATATAAAATAAAAATTATTTAGACCTAAAACGTATGTGTCATTTCATTTTATTTAAAGAGTTTCTGAAAACACACAATTGTGCTTTCTTTCTTTCGTTTTTAAATTGTATTTTGAGGGTGAGAGTATACTCATTTAAAAATCAAAAAGGAAAATGTAGAAAAACGGGGAAAAAAAAACATGATGCATCTGTTTGATGCCGTTTGATGTGTGTTTTTTTTTAACTTTAATATGGACTTCTTCTGATGTTCAGCGTCTACTTCTTTGATGTTATTTTGTCCTCTTGTTGTTGTCTTGTGTTCTCCCCATTACTTTGATGACGACCACGAGTTACACAGCAGCCAAACATCAAAATAAATCCACTCATGAAATCAAAATATCCTACATTTGCACTCATCGCTTCTATTCCTTGTCTTCATTAAATCAGTGAACAAATGTTTTCATAAAGCATCACAAAATAAATGGCTACTTATTTCAGTGAATCCTCTTCTATCAGAGGCATTTAGTCATAAAGGCTGCAACTTAATATTTAACTATGAATTAATTTGCTTAAAAATACAATATAAACAAACCTTAAAATCTGTTTAGTGATAAATGGCAACACCGTACAGTCTGCAGGAGAGTATTTAATTCCTTCTTTTCTAACGCGCACTGCGGTGAACAAACTGACAGTGCAGAGCCCTCGATGTGTCACACAGTGAATGAATGGGTGCTCATGTATTTATCAAATCACACTGAAACCTGAAACAGACAAATTGGTTTCTGCCAAAGCAATCAACATGCAAATACTGGCATATTTTTACATGCATAAATGCATTTTCCATTTTGTTTCATTTGTTTCAACATATTTTACACACTAGCAAAACTATTAGTATTAAAAATATTGACTTTCGTTTCATTTTATTTTTTGAACAACATATTGCACACATACTGTCATGTTTTTGGAGCTAACATTGTAAATAATGTATTGCAAAGATTTTATAATTTCTTTTAACTAAACTTTTGTTTTGACTTTACTAGAATCAAATTTCTCCTACAAATGTTAGAAGGTAACCAAAGGTGCAGTCATGTGACTGTAAAGATTAAATCACAGCAGACAATAGCATTATAAAAACAAGAACAACAAGAACAAACTGCAAATAAAAGAAAAAAGTGCAATAGATGACAAAGTGCAAATATACATAACATAGTTCAACGGAAAAAACGCAACCAGACTGATGCTGTACAAATGTTTCCGCCAGCTAACAAAAACATTTTTAACATTTGATTTTTTGTTTTTGGTTTATTTATGTATTTAATGTGTGCAAGTGCGTGTTTTGTATTTTGTATTATACAAGTAACATTTTCTTATTTCTTATATTCTTAAAAGTAAAGTCTTCATTAAGTTAAATAAATCAAATTTAAATTATTTTTTTATAGTATTTAATTTGTTGAGGCTCTTTTTTCTTAATGCATTTCTTCTTTTGGATAGTGGATCCTCACTACAGTCACAATATATGTTTTTATACAACTCAAATAACTTGTTGAAATGGCAAGAATTAATTCAAAATAGAAGTTAGAGTTTCAACATTAATTTTGTGCAGCATATGATGGGACTATTAAATGAAGGAGATGAATCATAGATTTTACAATACGATATATCGGGGTTCAAACAACCATTTAATGGTGCCCAATAGCCCTTTTGCCCTGCCCCAGTGGAACTCATTTGTATCTCAACTACATCCTTAGCTCTTGTGAAAACAAATGTGTTTGAGGTATCCCTTGTTTTATTTCTGTTTTAGGTTGAACATTAGTTCATTTTTTTGGCATCCGGGTCACCTTGACTCTGACATACTGTTACAAAAGGGTTAATAATGATTCATGTGTCATTGAGCACACCAGGGAGTATAAAAGCTTTGTCTTGTGGCTCAGCTCTTTTGCTACATCGGCAAGCAGCTGATTCTCGATCTTCAGGAATCAACCTTTTTCCTCAATCAGGAATCGGTTCGAATCTTCATCCCTCTGCGTCACACTTATTGTTGACCCTGGATCTGCACTACAGGAACTACTTTTCCCACCTCAGTGAATGAAAAAACCTATTTTGAAAAGCCTTATAACCCAGGCAACCGTTTTATTATTTTATTTATATTGTACAAAGACATGATGCTACTAAGTTTGTGTTTCTTTTCAGAAAGCTAATTAATCCAAGAGTGCTTTCTTTACTTGTTTTTCTGTGCTCTAAGTTATATTAATACTGATAGTATAACCTCTTAAAAAGCATCTTCATCCCTCCATCACTTTCAAATATTCGTTGTTTAATGATGAGAAGTGTGTTCTGGCAAGAATCTGACTATACCATATGTATCTAGACACAAGGGTGTGGATAAAATGTATTGCGATATATTGCTGTATTTTAGAAACAGGATTTATTTGTAGTGTTATCGAATACTTGACTCTGGGGTTACATAATTTACAGACCATGTGACTCCTGACAAAGTTGTAACTGCTTTCATTTGTTTTGAAACCAAAATATGTCCAAACAACCAGATTAAAAGCAGTTAAAGTTGAAGGTATCCTCTCAACCTCAGTCATCGCCTGTATCTTGCCGGATTTCATTGTTCCTTTAGCTGCGGGGGACATTTGGCTTGGATTTGGCATTGTAAAAAAAGCGATACTTCATTTTGTGGATATTTTCTTAAAGCCCTATTAAGTACTGTATCATTTTTTTTATTTAAGTTGCACTTTGTCTACACTGATACTGATTTCTAACCTTGCAAAGAAAAGGTGAGGAAAGGAACTCGTCTCTTTTTACGTTTAAAGTCAAAACTTTCCTCGGATTGTCAAGTTCCCTGCAGCAACTGGGAGGGAGTTGAAGTAAGCATTTTTAACACTGCATGTCTGAGCGACGGGGAGTCTGAAGGTTTCCGCAGGAGTGACCTGCCACTGGGTGAAAGGAGAAGTCAGTGTTCGGCAGTTGATTTATTGTCAGAAGGAAAAAAGGGATGATGCTTTTTCTGTGGGCGAGCTGATAGTTTGAGGCACAGCGGATGATGGAGGGAGACGTGGAGAAATGTTTGACATGTATGTTTATATATTTTATATTATTCATATTTCTTCAAATGGAAACACCCTCTAGCAGAAACATGGAATTTGTGCAAGAGAGCGTTTTTATGAATATGCATACATGTGTTCTGGTTTCCCTTCCTTCTCTCTTGGAGTTTTCATTCACGCGCTTCTCTCCGCTGCCCTCTGGCAAAAAGTTCTAATGCGATAGCAGCAGAACAGACAGATTCTGCAATTGTTTCTTCCCCCGGGCACTCAGACTCACGAACACACAATATTCCCCTCACCTTTACTCCCACACTCCAAATCTCACAAAACACATTGAAGCACTTGGAAAAGTGTATTCATGTAATTTTGAGTTTGTGCTGATAAAATGCTTAAAGATGGCAGAAGTACTTCGATCTTTTATCCACTTATGGGTAACTGAACCGACGATCAGTAAACTAGTTGACAGTTCTGTTTACACATTTTAAAATGATCTTGTTAATTTTATAGTTCATAATACAAAATAACTAAGTTCACAGCTCCCAAAATGAGAAACTTCATTGTTCTTTTTTCAATTTTTTGGTGAGAACTAGTACTTTTCAAACAATTTCCACAATATATGAATTGAAATGTATTATTCTTTATACGTACCTTCCCAGTTTTTGGCATTAGCCATAAGATACATTATTTTGAGAAATAGTTTAACTAAGTAAAATAGGCCACATCGATTATTTTGTGTGCCAAGATTTCATTATTTGTTTCTTTAATTTTTGCGGGGAGTCTGTGGAGTGGCCTGTAGGAAGGAATTTTAACATTTGTGTCATGTATTTCAATTAAAGAGCAGAAAAATAATGACTTCCCATTATGCTTCCAGTCACCATTATGAATAATACCAAGACAAACATCAAGACAATTGATGCCAAGACCTTTGAGACCAAGACCAGTGAGACAAAAACCATTCAGGTCAAGACCAGTGAGACAAAGACCAGTGAGACCAAGACCAGGACCATTGAGACCAGACCGTTGACATCAAGGCGATAGGGACCGAGACCATTGAGGACAAGACCACTGAGACCAAGACATTGAGACCAAGACCATTGAGACCAAAACCATTGAGACCAAGATCATTGAGACTAAGATCAGTGAGACCAAGACAATAACCATTGAGACCAAGACCATTGAGACCAAGACCATTGAGACAAAGACCATTGTGACCAAGACCATTGAGACCAAAACCATTCAGGCCAAGACCAGTGAGACCAAGACCATTGAGACCAAGAACATTGAGACTAAGATCAGTGAGACCAAGATCAGTGAGACCAAGATAAGGGTGACCAAGACCATTGAGACCATGACAATTGAGACCAAGACCAGTTAGACCAAGACCATTGAGACCAAGACGAGTGAGACCGAGACCATTGAGACCAAGACCACTGAGACCAAGTCATTAAGACCAAGAACTTTGAGACCAAAACCATTCAGGCCAAGACTATTGAGACCAAGACCATTGAGACTAAGATCAGTGAGACCAAGATCAGTGAGACCAAGACCATTGAGACCAGGACCATGACCATTGGGACCAAGACCATTGAGACCAGGACCAGTGAGACCGAGACCATTGACACCAAGACAAAAGAGACCAAGACAATAGAGACAAAGACAGATGAGACTAGTTCTAAGACCAAGACCACTTAGGCTAAGACCATTAAGACCAGGACCATTTAGACCACAAAATGAGCTTTGTGACCCTGGTCTAGAAAAGCGCCCTACAAATGTAAATTAATTCCAAACATCCGTGAATGACTGTCCGGTGTCAATACGACAAATTGATAGAGGAGAGAAAATAGTATTAAAAAATGCGGATCAATTTCTATTGGAGTATGAGATGCAGCAATTACGGCCTTTGACTGACGTGTGGAGACGCTGGACTGATCACTCAGGACAGTCAAAACTGAATCCATAACTAATAAGATGCAGCCGACATGCTGTTCATTAGTGCGATCGCTCGCTAAAATTCTAAAGATTCTCCCCGTCAGGCCTTGTGTTGCGATCACATGATACAATTGAATTAAAGGAGAAGTCATCTCATCTTATTTCCGTTCCCATAATTTAATTTCACAACTCTCCAGCTGGCCGGAGAGACTTTCCAATTTTAACATGTCTGCACCGATGATGCTAACATACCTGCTTCAGATTAGATTCAATTAGGTTCATCAGATAAAGCCAAGCCAAGCTTTACACCAGGGACGTTTACAGATGAGAAGTGTTATCAAACATGAGGGCTCAGTTTCAGTGGGCGGGGCCAGTGATGGTGGATAGCTCCTTTGGGGGGTGTTCGCACACAGGGAGGTTGTAGGGATAAAAGAATCCGACAGAGATGCCTAATGAAACTCTGCAGGCTGATGCAATAGACGGAGTCAAGGAGAAGGATGAGAGAAGTCGTCAATCCAAGATATTGTTTTGTTTTTCACCCCCGCATGCTATGGAATTAATAACAAGTGTAAAACTTTAACAACATTCCTTATATGAAAGTAAAAGAAAGGCAGCAGCTTGCAGGCATTATGTGCTCCACAGAGGTAGGGGTTCAACAACACCTGTAACATCAGACGAAGAAGGATGAAAGCCTTAAGAGATGCTTGAAGCTTCATAAAATACATCTTATTTTCACGGTTATCATCATTTGCAGCATCCACAGTGGTATTGGAGGGAAGGTTTCTCCGCGTCCTTTAGCAACACATTGCCACTTAAGCTTGACTGACAAGTCCTAAAATGCTCCTGAGTTAGCCTTGCATCTTCGTCTCTTTGTGTTCTTCTCCCAGCTCTATGTGCCTGTAAAATCCTTGAAGGGGTGAGCAGGTATAACGCTTGAGAGGAGCGAGCACTTCTCAACGGGCTTCAAAGGATTCTACAAAAACCTTCAAGAAGCAATTAAGTGAACTTGCCTGTTCGCCCCAAAACTCCTCAAAACCTTTTAAATTCAGGTAATTGTTCCATATTTTGTTTTACTTGAAAAAATACCTAATTCAACTTACAATTCAAAATGCATGTTATATAATGTATTGAATATTTATTAAACATTCTTAAATATAACACAATATACAGTATATATTGGTATATATTAGAACTTTAAGGAAACATCAATTCAATTATATAACGCTTTTTCCCCCACATTTCTGTGTTGCCGTTACACTTTAAGCCACTAGATGTCAACATTAGCTATGCCCACTGCAGCTATCATTATGATGATGGTGTAAGCATTAAAATAAATACGTAAAGGTATTAAAGATCTTTTAAATTATTGAGACCATTGAAACCAAGACCATTGAGACCAATACCAAGATCAATGAGGCCAATGAAACCATAAAAACCAAGATCTAGAGTAGACCATTAAGACCAAGACCAATACTATTGGGACCAACAGCCAATACCATTGGGACCAACACCAAGACCATTAGGACCAAGTCCACAGAGACCAAGACCACTGAGATGAAGACCATCTGGACCAACATCAAAACCAACGGGACCAAGACTATTGATACCAAGACCAAGACAATTGAGACCAAGACCATCTGAATCAACATCAAGAGCTTCGGGTCCAAGACCAGGACTATTATTACCAAGAACAACACTGTTGGGACCAAGTACATTTGGAAGAAAACTGTTGGGACCAAGACCCTTTGAACCAACACCAAGACAACTGAGACCAACATCAAGACCACCGGGTCAAAGACAAAAACTATTAAGACCAAGACGAATACTATTGGGACCAACACCCAAACCATCTAGACCAAGACCATTGATACCAACACCAAGACCATGGAGATCAAGACCATCTGAATCAACATCAGGACCTTCGGGTCCAGGACCAAGACTATTAAGACCAAAAAACAATACCATATGGACCAACACCAAGACTATTGGGACCAACACCAAGACCATTTGGACCAAGACCACTGAGACCAAGACCATCTGGACACACATCAAGACCACGGGGTCAAAGACCAATGCTATTAAGAACAAGAAAAATACCATTGGGAACAACACCAGGAACATTGGGACAGAGACCATTAAGACCAAGATGAATACTACTGGGACCATAACAATTGATACCAAGACCATCCGAAAAAACATCAAGGATTCGGGTCCAAGGCCAAGACTATTAAGACCAAGAACAATACCATTGGGACCAACACCAAGACCACCAGGAACAAGACCATTAAGACCTAGAACAATACTCTTTGGACCAACACCAATACCAGTGGAACAAATAACAATATTCCTGCATCTGGTCTTCAATGGTTTTCATTTGCTCCAAAAAATGAACCAGTTGAGTCCAACTACTGAAGTGCTAGTTAATACAGTTCAACCTTCAATGCTGCACCGAGCAACATTGGTCAGGAAGCAGTAGAATTAGATGTTAACATTCAATCATTTAGCTCTGACAAAACGAAAAGTAAAAATAGATGTTGCCCAAAGTTGAACCAATTAATCAAGTAAGCAGAGTCAATTAAGTTCTTACACGGGTCCTTTTCCATTCACACTCTATCCCCTTTCATGAGGTACTAAAGTATTCCTGATATATGGTGTATTTATCAGTTTAATAAAAAAGAGGGACACCACCTTGGCACCACCTTTAGTTTGTTTAACTGACTATATTCTCTTAAAATAACCATCAGCCTTTATACTCTGTGTAAAACTCAATTAAAAATAAAAGCAATTATTTATTTTTTTGCCCAGTCAAAGGACAAAATACGACCCGTCGTAACATCACTGCAACTGACTTTCAAGTCACAACCCGCGAGTTGAGAACGAAAAATGAAAAACTTTTAACTTAATAATTGGGCAAAATCGTATTTCAAGGTCACAACACACTTATATTTATCTTTTATTATTAGTTTAGCTTGACCAACACAATAATATCCATGTGAAAACTTTTGTTAGGAATTTTCTGTGGGATTTATTGAATCTGTGAAAGAATCAATTATTTTCTCAAGGAGCTTTAAACTGTAAAGTTTAGTGCTTTTAATAGAGATTCAAAGAAAAGCTTTGGACACAAAAGCCCATTGAGAAGCTCTACAGCTGTCTAGAGATTTGACGTCTTGTCTCACAAATGGGCTTCAGCTTTGCTTCCTGTAATTTGTCTCGACTCTTTTTATTCTCACTCAAAACAAAACTCATGAAAAACCGTCAAAGTCACTTACCGCCAAACATGTTCAGCTCCGAGGATGGGTCGAAGGCTATTATTCCAAGGCGCTTTGTATGTCAAGGGAATCATCAGTGATCCACAAAGATTAACCTTGGATTAAAATGGGATTTTAAGTAAAGCTCAGAAGAGTAGCTTCAATTAAAACACTCCTGAAAGGCCCAATTAGCAGAATGTTTGCGTAGGTTTTTTCTCATTAAATCTTGAAAAACCTACAAGAATGTATTTACATTTAATGTGTCAGTTTGATATTCCTCGTGCCATTTAATCACATTAACCACGTAAACCATAAATCAGACGCCTACACTGTATTCTCGTGCATATTCCACATAAATTCATCATATTACATCATATTTGACCATGATTATTCAATCCTTGTCGACTTTCTGTAAACTGTTGGTTGATTAAATTACCTACATTATTAGAATTAAAGCATTATAAGATTAATAATCTGTAGTTAATGGATCTTATTAATTTATTTGTATTTTTGTCTGAAAATAGTTAAGAAAAAACATTTACTTGGTTTAAGAAAAATAAAAGCCATTATTGTGGGAGATTAAAATATTTATATGTAAGAAAAAAAAGGGTCTTTATTAAGTCTTTCTTTTAACAAGATTGTGACCAGATGCAGGTCAAGTTATTAACATTTTACTGTATTTAACCGCTGCCTGAAACCTTTTGCTTCCATCAGTATGGGGATTATTTCTGTGTTCCTTTGTCTAAATCATTAAAAAATTAAAATAAAACATCAGGTCTATTTAAAGCGCAATAACATAAGTAGTTTAAGTAAGTTGATAATTTAAAAATGGGGTATTATAAGATTCACCAGATCAATCTATGTCTGCTTTATGGTGTGACCGACCATTGTTTTCATCCTGACAACTCAAAACCAAAAAGAATTACACAAACAAAAAAAATGTTTTACTAAAAGTGAAATTGCTAAAAGTAATGGTAAAGTTTGAAATTAAAAATTGCATTAAAAACTATAAACACAAATAATGATTGAGATGAATGAATCTCGATTAGACATCCCTAACAATTATTAACATTTGCTCCTAGGATAAGCTACACACTTGTGGAAGAAAGGTCTATCAAGGTAAATGCGTTGAGGTCAAAAAAGGAAAAGGGTGAAAGTCTTTTCCAGACTTGAGCCCTTCAAGAGTCCACTATCTGCCTTTATCCCAGTCGATCCGTCTCCCAACCCGGAGCGCCTGAGCCGCTGAGCCCAGGGATATTAATTTGTAGCGCTAACGCTCTATGGCAAAGAAATTGGAGTCATCTCCAAACGAACAAATTGGATCGCACAGCTCATCTGCAATGCAAGCTGCGCCTGAAGCCAAAGCAGTGAGCTGAGTGACCACCTTTAAATTGCACAGCAGGGAACGTCGTGAGTTCTTTTTTTTCAAGCTGCGATTTCTGTTGCGTTCTCATGGAGGGGCAGTGAAACAAGAGAGGCGTAGGTGTGTATTATGTCCGTGATTGATGGTTTTCTGATGAGCTCCCCAGATAAAACCGGCCTGAGGTTTTGAATCTATTTGTCATATTTGATTTCACTGACGAATAGAGAAAATAAAAAACAGAGAAAAAACTCTCAGAAGGAAATGACAAAGTCAAGGCTGCAGAGAAAAGTGTTTACATCGTGATCATTTTAACAGGATAATATGTTTTTTTCATGGGTATTTTTTCATGGACATGCTTTATATTCACCTTATTTAATTTAATGTATTAATTATTATATGCAGAAGTACTATTTGTATTTATTATCATCAAGGATAAATATGTAAAGATATAATCTTCATCAAAAGGAATTTTAAAGAAATCCACTTCAATACAAACCAGACACACTTATTTGTGACTTTTTTGGCACTTGATGGAGAAACTTCCAAATCAGTACTAATCATCTAAATATTCTACACTACATTAAGTGGCAAAATATAAAAGAAGAACCCAGTGAACCCAGTTGTCAAGAAACTACCAGATTTACTGCTCTTCCCCGCCGTCTTCCTGATTTAGTATTTCACCGGCGAAAATCTTCCAAATCATTACATCAGTAGGAGATGTCAGCGACATGATTAGGCAATGAGATAATTGTCATTACTTTAAACAAAGTATTTATATGCAGTGGTCCCTGACCACATCACCGTTCACCTTCTGATTGTCTTTTTTGTGTATAGTTATTATTCAGTTCAGTATATAAAAAAGGAGGAAACCAATGGTACGATATATATTTTAATCGTTGAGAGATAAATGCAAATTGCATGATGTTGAAATAATGTACGTTATTTGAGAGATTATAATATGTGTAAGAATGTGGAAAAAGTTAATGACGGTTTTGGAAAGAAGGGATTATGAGGCCCTCAACATTAATTTGAATAGTGAAAATGTCAGGTTAAGAATTCTGACTTAATGCTTTTACCCAAACAAAGGAAAATCAGATAAGTTTTAAAGTCACACTTTTTACTAGTACAAGTGAGAAAACACCAATCTTCCTGCAGTACATGCCTGTCTGAAAAGTAGAGAGCTTTCAGTCCGCTGTTATACCGTCGTAGCAGTTTGACAAGCCATTAATTATTACTCCAAAGTTCCCACCAAACACAAACTTGAATTAATTATAATTGTTCAAGATTAATGTTAGCATTTACTCCTTTAAAGAATGGTACCTTGCATGAAGTCACCACCAAGCAGTGATGAAAACACCAGCAACTTTAATAATAATAAATATAGTTAGTAAATTTGATAAACATACTTTAGCTAAGGGACATCAGAATTATTAAACGTTATAAAAAAAGGAACTTGTTTACTGATTATGAATATTTGCAGTTGAATGTGAAGGAGCTTTAGTGAATATAACCTTTAATCTGAGAACATCTTTGACCGAAAAGAGTGAATGAGCTAAGGTCATCTTAAGGGCATGATTACAAGTGAGGGAAAGCATTGCCGTGATATCTACAGGCGGATCGATCAAAGTCGTATCCTGAGGTATTGTATTGGTCTGAATAAAGGGCTGAGCCAAAAGGCAAACCTCTAATTATTTATGTGAAGCCAAGTTCCTCCAAATTTTGGGCAATGACCCAACTTTAAGAAGCTTATATGAGATTCCACAACTGGGAGTAGATCAGTGGAGCATTGCACAGGCCATTTGAGGTGACTTTATACCGAACTCTGGGTAAGTTCACCTGGGAGGACAAAGAAGACATTGGACTTCTGAGGGAACACTACGTTACTGTTGAGAGGGATGTTGACGGCTCTTTGCTGTGACCCCATGATCGACCTCAGATAAGTGATGAAGGATGGATGGATAATTTACCGGCAGTACAATCCAGACTGGTGTAAAAGCCCTTCTGCTGCTACAAAAGCGTCATTATCGTTCTTTAAAGCTCAATTTTCTATTTTTTTTTCTCTTGAAAACATTGAATGATTCACTTCTCAGCCATGATTACCTTTCAGAACTCGTCACATAACACCTGTTATTAGAAAATGAAAAGTTATATCACCATTAACATTTACACCAGCATGTGTTGACTCACCCCCGAGCTGCTGTGAAAGTGTGCCCTCGTGTTACTGTGGCGATGATCAGTGTCTGCACAAGACTTCACCTCTTCGTACTTTCAAGCTTCTGTTCGACTCTTTTCCTCCTCGCCGTGTCACAGAGAGCCTCGCTGCAGGCAGTGCCATGTGCCTGAAAGGAGAACTTGTCAATAAGAAAAATCACTTCGCTTCAGACGCGGATGCTTCTATTCTTAAAATGAAAACCACAAGATTGTGGCCAAATACTCCTTGATGAAATGGGATTTTTGATTTCTTTGAAGTTGATTCACTTACATTAAGGCGCATATACCTGAGCAGCAATTTTGATCTTTTCAATATGATTTTTACTTTTCTATATGAATCAGTGGTGAAAAATGAATGACTCTATACAATATTTAATTGTACGTTCTGTATATAGAAGATTGTAGAGGCATGTAGAATCTAAAATCCAACACCAGACAATAGTTAAATGACAAAATAAAACAATAACAATTAAATATTTAACATACTAATATTTTGTTTCATACCTGAAGTACTATATACATTATTAAGACAGGGAAGTGCAGTCGGGGTATGCGCAATCCATCACAAACTGCGTTGATACATTCAAATTACGCGGACCGGTTGCCGTATCTCTTTTCAGTTTATGTGAGTAAAGAATGACTTCTAGAGCTAAGTAGGTTCAAATCTCCATTTAAAAATGACTTTATGTTTCAAATGATGGTCGTTTAAAGCAAAAAGTTAACCAGGTGAGAGTGCCATCTAGTGGTCTCTAAAAATAAGGATACTGTTACATGAAGCTTCAAATCAAAAAGGATATAAAAAAGTTTAGGTTTTAATTTGTTATTCTTATATAATTTATTTTTATATAAATCTTATTTAAACATATATGTGATTTATTTCAAAATATAACGTATTTTACTGGACTATACATACAAAAAGGACATTTGAAGTTAAAATAAGAGTCCAACAAAAACATATTAAATACATATGTATTTGTATTCAGAGTTGAAATAGTAAAATATACTTAAAATGTATTGTTAGCTGTGAGAAACACTAATGTAAGATAAGTCTTTTTTCACTTTAAACTTGTTGCGACCGCATACATACGGTCAAAGGGCCTCATCTAGCCCCGGGCCACACTGTGACTTTATCGACTATTCAATAAAAAATATCTGTAAAGTCATGTGAGGTTGAGCTAGAAACTATTATTCGATAGAAACAAAATTACAAAAACTTTTGGTGTGTTTTTGAAAAAGGTCAGGTTGAGACATTTTTATTTAAACCTGATTGATGGACTTGTTATGGCCGACATTTAACATCAAAGTGAAGAGTATTTCTAATAAATGTGTTTTGTTTCACCTCATGTTTTGCGACATGTATTGAAAGTTAAATAAAGGGTAAGTGTGAAAAAGTCAGGTGTGAAAATAGAGCCGAAATCCTAGCATTGTACAATAGACATCACAGGAAGTACGTCTGACCCTTTAGAGGAAAAAAGTGATTAAACGGCTATTACGTCGACCCTGAGAGATTATATATATCAGCCGCGGCTCTCAAAGGATGATTTGCGGCTCTTCTGCAGACCTTTCTTCAAGGCAAAATGATCAAATTATCCAGCAATTGCAACCATTCACTCATCCATCTCCAATTGTTCCCCCAGCCTGGATCATTTGTCTCACTGAGGTCTGGAATAATGGACCTCGCGTCTGGAACTGGGGTCAATATTTGACTTTAAACATCTGCATCTAATTGCTGTGGAGGAGAATGTTTTCCGCCGGTTTAATGGTGACCTCTGATTGGCTTGTTTACAACGCTATATAAAGTAGGTGTGAAATTAGGACACTGACTCTTTAGCGTCTCTTCATCTCGCCACTCAATTATTCTCTTGAGGCAGTTGTGTTTGACACTTTCTGCTTTTGTCTATTAGTGGTTTTTATTTTTTTTTAAAACACACTTGAAGCCTTGTTACTTTTGAATAATGGTTGCAGGCCATATTTTGTCTCATCTGCAAACATATGTGTCCATCACAGTACTGCTTTATATACAAATTCAGTGGTGGGCATTTTCCATTTCTTTAAGAGCCACATATACTGTATAATTGGTGCCTGTCAATCCCTGGAACAGACAAAGAATTAAAGCCCTCATATGAGAGTAAAATTGAGAATACATCAAGAATTTTAAATTCATTTATTGACATGTTCATTTGATAATAGTGCACTATTTTTTTTAAAGCGACAATAACTTAATAAGTTGCAGGTGCTGTAGTATTAGATATTGATACAGAAAGATGGTACAAGGAAACATTTTTATATTAAATAAAGGACTTCTTGAACAGTACTTGTAACACAACAGTAAAACAACAAGATAAACATAAAACATTATTGATTCTAACCTTTTTTTTATTTGTCTATGAAGGCTTTTGTTGTATTTATGTGTTGATAAGTAATTTACGCTGCCTTCTCTACATATCAACATCAGTTAACAGATGCCAAGTTGACATTCATCATCTCTATTTCCTTCTTCCAGAATGATCACCTCTAATTTAAAAGCTGCATATATGTATATTTCTCTGTGTTTTACACCATGATTCAGACTGGCGTCCTGTCCAGGGTGTCCTCTACCTCTCGCCCTATGAACAATGATAATGAATGGTGTGCATGATGCAAAAATTAAATGTTCTACTAAAATTAAAACTATAATCTTCCTTTTTTACTTGTAAAACACATGTTTAGGTGCATTATTGCCAATAATCAACTCTCCACATTATATCTCCCACCCGTCTGTCTCCTGAAAGTCTGTTCCAACTATTTGCAAATTGTATTTCTTACAGTGACAGTAAAATAGATACACTTGGATTGTATTTGATTTACTGTTATTTTCATCAAATGTATTTTTTTTTTAAAAGCCCAACTACCTTTATCACTAGAACCAAAAGGTAAACTATTTTCTGCTGCTGACAGTTGACATTCCTGCCTGCTCTTACCAATAAGTTTTTATGTCCTCGCGGGACACAGTCTTGTCTCTTTCATGGCTTCATAAAAACCATGACCTGAGATGATTGAAGTGGATCAACTGTACAGCACAAATCTGCCAGAAAGACACATTTAACCACTTGGAGAAGCCGCAATATATATATATATATATATATATATATATATATATATATATATTTTAATATACTTGTTTTTTAGAACTATATCAGTAAATATGCTGGAGGAAATTAAACAAGCTGAACTTCCTCGAGAGAATTTACCAGATTAGTCTAATCGAATCACAGTTACTAGACAAGTCTGATGGATGCAGACACAGGCTGTGGATTAACATGCTCGACTCGCACGCTTGTGTTCAAATAAATACCAATAATTACAAGCTTTGCCCCGCTTCAGAAAGTTTGCAGTTATTTACTAATTAGTGTTCCAACTTTACAAGTTCGTACGGAAGAAGAAAACTATTATGCATTTGATTTACTTGTGTTTGCAATTTAAAATCAGAGCAGAGAGTCTAGAGAGACGAGAACACATAAATAAAACAAAGCTGTTTTTTCCACACTTGAATCTTTTCGAAAAGGCATGGACCGCCACCTCGCATTCTTGACGTCAAATCTTTGTGTATTGGCAAGAATCTGGGGACATCATACATATGAAAATACAGGGGCAATGATACAATATATTGCGATACTGTAGAAACATGGATATATTTGTAGTATAGTCCAGGTACTTGGTTGTGGTGTAGTGTAATTCAATGATCAAAATATGTCCCAACATCATCTTTACAATCTGCTGGAGTCGACTGTATCCTCTCGTCCTCAGTGACAACTGGAATCATGCAGGTTTTCAATGTTCATTTTACTGCCTGAGAACGTAATGACTAGTGGTCAGAAGTTCAAGTGCAACAGAAAAATGAACAAATGGCATGAATACTTGCATGTAAAGATACAGTTATTTTATTTTACACACACATTATTGAACTATAATACATAAAAAAAATAATTAAAAATTAGGATAAGACATTAAATATAATTAAGAATTCAAAAATGTAATTTCAATTTTTTTTCACTAACCAATGCAGTGTTGTAGAATACTGATACAGTAAAGGATATCGTAATATATCGCCATATCAATATTTTATAACAGCCCTAGTTGATATGAACATGCGATTTCAGAATATCCTGAATTCATGGTCAAAAACTCGCTAAAAGAGACAGAAGGTTCATTAGCATTTGTTGTTGCAATCAATTGCAATCAATCAATCAACCTTCAAACATCAAAATGTTATCATAAAGTTTGATAAAAAGTGAAAACACATTTATGCTAGTAGTTTATGCTAAGGTCCATCCCATAAACAAGCAAGAGTAACCCCAATGTGGAATTTAACCTCGATGCTTGTGTGGCTGCAGCATTATGAGCATCATATCAAGCCTTTATTATGCTTTTCTCCTTTTTAATCTAAGATAAGATAAGGGTCTAACAGGCACCAGACGCTGTCTTGCGCGTACATGCATGTACATACACATTTATTGAACATACCTACATGAAGGCAGTAAAGAGAACAAATGCTTAGATGCTTTTTTTTTGTGTCAGTTTTGTAGCAGAAGCTGTAACATTTCTGCTTTCTGCATGGTTTCAAGACCTGGCTGTTACTAGGGACCAATTAGGTGATGGAACCTGTTCTATTCCATTCACAAGCCACTTTCCTTCTTATCAGACCTGAAAGCATATCAGATATTGGACTGCACCTTATCTCTAAGGATCAGAATTGTTATTTAAATTCTAAAATAATGTCATTGCTTATGTGAATTCTACACTTCATAGTCATGTTTAACATGGAGCATTTCCACATCTCCATTTCTGTCATATTCATCTGTAGAAAAAAAAAAGTGTTTTCAGTGGGGCGGTGCTTAAGCACATTTTGTAATGTAAATATTTTAATGCAAAGAGAGTTTTTGACACATACTGATGAGTACAATAGTGTCAACATTAAATCATCATCATTTGTATTTTCCATATTAAGAGGCATTATTTCAAATGAATATGCTAAAAAAAAACATTTTTTCCATTTTTATTTCTATTTAGAAATATTTCAAGATTCAAGAGCAGGTTTATTTACGAGTACATATTGGTATATATACATGGAATTTTCCGTGATTGTGGACGTCTCCGGAATTGGTTTTAACAACATTTTGAAGATGTGTAAATACAAATAAACAATATACACAAACATATACAAATAATAGTGTGGAAGGAAAATAACTACTAACTACTTTCATACTATTTCATAATTGACACAGGATGGGTTATTCCGAAGAATGGTCCTTCTACCATTTTTTCTAATATTTATTAGACTAAATCATATTTCTATTTTAGAGTGTGTGTGTCGTGGCCATGGAAACCACACAGACTGTAGTGGGAGTGATATTTTGATATAATGCACTGATGTTCATTTGATGATAAACATCTAACCTATAACAGTACACGATCAGATCCCTGTGGAGTATTAATAACCTTAAGGTAGTTATTTAGAGGGGGATTCATTCAAACGTGCGCCACTGAAGGCCTATGTGTAAGTAATTAAGTAAGTCATTTTTACTTGTATAGCGCTTTTCCAGACCATGGTCACAAAGCGCTTAAACAATCAAAACAATATTCAATAAAGTATATACTTTAAAGGTCAAGATAAAACTGAGAACACAACAGGAGTTCCAGAAAATCAAGGAAAAGCCTGAACAAATAAAAACGTCTTAAGATGTTTCTTAAAGGAGTCAGTAGATCATCAAGCGCAAAGAGAGAGGAAGATCGTTCCAAAGCTTAGGAGCAACAGCCTGGAAGTTGTCCAACAGCCTGGAAGTTGTGTGTGTAAAAATATTTCTATTTTAGAGTGTGTGTGTCGTGGCCATGGAAACCACACAGACTGTAGTGGGAGTGATATTTTGATACAATGCACTGATGTTCATTTGATGATAAACATCTCACCTATAACAGTACACGATCAGATCCCTGTGGAGTATTAATAACCTTAAGGTAGTTATTTACAGGTGGATTGATTCAAAGGTGCGCCACTGAAGGCCTATGTGTAAGTAAGTAAGTAAGTAAAAAAAAATGTATAGCGCTTTTCCAGACCAGGGTCACAAAGCACTTAAACAATCAAAACAATATTACATAAAGTATATACTTTAAAGGTCAAGATAAAACTGAGAACACAACAGGAGTTCCAGAAAATCAAGGAAAAACCTGAACAAATAAAAACGTCTTAAGATGTTTCTTGAAGGAGTCAGTAGACTCCATCGAGCACAAAGATGTGAAATGCACGGCCCGCCACTGGATATATTTCATCGGATTTTGTTATAAATCTGAATATTTATGCCGAATTATTAGATTTTGTTGAAGAAATACATATGTTTTACTGATAATTTGTTGTAGAACGCCTTAGATAATTGAATTTATTGTTTATATACAACACTTTTGTTCTTTAAAATGCCTAAATAAGTGATTATTTTTTTGAAATGTACTAATGCAATGATGGAAAATATAGACACTTTTTTTTTAAACTGTTTTAAATTAGTTCAAAATACGTCTGATGTTTTTTTTTAGTTTTTTTTTTAACCATGATTAAGCTGAACATGCTGTTTTCATGACGATTAAGCAGCCTGGTGAACATTCGCAGGCAAATCCACCCACTCTAAGAGAAGATTAACCTCGTTCACACATAAAAAAAAAAAAACACTCTGAGAAAGTGAATACAAGCTCACAGGGAAGGACGGGGAGGGAGGACGCTGCTGTCGCGCTTTGCAATGTGAAGCCTATTGGACTCTCCTCCTCCTCCTCCTCTTCCTCCTCCTCCTCCTCCTCGCCTCCTCGCCTCGCTGCGCCAGCATCACCTCCCTTCCCTCACAGACGCTCGCTCAACTTTGGGAAGAGACGACCGCCTCTTTCTTTCCTCTCTCCTCCACATCTGGACTTCTTCACGCGGGGAAATAAAGGAGGACGCGCTCCGAAGTGTCGGAGATGTCTCTATTTTCTTGGTCGACGCACCTGCAGTGTTCCTTCAACGATGTTCGCTCCAAAACAAACCCATGTTTGCGTCCAACAGGCAATACTTGGACTGTCTTTAACTCTGAGGTAGGACTGTTTTTCACATTGAATATTACATTTTTTTTTAAATACATGTCTTTGTTATGATGCGTTAAACACGTGCTGACGCTCCTGATAAACTCAAATAAATGAGTCAATTTCCCTTTTGATTCCACAACAACAAATCCTAAGTGTTGCGTAGAGATGGAGACCTGGAGGAGGGAAGATCTCCACCATCCACCTGCTGCAGCATAAATTTCCGTCTGTGTTTTGTCATGAAGTCATTGGGTCAGACCTTGGGCTCCGAAATTGCAGCACACAATTGCCAGAGCACATTCATTTTTTCGAGGAATTGCTTCAGATGACTCACTGTGTGTGTCTGCCTCGTATTTCAGGATCACCTATTAATAAAGTAGAAACACAATGTGACTGTGAGGCTGACAACAGATTAACAAAAACAGGTAGAATCCAAATCATTTTACCACCAGGGTATCATGTAATATTGATGACAACTTGCATGTTGAATAATAAACATTCCTAATAAGAGTAACATTTAATGTTGTCAAAGTTCTAAAGACAAATCTGTAATTCATCCAGTCAAAAGACTGAACACAATCTTGACTATATACATTAACTTTAATAATTAATGTCAACTAAGAAAGTAGACCATAGTTTAAATAGTCAAAACGTTGTATATAGGCATTACTAGGATGGTTTTGTTTGAATGTGCGTGAAATAAATTGCAGTTGTGTTGCGTAATAGTGACTCACAGGTGGCAAAAATATGTTATACTTCTGTCGCAGGAGACTCGAGGAGAGTTGAGTAGAGCTGGTCACACGTCTGCTGCAAACGTTGGTTATGCAGGATTCAAGATAAAGTATCAACACAATCAATATTTTTTGCGAATGTGTTGATTTTGCTTTCTGGTAAACTCCATAGTACACATTGCATTTGTTTAAAAAATATGTATTTCTTGGCACATTTTCTTTAAAAACTCTTTAAAAACAATGAAAAAGACGCTTATTCTCTGAGAAATACTTATTCATTCATGTCATGCAACTTTTGCGTCAATCTTTTATTGAAATTCTATAATTTATTTGTATTGAACTTGCATTTGGATGCTTTTGAACAACCACTAAAGTACGAGTCCCGTCCCCTGCTGATATACTGCTTGGCTGCCTATGATATTCTCTATAGTTAAAATTGCAATAATAAGAACATAACTTTGTTGTCATTTCTTGACACATTTTTATTTAAAACAATATAAATTACTTTCAGATTATCCTCATCTCAAATATATGAAAAAAAATAGAAGTCTAAGAACACATGACTATGAAACAGCAAAAATAAAGTTATAGCAGCGAACAACAAATCAATAAAATTAGATTATGAAAAAGGTTTTTCATTGTTTTAATGCAACTATGATGTCACTTTTGCACTGGGATGCTTTTATACCACCAAGTGACGACTCCCGCCCCCTGCTGAGACATTGCTTGGCTGCCACAGATGATCTCACCAGTAAAAATTTCATAAATTTAAATAATAATCTTGCAGTGATTTTTTGGAAGATTTTTTAAAGAAAATTCAAAAGACTTTTGGTTTAACCTCATCTGAAATATGAAAGATTTAAAAGTGCTAGAACACACTGTTATCAAACAGCAAATATATTGTTATAGCAATGGAACAACATCGTAATTAAATGATGTTACTTATTTGTGTAATGCAACTATGATGTCACTCTCCCTCTTTAAATGAAAGTACAAATGTTGCTTCTTTTAAAACCTCCCTAAAATGATGACTCCCATCCCCTGCTGAGACATTGCTTGGCTGCCTCCCTACTCCTGACATCTGTCTTTCTCTCTCCTGCATGTGATGCCAGTCTTTGAAAACAATTAATTTTTATGTGTCAGACCAAACAGCTGAGGCACAAACTCTCATCTGGACAGAATAAATCGAGTTTGTTGGACAAAACCAGTTCACGACATTAGAGCTGCAAGAAATGACCTTGTTGAGTTATCCCACTGATCTAAGTGCAGTATGTGATGGGCTTGTTACGTGTTGATGTGTGTATATAAGATGTTCTCAGTTCAAACTAATCCTGTGAAGTTTTCTTAGTTGTATTTTAATACATGTTCTTTATTTCCATAATAGGATGATTTGAACATACAATTGCTTTATGTAAAAATAAAAAACAAAATATATAAACATACTTCCAATTTAAAAGACTTCGTAATTCAAAGTTGAATGGGTCAGAAATGACAAAAATAGTGGCTAATATTGTGAACATAAATGGAAACCATTGTTGAAAAGTAAATAAAAACTGTATAATGGAGAGTCTTGTGCGTTTGATTTATACATTTGTTATAATGAACACATATTGCTAATATTATTATTACTTATTACTTATTATTATTGCGTATTTAATCATCTGTTTTTTCCATGGAGAGAAAATATAAATCTGGTCACTTATTCGACAATTTCCTTCTATAAACTTTGATGACGAATTAGCACTCACCGCAATCGTCTCCCCCTTTGTAATCCTGACGTGAGTTCATCAATAACAGCCGACTATTACATTATCAGGCCAATCACATGCGAGCCACTGGGTCTCTGAATTGAATTACACAAAGAAGTCGCGCACATTTTCCAGACGCGGAGGAAACAACTGGCTGATGGAAAGGTTTGTTAAAAGCGCCGGACAGTTAAGACACATTTGTATTCAGGTGCATCTCGCCACCGTGGCCCCGGGGTCCGGCAGATAACGCCGGCCTCAGGATGCGGGGTCAGGGGTCCGGTGTTGATGGGCAACTGGCTGACACAGGGAAATAGAGTGCTGACTGGATTAATAGGGTTGGCGCTCGTGGGTTGTGAGCAATGGCGCGCTCTTGTTTCTTACCCTCCCGAAGCCTTCTGCTTACAGGTTGTTGGCTAATCTGTTACCCCCTCACCACCCCTCTGTCAGACACCTCGGGGCTCACTACAGTGTGTGGCGCTGTCTCTGTCATGCTCAACTGTTTATGGACGAGTTCTTGGCCACAGTGCAACAAATCAGTCACTTAAATAACCTTAAAACGTCAACACGGCCGCACGAATATTTACAGCGAGGCACATTCTTGACAGACAGACCATAATACTGTTTTAAACATGCCTGGGTCGTCTCACGAGCTCAGAGGCAGAGAAACAGTCACACAGTGAGGCAGCTGGCTGTTGTCGGCTCAGGCTATTTGCATTGTGTAGGAGTGTGTGATGGGTTGAGTTGTCAAAAGCATCAATACTAGAATGTTGTATCCGGATACGATATTCATCTTCAAAAGGATCAAAACTTGTTATCATTATTGCAGTTTTGTTTTTTATTACA
Source organism: Callionymus lyra (assembly GCF_982586985.1). Classification (NCBI taxonomy): domain Eukaryota; kingdom Metazoa; phylum Chordata; class Actinopteri; order Syngnathiformes; family Callionymidae; genus Callionymus; species Callionymus lyra. Next base: position 7,419,405 of record NC_141834.1, read on the forward strand.
AATATTTAACGTGCAGTTCTTTCAATTGTTTTAACAGAGGTTATTTTTTTTACATTTGCCTTGTTCATGCCATGTTTACTTATTTTGAATTTGGGTATCTTTCTTCTTGTAGTATCAAAATTGGTATGGACTACAAATATTTGCGTGAATAATGGTATCAAGTTGAACATTTTGAGTATCGTGATCCCACACAGTATTCATGATGGAATCAGTGGTAACTACAGTGTAATACCCTAAACTTACAAACACAACCAAAATGCACTTGCATATATCACCACATGTTTCATTACTTTAATAACTATAAATATAAGAGGTTTGAAAACATATAGACACGGCAATATATTAAGATACTTCCATTATAATATAATTGTTCATCCCTTAGTATTGCTTATCTTGTAAAAAGTTAAAAAAATATATATATTTTGGCCAAATTGGAAGTAAAATGTGACTTTCTAGAGAAAGGAAATGCCGTTGCTGTTGTTAATCTCACAGTAGTTCAAGTGACGAACTTGATGCATCTTTACTTTACTTGCAGTGATTTTTGAAGTGGTTTGGAGGCTTTTGGGGTGGGGTAAGGGTGTGCTTGAGATTTTTTTGTTTACTGTCTAGAAGATCACACTATACATAGCAGCTGACAAGTATTTTTGTGATGTAGAAAAACATGTAATAGAACAATTGATTCAAATATTTGTATGGCACATATTTTAAAATAGATACAGAGTTATCACAAATACACAAAAGAAAATATTGTTCTTTGCACTCTACAATAAAAAGTTAAAGAAAAAGGTCATAGCCTTTAAATATTTTGTGAATGCAATATAGCTAAAAGTGTTTTAAAATTGACTTCCATCATCCATCCATCCATCCATCCATCCATCCATCCATCCATCCATCCATCCATCCATCCATCCATCCATCCATCCATCCATCCATCCATCCATCCATCCATCCATCCATCCATCCATCCATCCATCCATCCATCCATCCATCCATCCATCCATCCATCCATCCATCCATCCATCCATCCATCCATCCATCCATTCCATCCATCCATCCATCCATCCATCCATCCATCCATCCATCCATCCATCCATCCATCCATCCATCCATCCATCCATCCATCCATCCATCCATCCATCCATCCATCCATCCATCCATCCATCCATCCATCCATCCATCCATCCATCCATCCATCCATCCATCCATCCATCCATCCATCCATCCATCCATCCATCCATCCATCGATACATCCATCCATCCATCGATACATCTATCAATCTACTAATTACTTGAGAAAAAGGTTATTAGTTATTCTTTGGTGTCGACTATGTATCGTAACAATGTGATATAATGAGATATTATCACATACGTGAACGAGCGTCATGATGCGTGTTGGACCATGAGGTTGTCCATACTTACCACGTGTAAAATCAACAAACTTGTTTCAGTTTAATTCCCTGATGTGCCTGTAATGTTATCCCTGTGATGTATCTAGTTATTTTCTTGCTGCAGCTTCTGTCTTTTATCAGTCATAAGTTATTCAATATGCCTGTTTTCGATTGAAGCGAATGCCCACATGAATCCGCTCATGCCTGACGATGCTCTCTATTCTGTGGTCGAGACTCGTGAGGGTCTGACCTTCCCGAAACCTTGGCTACCCCTCGTCCTTGTATAGTAATTGTATTTAATTGAGTAATTCTACTCAATTGGTTTCAATGCTTTTTGCCTACCGCTTATCCCAAAGAGGGTAATTATCTGGAAACAATAGCAGCTGACAGGGTGAGAAAGGTTGCCTATACCCTGGAGTGTACGACAGAAGAAAGACGATCGGTGGCATATATTCGCGAGCAGGAATATCTTCACTGACATTGATCACACTTAACATACAGATCGCTCTATAGGAAACCAAATAAATGTTGCTTTATGTGTAGCTGGACATATCAGCACAGCTCGTACATGATCAGAATGAATGTGCCACATCAATTATCTTTTATTATCCTTTTAAGTGGAGGGGAAATCACTCTCCCCCCTTATTATGGATTTACTGTCCTCGTGAAATTAAAGGCTGTCGACGAACATGTCACGGTATTTGTCAAGTCCTCAGTCGCGGGTATGCTGAAGTAGAACACAGTTTTTGTTATGAAAATGTGAGGAAAAAGCTTGAAGTTAAGACTGTTTAAATCACTTTCATGTAAACAGGATTGATTCATTATTAAACATTATTTAGACCTTAAATTCCACATATCACTTCCTATCAGAGGAGAATACAGTCTGGTGTTTCCTCCCACCCTCTCACTTAAGCAAGTTATGGAAGATCTCTGCTTGTATGGAATTTAATTTGAATCCTCCCCTGTATCGCTTTTAGTTATTTGTCGGGTTCTTAGCCTTCACCTGGTTGGTGCCGGCTCTATTACAGCATCACATTTTTCATCTTGGCTTGTTGGAACAGGACAGCGTGACCCCAGGGCAAGGTAGAAGTCTCCATAGGCCTTGGACCAGGGTCTTTGTGTTTCTGAATAGCAGCTGTGAAAAGGGATGGTTGCAGCACTTATATTCAACTCAGTGTTGTTCTTTGTGGGTTTAAATATCTAGAAGGTCCTGGGGTCCTTCTAGATATTTCCAAATATATTTTCACCTATGTTAAGAAAGGACTTTGTGTGTATTTCATCATGTTTTGGAATCAAATCCATCTAGTAAAGTCAAGTTTCACGATGAAAAATTGATTGCAATTTTAAAACATTCAAAAAAGTCACAAAAACTATAAAACCAGAGGTTTAACATAAATAATTTGTCTAAATACCATAAAAAAACATAAACATTGTTTCATTCCATAAGTGACGTGAATTTGGCGCCCAACAGATATGGAGGTTTTAAAAATGTCAACAAAATATTGCATGAATTAGTGTAGAAAGAACATGAACATTTAGTTTACAGGACACAGGCATTGGTCCCCATCTATGTGGTACTTTTAATATGATATAACAAATATTACTGAAACTGTATATCAGAAATGTATTATTAAACTATTTCTACTTCATTTGTATGCTTAGGTATTTGAAAGACGGTCCCTTGAGCGTAGGTGGATACAGATTCTGATAGGATGCATAAAGGGTTTTGTTTTTCTCCTCAGTGTAGGATGTCGTGTCCGTTAAACCAGTGGCTCTCAAACTTTTTGCACTTCCTTGGTTTCCTAAGAACAACCTAACCCCATACATAGTTTTTTCTATAGTTTGCTAATTTATTTGAAGCTTATTTTAATTTTATTTGATGGTCTGTTTTTCAGAGCAGTTGATATAAACATTATTTTTGTGTGGTCCGACACAAAATACCTCATGGACTGACACAAAGTCGTTGGGGGAATATTGTCTATTTTTAAACGTTCACTGCAGAGGAAGAGTTCCGTAGAACTGGGCTGCATTTTCCGAAAAACAAACCTCATCCATCTTTTTTTTCACAGTGGGGTCCTTGGGAACTGTTCTTTCACATTCCAATTTACACGTCTCCAATGTTGCATTAATCTCAAAACATTACAAAAAAAAACATAAAGCGTCTCCTTTAAAAATGATGTCACCAGAGCATAAAAAATAAAAAATTGCGTCAACCAGGGAACAGAAAAAAATGATTTAGTCATTTCCACTTGTTACCTGCTGAGAAAAGAAGTGAAGGTCATATAAACCTTTCTTGATTGAATACAGAACCTGAACATAAAAAGAAAATATAGTCTCATTAAAATACATGTTTCCATTTACTATGTGCAAAATTGTTGTTATCAGTATTTATTATGTGTAGCATAGATTAGTGTCAATGTAAAGATGGATGTTTTAGCAGTGAATTTTGTAAAATTATGATTTTATAAGGGTTTTTTTCCTCGTAAGATGTCGGTAAAGAAAACTGTAACACTTGTTGAAATAATTAGAGTGAGATTTAGCCTAGCAGAGTTTATTCTTTGTACCTATTTCAACAGCTCCATTGATGAAATGTCGTGTCATCCTTGGCTCTCCAGTACTGCTCCTTTCATCTGCTGACCTGGCTAGCTTAAAGCTTTACACATCTTGTTTTTCATCCTTGCAGTGAACTATAGTGAACTTTCTCTTTATCTCCTCTTCTGGTGCACTGACACTCTCCTTCTATCTGGTCCCTCAAAGGTATGGGGGTGCTTGAGATCACCCCAAAGGCACACAGGTGTGCTCCACATTTCTGCGTACTTACTTTCATATCTTATATCTTGCACCTTGTGTCTTTAAACAATGTTGAATTTGTTTTATAACCAGAAAAAGTAAAGGTCTTTTCATCTCTCATCCCTCTATCCTTCAGTTAAGTCTCACCATCTACCTGCTCTGCATCTGGGATCAACCTCCTTTGCATCCCTTCTCTAATGTTTCATGAAACGGTGTCTTTCACCGCTGCTTAATATCAATGCACTCCGGTCAGCTCAGCTACTATGCAGATCTCATAAGCTCCAGCCAAATGTTTCTTACTTAGCTCGTTCCTGATGGAATTCTCTGGCTGGGAGTCAAAGAAGTAGCATCTTTGAAAGTTTCCATTTCAAAAAAAGGTTCTTTCAAACACGGAATCTTATGATGAAAACATGAAGGGCAAATTGTGGCCTGGGAGATGATATTAAGCGACCCTCCAAAAGGGATTCTTTTTTGATCAATCTCAGGTGGTTAAGAACTAAAAAATGTACACAGCTTTCATTATATAGTTAAGACGAAACATATTTGTGCAGATAAAAACACAAGATTTGCCCTCTGTTACCCAGTCACTCTTGCTTGTGACCCCTAGAAGTACCTAAAAATACAATTCCATGCTAAGGTAGTCCAAGATAAGAGCCTTTATTTGCGTTGCATCTATATTAACATTTACTTCCATTGAAAGCATTAGGGTCTTTTTGGATAATGGCAGGATTTATGGAAGTATTTTGGTATAATCTGCTTTTCTTTCTTCCATTGTCAAACCAATTTATTCAACGTGAGGTCAACAGAAACAACAGAATTATTTTAGGCATCGCTTAAAGGTTGGATATTTTAAATTCGCTGTTTTGCTGTCTGGTTAAATAACCGTCCTTAGCCATTCGCACAGAATTAGTTTGTGGACCTTTGTATATTACCCCGCACCTCTGTGTTATTTTTAATACATTCACACGGGATAAGCGACATCTTTAAATTATCTATAACATCTATTTCACTGACATAACCTAGAGATACAGATCTAAAAATGCGTGCACTTACAGAAAGAGAAAGGTAGCATATACACGTCAAGATGGAAAAGTGCGCAATTACAATAACAAACCACAGGGGTGCAGATTCGCACTGGACTAGTATTATCACAGTGTTAGGTCAAATACAGTAGGTAATTTGCAGCGGCATTGTTACTTTACAAATCACAGAAATGGTGGATTCGGACGGGATTAAATCTCTTACATTTCCCGCAATTATTACAAATCGCCTTTGGTCCACAGGTAATACTTATCCCGTGGGAATCTGGCTTTAGAGAGAAATTCGAGATAGTAACACATCATTGACCACACTGCATCGTCAATACAGTTTTCATGTTTGTCTGTATCAGGACTGTCATACTAAAAAACGTTTTAAATATAGTTTTTATCATAGACACTTAAAAGTTAGCCAGGGTTGACTTATGTTAAGCATCACGTTTATTTTAAGTTACATTTTGACGGAGGCAAGAATACATTCATAAAAAAATCTTCTTATGTTCTGGATTATAGGAATCCTTAAGACTAGCTTGTCTTGCCCAAAGTGATTTTACAGACCATTTTTCAACAGGGTTAAGTAGAGGAGACTTGGAATGCCACCTACTGACCCTTAGCAAAATTGATATACAATATATATATATATGGTGCCAATGTGGTTTTGATGTCTAAAACCATTTAATATTAATATGAGATAAATATTGAATGTGAACATCAAAAAAGAATTGGGATGCTTGGCAGAGGTCTGCACTCCTTTTCTCTCTCATTAAAATACCTGTCAGTGGTTGAAAAACCCTGAGTTACAAAACCATGATAATTGTAAATAAATGAAATCATTTAAATCAAATAATTGCAAAGCTTATTGTGTACATAACATATAGGTGGTTGTTCTACCAGGGTTGGGAGAAGGTAAAGAAAGTAAAATAATACACATTCATGTTTATCTAAATTGACATTTCATTATTTCATTATATCATGTATAAATATATAATTTCATAGTTTGACTTGTTAATTTTTTGGGCTACAAGGCAGGGGGTCTTTCTTCATACAGGTGCACCGTATTATAAAGCTCGTTGAGTGTGGTGTGGCTTCATAGCTAACTTAAGTCGTACTAAAACATTTTGACAAACTTTTGAGCGCCGTTTACCACATAAAACTGGTCTGAGATCAGTAAGTATAACAAGTATTAATACATAAGGCACACACCATGGTATTATAAGGTCGATTTTTTAGAAAATGAAAGGATTTAAAGTGTGCCTCATAGTGACAATATTGGTAAGAAAAAGTGTAATAGGGTAGAGAAATTAAGCATTGGCCGGCACATGCTTACAATGGGTGTCCATGCATTTTTCTGGACGGATGAACTGGCAGTGTTTACAAAAGATACACCCATGAAAATGATTGTTGCTGTTATAAGTCTGGGTAGACGCCTGTGTTCCCTCGAGTGTCTCTACTCGATGGTGAATGAAACATAATTTCATCTTGAGTTTGTTCAGCTCTTGAGGAACAATCAATGGCAGGATTACAACTAGTGTGAGTGTAGGTTATACACATTGTTTCACTGACAATTCTCTGTGTTTCTTCTCATTCTAGGTGTTGTCTCTCTGAACGCTGACTGCTTTTCCCTTTTCCTGAGCAATAAGGAAGTCGTCGCTGCGTTTTCATCACCGAACCTGTTCCATTTTAGCATCTGTTGCTATGGAGAATCTGAGTGAGCTCCAGAACCCTTTGTTGGACAAGAACAGCAAGTCAATGGTCAACGGCTATGGCGGAGACTTTCCTAACAACCAGTATCAAGAGAACATTATCAATTATTTCGCTGGAAGCGGAGGTGAGGGTGGGGGAGGAGGAAAGGTGAGTAATGGGAACGTCATGAGCGGAGGAGGCTACAACACTTCTGGCAAGATCAAGACGCAGCAGCTGCTGGACGCCACATCACTGCATCTGGCCGTGGAAGCCTTCTACAGACCCAACTTCATCCTGTACAAGGAGGACAGCGGAAGCATCAAGGCTAAGGAATACAAACCGGAGTGTTGCGAGACGACTTTCACTGAGAAGAAGGCGAAGGAGTCCTCGAACTCGACGCCGGGCGAGGTGGCGGGCACCGAGGACCCCCAGGCGAAGCTGCTGGAGGACGGCGAGCACATCAAGATCCAGACGGTGTCCTACGAGGTGGAGGAGGAGGAGTATGTAGAGTATGAGGTGAGTGGTGTGTTTGTGATGGTTATTGATGGAGTGTACTTCGATAACAAGCAGGGTTGCATTCGGAATGAGACCGGTGGGACTTGTGAAGTTGATTAAGTCTACACGTGCTTATACTAAAGCTTTCCTAGCACTCGCCTGTGGAGAGTTATCTCCAACCCACCATGTATTTTATCTAGGCAGGCGATTCCACTTACCCTGTGGATTTTTCTCTATCAAGCCAGGGGGGGGGGGAATCCAGGAAGTCATTTGTATGGCCCACCAGAGGTTTGAAAACGTATTCAATACCGGTCTAATGTTCACCTGGAATACATGTCAATAATATGAGCGATGATGCTGTTACAGGTTGCGCCAGAAAATACTGGATTCAAAATATTTTTTAAGTGATAGTTCACCAAAAATTCGAATTTAACAAATTTTCTACTCACCCTCATGACGACCAAGTGTTTGGATTATTCTCAGAGTAATCTGTTTATTTTGGGAGTTATAGGCAAAAACTTATTTCAATGTCAAATATCATTTTAATGTAGCGACTTGAGTTTAGATGTCTTTGTCTTCATCTTCGTTTAAAAAGACACTTAAAAACATCTCAATTCCTCCGCCGTGAACATCTTTAACATCCATTCTGTATGACGTTTTTGGATGTTTTTTAAGTGTAATCTTTTTATGATAGGATGTCTGAGGACAATATACATATATCAAGGAAAAATAAAATAGAGTGGGATCCAAGTGATGGGAGGATACGCAAGATTACATACGTATATGTATTTTTTTTCCTTAAAAGATGAACTATAATAGGGTCCCAGTGATAACTGAGGACCAGAGGACACGGAAGGATGCATATATATACATATATATATATATGTATATATATATATTTTTCCTTGATATACAGTATAAACATCAAAGAAAGATGAAATGTAACAGGGTCCCAGTGGATTCCCTATTTAAAGGGATATATCGGCTTTCAGTTCTATTAAATCAACCAAAAGGCAGTCGAACAACTCACAGGATGTCAGTAGTCAGTAGATGTAGTGGAAATAATTAATATTGAATCATATTGTGAGATTAAAGTGTCACTACAGCCCTACAGGTCTTATAGGGGCAGCGTCCGACGCTCCAAGGTCAATGCCTTTTTCCCAAATTTTCCCTTCATTGAAGAAGAGGTCCCTCAGTTTGGTGTTTCTTCTCTGGTTGCTCTGCTGTGGTTTTTTTTAAACTTTTTTTAGAAAGTGTTAAAATATGATGTGGTTATAAACGGACTAGTGATGTCTATCATGTCAACCCTTCAATAGGTAATGAAAGATGAATTAAGAAAACATTCAAAAGTTTAGCCAATTAGGGAAACACTTGAGCCAAATATGTTTCCTGTAAGTGACAGTCCTTGTATGAATCCATCTGTTTACCGTCACTGATAAATGTTTTTATTTTTTCACAAACCTAGACTATGCTTCCTCTTTTATTCCCATAGGAGCCGTTTTCATTGTCAGGTATTGACTTACCCTGGAAAGAGTACAATGTTACAGGCCAGTGTATTTCCTCTCTCAGGCAATAGCATGGAGTAATCCAGTGGATTTAAGGGATTGGACAGAGAGAAAATAGGGTGTCATGTTAGACCAGCGTCCTGCAGGAAGGACTGAGATGAACCAGGACTCTTGTGATAAACACAATCCTGCTTGTTTCGTTCAACTGCAAACATGCACCGTTACTTGTTTATGAAAGTGTATAAATGTTCCTTCAACACTGAACTTTGCCTTGTCCAGTATGTTTTATAGTATTTCTCTCAATATTGATGCTTTTTTTCTTTTTCGTTTTCTTTTCAAGTCAACGACCTTGTTGCAAAACAAGAAAATAAAACTTTAAATCTTCAAACAAAAGACTGCAATTGGATTTGAAGTGCATAAAGGAGGCAAACAAGAACCTTGGAACTGACTTCTGTTATGAGTCATTAAATGAATAGACTTTAGAAGTGAAAGTCATCCACTGCTGTGATGTGCCAAGATGTGAATGTAGAGCCAATAATGAATACTGAACTCAAACCTTGGATTTCATTCAGTTGTTTGTTTCAAACAATGACTCCTTAAACCATTTATAGTCATTCGATTTTAGGTTTTCAAGTTGTTTGTTGTCTTTAAATGAAGCAGTTTCTCCTCCAGTCTAGAAGATGTCTATGAAAAGGTTATTTAAACATTGGTCGTTTTTAGATTTGCAATTGAATTGATCGCCAGCTTCATGAAAATCTTGGATTTACTTTTAGGTTTTGCAAATGTAGTTGTTTTCTCAGATTGTTTAGCAAAGGTACTATAAAAGGACAATCATATCATCAAAATGGATGAGACATTTTCTTTAAATCATTATTACAAATGATTAGATTGTAGTATGTGAATGATGCCACATGATTAGAAAATTAAATACATTTTACCATTTACCATGTTACTTAATAAATATAATATCTGTGATATTAGTAATTGAAACAAATCTGAGACACACAATGAACGTAATAATGATTTTTTTTTTTTTATAGGTTTTGATATTTCAAAATCTTTATGTAAAATCTAATGGTTTTCTTTCACAAATACAATTTGTACAAAAGTTATTTAAACCATCAATTTGTATTTTTTGAGCATTTAAGGTTGAAAACAAGTATCTCATCATGACCATGTTTTGAAGTTATTACGTTGTAATATGAAATCTTGAAATCTCCATGAACAAGAGGTTTCAAGAGTTGAATCCATTACATACAGGTGTAATCACGCCCCGCTTTGTTTAACAACACGTCCCTTGGAGGTGGAGGCTCCCGGGATTGATGACACATGGTAACAAACCTAGATGCTTGACCAATCACAGGAGAGTGGACGTGGTTATGGTAAACAGGAATTCATTTCCAGAAAGATGAAGCACGGTTGGGGTTTGAGCACGTTTTCTATTGTATCAATGAAAAGAGAGTTTTGTATAAACAGACAAATATTGATTATACAATAGAGTCCAACATCTATTTAAGACGCACTTAAATCAACACATTAGTTGCCCTTAAACAAGCTTCTTTGAAAACTCTACGTTCTTACTTTGTCATTTGTATTTGCCTGATTTAATACACCGGGTCTGCTGTTTTCTGTCTTTGACGTAGAGTTGTATTGTTGGTGAAAACTTTGTTTTGTGTATCAGCACAGTTGCATTTAACTACAGGACAGTGATTCTAGTTGATAATGATTCACTGTCAGCACGAGAGCAGCGATTCAAGCGGAGCCTGTTTTTTTTTTGCTTAGTTATGCTATATTTGAGAACGTGTGTGGCGAGGATGATGGAGAATCACAGTGGTTCATGGTTTCATCGCAACAGGTGTTTTTGTCAGGATAGTTTCTAAATGATATGTTTAGGTTTGTCTTTACAGTGGCAATTTTTCAATACATGTACCTGTAATACATGTTTTTTTTTAACTTATTCAACTTACTTGTTGAAAGTATTACCTAAAATTGTAACCTTCAATCCAGTTTGTATCTTTCTGTCCAAAGTTTTTATTTCTGAATCACTCTAAAAGTCTATAAATGATAAATCAAATCGGCAAATTTTCACAGGACTGTATTCACTGACTATCAGCGTCTTTTAAGAGCATATACGTTTAATATCGCGTTACTAAAACGTTGCACTTTGAGGGTTCATTAAAACGGACCAACCCTTGAAGAGTATTAACCAATGAGTGATTTCCCATGCGGTGGAATAGTTAAGAGTAGGAGAAAAATTCATTACACGGATTCTAACCCTGGTCTGATTTCCCGAGGCACTCCGGCAATATGGCAGATGTTAATAGTGTAAGTGGAAAAACAGATCATTTCAGTTAAAGGGCGATCCAAATAAAAAAAATCCAAATTAAATCATTGTGTATTTCATTTGAAGAATGTCAAGATGGATCAACATCAAACCTTCATGTATCAAAGTGGATTCTGTTCTCAGTATTTTTTTTTTATTGAATTATCTATTTTGATTATTTCCCCACGTACCTGTAAATATGTATATCTGACAATTAATATACTTTTTTATGACTAGGCAATTATGACATGTTTTTTTTCCCAGCCGTGGTGAGACCGTTTTTCCTCGCTGCTTCTATCTCTGGACGTCTAAGACAATCACATCTGTCTGTTCTTATCAGTTCCAGACTCTACAAGTAGGCATCTCTGGCCGTCTGCCAGGCAGACCCTTTGCTCCTTATCTTTCCTCTCGTCTACCTGCTGGCATGTGACCAAACTCTAGTTTAAAGGTCCTTTTTATGCTCATTTCAAGGGCTTTTCAGGTGATATTAGAGCACAGTGGAGCACTATGGAACATTTATTTTTGATAAGATACACCTTGAAACTGATATGAAGAGAAGCAATGTATCTTTTCTTGTATGCATGTATTGCCTCAGTCTGCTTAGGACAGATGTTCTTGTTTACTTAGCTCCCTTGTGAGTCCAGTAGAAGTGAGAGCAGTAATAAACTTTATTTTTATATATTGGGTAATGAATGCAGCACCAACTAAGTTGCATTAAAGTTTTTTCACATTAATCAATTATGTGATCATTTTAAAACATGCCAAGAAAACAAATAATATCCCGTATAAGAAAAAAAAAAGACTTTTTTTAAACGTGCCTACGATACTTGATGTTGAACAATGTTTGCTGTTAGTGAGTACATTTTTTAAAACTCTTTGTTTTTGGTTTGGATGAATCATTGCTACATCTGCAAATGCTTTTAGAATACACAATGCTTTGTGTTTGTCTTCAGACTCTGTTAGGAAGCCAAGAACAGCGAACAATTAAAACATGATTGATTATTTAAACTATTAGGATGATCTTATTCAGTGACAACGATCCAAATCAACATAAACTACATGTGGGTTTCTCACGGCCTGAGCCTTGTTTTGATGGATTAAAAAAAATGGACAGATGGATGGAAGAATAAATCAACGATAGATGGGTGGGGAAAGGATGGATGAAGAAAATAATGGATTATTGGTGGATGGAAAGATTGAAAGGAGGGTGGATTTATGCATGGGTTAATGTATGGGTAGGACGGCAAGTGGCTAGATGGTTGAATGGATGGGTTGGTCGGTGAAAGGGTGGGCGGCTGAGCGAATGGATGGGCGGAAGGAAAGATGGATGGACGTATGGTTAGACTGATGGATGGATGGGAAGAACTATGTTTGGATGGATGGATAGATTGATGATTGATGGACAGATGGACGGATGGATGATGAATGGATAGATGAATGGACAGATGGATGAATGTAAGGATGGTTGAATGGATGGATGGATGAAAGAACTAATGGGTTATTGGTGGATGGACGTATGCATGGGTTAATGTATGGGTAGGACAGCTAGATGGTTGGATGGATGGGTTGGTCGGTGAAACGGTGGGCTCGGGGTGAATGGATGGGCGGACTGAAGGATGGATGGACGCATTGTTGAATAGGTGAATGACAGATTAAAAGAAGTATGGATGGATGGCTGGATGGATGGATTTATGATGGATGGATGGACCGATAGACGAATATAAGGGTGGTTGAATGGATGGATGGATTGAATGATGGATGAATGGATGTATAGAGGGATAAACATATAATTAGATTGATGATGGATGGACAGATGACAAATGAACAGATGGTAGGATGGATGGATTGATGATGGATGAATGGATGGATAGAGGGATAAACATATAATTAGATTGATGATGGATGGACAGATGACAAATGAACAGATGGTAGGATGGATGGATGGACAGATTGACGAATGTAAAGATGGTTGGATGGATGGATAAGTTGATTGATCAGTGGACGGACTGATGTATGGATGTACAAATGTACAAATGCAGTGATGGAGTGATGATTGTTGTCAAATGTGGGACTATGAGAGGAACTAAACTACAATGACGTGACCTAAAAAAAATTATAAATATACATTTTACAAGTGTAACTTATCAAAACAAATAATGTTTACAGACAATGATCAAAATATTGGGTGTAACACACATGTCAACCAAACTTCAGGCAATGAGTCTAAATAAAGAGTTAACGATATAGATCCATTTATCTAGAATGTAAAAAATACATTCAGAAACACAATTGATTAAAATCTAGTTTTGCCTCCTTTTATTTCTGCCGTACAAACTCCTTAACTCTGCTAATGTGGACACTTTTACGATACAGCAAGTCTTCTGCTTCCTTCCTTCACTGTGGAGACTCATTATGAGCAAATGTATTTGATCAAGCTTGACAAAGGAAAACATCAAATGTTGTTTGGGATTGTTATTGTGATCCCTATCTTCTTATTGTAGCTCTCAAATGTTCCTGTTTGATATAAACGGTGAACAAATACTGTCACAATATTGACTGTCTCCGGGACAAGATTGACAACAAATGCAGAATCTTCACTGTGTTACATGGTTTACTATTATTCTGTGCACAAGTCCATATGAGGGCAAATGTTGAAATCAACATTTGTTGTCTTCCTGATCCGTTGCTGTTACAAAATGTCCACAAAAAAGACAGAATATAGAATATACAAGCATTTTGTCACACATGACAGGGATGGATAGTTCAGCCCTTCTGTCTGTCCTTTAAGTAAATCTACCAAAGTTTTATATAGCATTTATATTTGTTGTGGAGGATCCATAAAGGAGTACACAATAAAATGTGCACATTCCTTCAGAATTTGCTAGATTAATACACATTTTCTACTTCCAAGTATTAGGTTTGAGGGTAATAAAAATGGACTTGTACTTGTGAAATTAGATCAACGGTTTGATGCCTCCCTGAAATGCATCAAACATAAAGTTCCACGGAAAGTACTGCTGCTCGGTTTCAAAAAAAATTAACGACAATAAAAGTATTTGAAATGATAACAAAAATACTTCAATTACGTAGAAAAAAATAGCAACTTTTTATGAGAAAATAAAAAAAGGTCCTAAGGATGTTGAAAATAATTAGTTTATAGTTTAATCTCGAGTGTTAGTTTAAATTAAATTTGAACTAATAGATGTATTTATTACCTAATAGAATGTGTATCACTCTATATATATATATTTGAATTAATGTAATGTTAACGGTGAACAATTCTGTTGTCTATGAAAACCCATTTATCGCTGATGAAGAATCAGGAAAATATTCAATAATCAGGAATAATCAATAATCTAATGGGGAGCTTCATCAATCAAATTGAACGATCAAGCGACTCTAGGAGGTCCCACTACACTCGAACTTCCCTGGTCGGTCCAGTGTGTATAGTTTCTCCTTTACAGTCCAGGAATCGTTCATGGATGAGTACGTCAGTGATTTTCTGCCCACAATAATACAAAGTTTTTGTTCACCTTTTCTCTTATGGCAGCAAAACTCCAATGTAGTTGGAAAGAAAGTAACAAGGAACTTGAAATTCATAATTCTAACATATTGTTTAAAGAGCTTATGCTACATGGATGGATCAGGTTCAGTAAATATATTTAGCTTCTGATAGTTGAAGTAAGATTTGCCTCCTTGAAATGTTATGTAAGTCAGTGATATCTCTTCTTAGATGTTGTTGTGTGTGGATTGTGTTTCCACTTTTTATCAAGCTGGCTTTGTGTAGAGATGAAGCGACTTAAGTGAAAATAATGGAGTAAAAATAATAATATTATAGATGAATTTTTTTTTTTTTTAAAACACAAATTATAAAATAAACTGTCAAACAAGCTTTTTGTGACAAGATCCCAATAGTCAACAAAAAAGCTGCTAAAAATGCTAATTGCTAAATACTGACAATCTTTTTTTCTGTTGGTCCTTGAAGAAGTTCTTAAATTTATTTTAAGCTGGTTAAAGGACCGAGCTGGGGGCCAAATGTCACTGAGATCCTCTTAATAAAGATATCAAACATCTATTGTCTTTATCCCTGGTTTCCTCTCAGGGTCAAGGTGACCAGAAGGCCCGAGAACAAATGTGTTTGTAGTATCCCTTGTGTTGTCTCTGGGTTCCAGAAATACATATGCAGTGGTGGAGGTCACGGACAATTGATTAACCAGTTCTACACAAAGTAAAAAGAGTTTTCAACGAAGGTCACGGGTCTAAGGAAAATTGATCAAGGTTTTTTTTTCCACTTCATCAAATGTGGCCCTTTTGGGAAAAATGTGAGCTTTTTTTTTAAACCCAATCTGAGTTATGCAAGTAAGTAAGTAAGTCATTTTTATTTGTATAGCGCTTTTCCAGACCAGGGTCACAAAGCGCTTAAACAATCGGAACAATACTCAATAAAGTATAAACTTTAAAGATCAAGATAAAACTGATAACACAACAGGAGTTCCAGAAAATCAAGGAAAAGCCTGAACAAATAAAAAGCCTGGAAGGATTTCTCTCCTCTGGTCCTGTACACTGCACTATGCAACATAAATAGAAAGCACTTATTTGCATTATATTCCAACCTGTTTTGCCACTAAGAAGCCAAGTTATTGTTGTGTTTTCTTCTTACAAATGTGCTACGGTGAAAAATCATAGTGTAAGAAAGACATCTGCATGAATAAATGTTACTATATTGTCTCATGAAAGAGCAGTTTGACGATCAAGCGGTGATCACTAACATGAAAGCAGATAATGCTGAGCCTTAATCCTCCTGTTGGACAATATAATCGCTCAGATGAAAATGTGCTGACACAGCAAACTAATGGCTGAAAATAAATGAGTGATTTCCCGTCAGATTAGCGATATAATGTAATGATGTGGTTCAATGTGGCGCTCACACGTGTGGTCTTTGTCTCTGTGGAGCGTCGCACTCTCCTCGTATGTTCGACTCAATAAAACAGGCCTCTCAGTTTAGGGGGAAGAAGCTCCGTTTCTACTTGTCCACCATCTGTGAGCTCATCTCCGGTGCATGGAGTCTTCATGGATCCGTGCCTTTCATAGTCGCATAATAACTTCAGCATGTGGTAGTCATTTCTGCGGTTTAATAATCCCAGAAAAATGTTTTTTATAGGCTAAATTAACAGCAAAACTTAAAATAGTCCTTATATCATATTCTCTTCAAAAGTTATCCCAAGTTTGCATTTATTTCATGCTGTTGTGCCGACATCTGCAGAAAACTGGACCGTTTTTGAGCTCGATTTTTTTGAGTCTTTGGTACCAGCATGAATAATCGGGATATTTTAGTCGACGTGTTTTGTTATGAAAATTCAACCAATTCAGAAACCTTGGTGAGATTTTGAGCTGCTCAACATGGCAACGAAAAGCAAAACGACTGCCAGGAATGTCTCTGAAACTGTTTTTCAAAATTATAAAATGTTGTGAATCTGTCAGTGTCTGGATATTGAACTTGGCAGAACTGAGTATTCAAAATACGAGGAGTAAAAGTTTGGTTGTTTATTTTTTGTCATTTCAAAATATCCTTTTTCAAATTTTAACTAATATAAGTTAGTCGAAACCATTAATCCTTAATAACAGATGGACATTTTATTTACAAACACAGACAACATATTTATTCTTGTACTAGTAAAGGTATTAATACATATATTTGCAATCTTTACACTGATGGGAGATGATGTAAAATATTACAATAATGTTATTAACTCGAAGTTTATTGTGTTATATTAACGTAAGGTTAGTTATTTACACTCTTAATTATTGTTTATATATATATTTTTTGAATCACATTCACGTTTAAATCCCAAATTTTAACATTTAAAGTTGTCTTTTTTTTTTTTTATATAAAATCAGTTTTTTGTGTTGGTCGTCTTGTGTTAGAGTTGTCTGAAGTTGACATTGATTGATCTTGTAGATGGTATAAAATATATATTTTTTAATGTATTAAGTCACATCCTTTAATATATAGAACTGATGTTTTTTTTATATTTATTCTCTAATTGTTTAGACAAAAGAGGCACGACTATTCATCCCTGCTAGTGGAAATTACAGCAGCATCACTTGGGACACAAATAAAGCCGAATTTAAGTTAAAAAAAAATGTTCCTTTATAAAGACACTTTTGTTTTCATGTTGTAATTTTTAGTTCTAAAGAAATGTGAATTTTAATTATTCAATAGCATTTTTTAGTTAATAAATAGATAAACTAGATCAATTAATCAAAGATAATAACTAAATAATGAATCTACATTTTTTGACAGCACTGATTAATGCAATAAAGTCTTACGTTTTAAAAATAGAGGTGATATTTTAGTAAACTAGTGAAACCAGCCTATTTATTATGTTTGAGACTCAGACTAAGACTCGGCACCATAACTCAACACGGCAGATGATGTGTTAAAGGACGACGGGACATAAAAGAAATGTAATAACTATAAAATATAATCAAAACTCGATCCAATTATCTGTGGATCACATGGAAGTCTCTATTAAAGTAAACACACGACGCAACACAGAAGAAAAAAACTGATCGTTTGTGTTGCTCTAACTAAGCATTTATCAGGGACATTCTTTTCTTTCCCATGTTTTTATGTCAAGGTTTTCAGTAGGTTCTTAGATAAGCTAAAAGTAAATACTCTAGTCTATGGAGGAGATACACTACTGAGCTTCTTTTGAGAAATATGGTTGACGGAATAATCCCTAAAGTTTTACATCTGCTGGTTATCATACCTGGTTTGAGTTTTGTGAATATTTTTAGATTATTGCGCTAGTTCTGTGTCGGGCTTGACAACTGGTGCAAATGGAAATGAACGAATGAATTGTGATCAAATTAAAACTGGATGAAAGTTAGAACCACGTGTATAAAATTCTAAGTAAACAATCTCTTAATTCTCTGATTTAAGATCCTTTTTTTATATGTGTAGGGACCATAATCCCTCTTAACCTTTTCTCTTTTCTTATTCCCTCTCTTCCTCTGTTTTGGTTTTTATATGATCAATTGTCTTTGTTTTATTTTTTTCCTTTCCTTCAGAACCCTTAGAAGCAAACCTACACCTGTTAATGCTGTATTTATCAAGAAGTATTGATAGAAAAGGTTCCCTGGAATTGCATGTACGCTCCATTCTTTCCCTGAGCTAGATTAATAATAAAAAAAGTAATTAACGTTAAATTGGTTTATTATTTATCTGTGTTTGTTTTGCTTACTAAAGGAATTCACAAGAACGTTTAATTTGTGTTGCGCATGGCCTCATCAATTTTAAGTATGAAACTACCAAATAGAAAAGAAAAGTGCTGAGGCATCCATAAGAAATGGGACATGTTCAGTCATGTTTATTCATGTAAGATGATGGTTAATGGTGGGTTTTTTTTTGGGGGGGGGGGGGGGGGATCCTGAAGGAAACATGTTGTTACACAACTTGCTGCCAGCGACTTCTCTTTATCTATTTGTCTTTCAAGGGAGTCTCGCCTCAAAGTATTTAAAAGTGAGTCACAGGAAAGATGCTTCTGTGATGCAGGAAGTGATTCCAGCCTTTTGGGGGTGATTACGAAACCAGAGCCGCCGCGTACCGCCGTCGCCCCACCGGGGCTGTCGGAAAAATGCATTTGTTTATTAAAAAAAAGAAATAAGCTCCGATCATATCCTTACAAGTTACTTTCTGTAACAGAATATCACGCCTCCCTTGATGGGTTGTCATAGAAGTTTCCTTTAATGCATAATCTTGCCGGGCTCGACTGGGTTTGGTATGTTTCCGCCGTCCTCAACATACCGCTCTTGTATCCCAAGACCTCCTTGTCATCTTTGACAGATTAAATTATTGATTTACTTGCTTCGCTGCTCCGTCTTCTCCCGTGCCTCTCCAACCTTTTCTCCGGGCTCGGCGTGAATACTAACCAGCAGTCGCTCTTCGTCGCTGTTGTCGTCTCATTACACCTTCCTAAATTGCACGGCTGTCAACAGCAGGCTACCACACGACGGAATAAAAAAAAAATGTTCAGCTCATTAATTCGACACAGGTAGTGCACCCCCCCCTTTCCCCTGATGACTCTAAGACAGATCTGAGACGACGGCGTCACGACGAAGCTCTTACCATGTGGATCACACACTCGGTGAGCGAGTGTCCCCCCGAGCCTCCTGAGTGGGCAGGACCCTCGTACGACTGCTCTTCCCAGTCACTGTGTAAATCACCAGGTTTTATTAATAGCATTGTCTCGCTGGTATTTCTTATCCGCAGACATCCGTGTCGCTTGAGCTTCATCATTCTCCCTGGAACACGTTAATATTTCACCCAAATTTCACTCATTTTTTACTCCCCCTCACGTCGACTAAAGGTTGGGATTATTTTCAAAGTAATCTGTTCCTTTTTAGAGTTATAGGCCAAAATGTAAGTCCATGCTAATGTAGCGACTTGAGCTCAGTTGTCTTCATTTTCGTCCAAAGAGACTTAAATCTAGTGTTAAAACTGTTTCTTTTTCTTTCTTTCTATTTTTACATTTAATTTAATTTAAAATGTTTGGTATAATTTACGCTTATTTAGATTGAAAATAATCATCAACATTGATCATTTTGTATGTTTGTAAAAGTATTCACACTGATAAACTATATTTTCATTGATCTACATTTTGATTATAGTATTGGTTTGTGTCGTCATTCGTCATATCCTGTCTAACTGTGGGTCACTTTTTGAAGAGCCCATCAGTGACGTCATGTTTCTGTAGCTCAAACATGCCGCAAAATTAACTCAATCATTCTTAATGATGTATGTTATAGTATAATGAAATTATCTTTTCATTTGTATCTAAACAAGGAGCATAATAAACATTTATAACTCATCATTAGCTGTCAAAGTGTCTGTCGAGAATTTGCATACTAGTTAGTATGTACACTATCCTGATGCATACTAACCAGAGAAGTATGCGATTTGAGACACAGCTCAGGCTTCAGCAGCTTACAATGTAATGTCACCTGTTACAGGTTCTTTGAATCGCCTTGTTTTGGCTCTATTTTGTTGTTTAAACAATATTTGTTCTGATAGTTTTGTGCGTTTTAAATTTAGCACAGAGATACTGTCGGTAGAAAGGATTCATCTTTTCTGTGGTTAGATATGACTTAAAGGTATCACACACTTGTCCTGGGTCCAGATTTTGCTCATCAAGTCATTTTTATGTGGTTGATGTATCGTGACCTATGAATATGCCATTGCTTGAGATAATATAAGGAACAGAGATTATGGATGTCATGAATTATACAGACTTCCAATTATAATAAAACTAGTATTGAAGGAATTCGGTGTTGAAGACAAACACAGAGAATAACAAAATCGATTGAGCCTCTAAGACTGAAAAGACAATATACATTTTCTTTGTTGGCTAAACAATTTTGGCCGCTTTTTATGACTGAATTCAACAACTCTGGTCTATCGTGAATGCCCCAGGTCCTCGAAAACAAACCAAAGACGGTCCTTAATCTAAGAAACAAATTCAGATAAAAGCTCAGAGGGAATAATACATATATCAACAAACGATAAAATGGCAATAGGGTAACATGAGAGAATAAAAGAGACGCTAATCTTCCATAAATAACATCGATTTTGGGTCGTAGCAACAAAATGTTTTATTATTCAAGTATCGTTCTGAAAATCAGATCGAGTAGCCAAATTAAACGATGAAAAAGATGAAAACATTAAAATTACAAATACACATAAGTAGTAAATACTAGATAATAGAAACAATTACTCTAATAATCAACTTAATTGAATCCCTTAAATACTGTCGTTAGAATCACTCAATGTGACATGGTTTCAAATTAAATGTATGTATGGTAAATGGTTTCCAGGTTGATTGAAGAAGACAAAGACGTCCCTCAAGGTTCTCCTGGATAACAACACCTATATTGTCTGATGTTTTTTTCTTTGGTGTTGTGCTTTGTATCTTCACCGGCAGGAACTCCCTTCCGGAGGTTTGAAAACAGGTTATTAAAGATGTTGCAGGAATTGTTCTGTTATCATTTTCTGCCTCAAACATGGATCCAAACATTTCATGTACATCCAGCAGATGTTTTTGTTTGTTCTGGAGATCGTCTTGAATCAAACAGAACTCGCAGCCTTTGGCTAAAAGACTTGACAAAGAGAAAGAGCAGCATCTGGTCAGTACATGTAGATACTGAGCAGCCGCTGATGACGTATTTAAGATGCAGCAGAGCATCTTTTATACAACAAAAATAACATTTCAGTGGATTATAAAAAATGATCAGCATCTATTTTTACCTCCAGATATCGGTTCATGACCTTATTTAAATCACCATGACACAAGGATATTTATATTGTGTCTGAATTGGGAATTCGCTTTTTCTCACTTTCACTGCATCATTCATGACGATAACTGAGTAAAGTTGATTTTGTATTCAGCCAAACATCTCTTTTCCTTCTGCTTTGAAGTTCTCTATATTGACGTCCTTCCAGAGAGTCTTTCTTTGATTGACGTCATGAGTTCGTTTATGGAATGGAAGTAAAGAGTGAAGTAAAGTAACAAACTGAAGTATTAAATGGATTCAATGTTGTGTATTTATTATTACATGTTATTATTTATATTTTGGCTTTTTTTATGTAAAATTTAACAAAAATATTCCATTTGATACACATTCATGCTTGACAAGACTAAATAAAAAGACTATGTATTTGTGACAATAGCTATCCTAGAAGTTGTTTTTTTTAAATAAAATATTGTTTTTGTTTTTCCTTGATATTGTAATGGTTTCACTGCAATGTCATAAATGATCTGCTTTGATTTGCCATTTTACTGCATGTACAGTTATTTACAAAACCATGTAAATGCTCTTGTTTTGTCAGTTTTTCAAAGTTGAAAGTGAGTGATCATCAATAAAATAAAAATAGTTCTACTACATGCATCTGATACATTTAAAATTAAACGAATAATTCCAGGATATATGAAAAAAATATGTACTGCTGGTTCGATAATAAAATACCTTAACCTTTGTGTTGTCTCTGGGTCAAGGTGAACGACCTCCACCACTGAATATGTATTTCTGGAAGCCAGGTGGTCAACATCTTGTATAGGCCCCTAACCCCGTGGACCCTAATAAGATAATCGCTTTTTTTTTTTTATAAACCGAAAGATTACAGCATTTAGTTGTTGTTTTTTTAAAACTTTTTTAAGTCTTCAAAAGGAAACCTATAACAATTATTTAACAAAAAAACACATTGTGTCACTACATTACTTTCATCTTGATTTATTTTATCAATAATATTCAATGTTGTGTTTATTAAAGTGACCCTGGTCTCGAAAAGCGCTATATAAATAAATATTACTTACTTACTTACTATTAAAGTCCGTTTTTTCAGCCTTCTGATTGTTATGAGAAACCATCTATATCACAAATTCTAAAGAAAATTTTTGTTTATTTGTCAGTGTTGTCCCACATTTATATATAAATAAAAATATCCCAATCACAGCATAGTCTTAAACAAATGAAAAAGCTCTCGTTGGTCTTTGAATTAACGGAATAACTCCACTTGTTTACGTCCACATGTGACAGCGAACAGCAGAAGTAGTCCTTCTCTCTGTGCCGCTGTCATGGCTGAGTGCTCCAACCATCCATTAGCTCAGTCTTGCCCGTCAAGAGTGTTGTCCCCTGCTGACAGCCTGCATGATGACACCGCCAAACTCCGGTGACATGCAGTCAATAAAGGCTCCAGCTACAACAAAGGTGAAGACAAAAAACAACAACAACTCACATGCTCATTATCTGTGCACCGGGGCATTGATGCTGTTTGTTTATTGGCAGCAACATCCCAACAAAACACACAATTTTAAATTAAAAAGCAAACCATATCTAAGTGAAGGATTTTAGCTGCTTTTGTTAATTGTAAAGTAGCACATAAGGGAACTTAAGGCCCCCTCTGAAAATTCGAATTTTAATAAAAAATTTGTAAGATATTTATTAATACATACAATATTGCTTTAAAAGGTTTTCCTTTCTTTTTTTTACACGTACTATTTAAAATAAATTATTTGTATATTAAATTAGCAATGCATTCATTTTAAATGAAATAATTAGTGATGTCGCTTTAAAGTGAGCAATTGTTTTTTTTTTTCATTCATGTCTTTTCATCAACCAAAAAATTAAATCACTATCCAGAGTGATTCGACAAAATAAATGTGGGAGCCGAAAAACATCAATACACCCATATTTATATTGATATATTTTCTCTATACTTATTCATATTCATTCACATAAATAAATGATCACTAGACACACATTATGATCACATAAATAATCACATAATATTTTCTCCATTTATTCGTTTTTGAACATTTGTTCTTTTGCTTTCAAAACATTTCTTTCTTTTTATCATAGATTTCTTGGGTTTATTTATATTCATTAAGTGTGTGTAATAACTAAAATTTATTTAAAATTAACATATTTTTTAATTTCATTTTTGGATGCAATTAATCCTCCAACCACTAGAGTAATCTTTAATATCCTCGGCAGCTAAAACAATGAAATCCTGAGAGATCCCGGTCATGACTGAGGACGAGTGGATACTATACAGCCCGCTCCAGATGCTTTTAAAGCTGATGTTTTGTCATATTTTGCCTTTTTAGTTTTATTAATTCAATCAAAAGAGACTGGAACTATCACACGATGTCAGTAAAATTGTTACGAAAATTGTTGAAATGTATTGTTTCACAGGATTAGTGTAAGGCTTTTTATAAAAAAATACACAAAATTCATACTATTACTATACTACTATCATCATTTTAATAATTTAGTTGTACCTGATCCCATTGATATTCCATTAAATAATGTATAAATAATAAAAAGCACTACATAATTATGGAGTCTGTGACAAACGACACAGGGGTTCAGGGGTACAGTTATTGTCAGAGACGTCTCTTGCGTCGCTGTAGAATATCTATATTCAGATTGTGCTCATGTATGTTGTGACCTTTTCCTCTACATCTGTGTTGTGACATGAAGAGAACGGCTCAGCAGGAGGTCATTGTCCACACGTCTCTTAAATCCATACAGAACAACATTCAAGCTAATACATCATAACTACTTTGCTTCCCCTCGCCAGCTTTTCTATTAAAAATGCTTGTTTAGCTTCGCCTGTTTTTCTCGTGAATTAATCCTCTATTTCTGCAGCCATTAGCGCGAGCAGCCCCCCCACAAATCACTGACCACCCTCCCGATAATCCCCATCATCCATCCAGTGTCATGACTCTGAGGAGGATATGTTATTAAAATAAATTGAAAACTGTCTCAGTCCCTGCAAATCTGCTCCCGAAAACACACGGTGGCGGCAATTTAAGCAGGAATACTCGGCAAACACTTTTGTCCCGAGTCTGAACTTTTGGTAATAAAACACTAGCACACAAAGAAAATGAGCTTTTAAGCAAATAGCCACTTAAACCCAGCTTCTTTATAATTGCCTCCAGAGATGGTCTTTTGTATTAAGCCAACACAATTGTAAATCCGCCGGCTGTTCTTGAGCGTAACAGTTTAAATGTTTTACAGGAAATATAATTGAGGACAAATACTGACAAATACTTGTTTTTATCAGGATTTATTATCCTTTGTAATCTGTGGAAGAAAATAAGAAATGGTAGGAATATTGGAGTCATCATCATCAATAGGAATATTTCTTCTTGTCTCCAATATTTCCTATGTATTCTCTCCTTTTGATGTTCTATTATTTAGGTAATTGTTTTTCTTTTTAGGGCTACATTTCATTATGTGAACAAACAAAAAAACACAAATATTCCTGGAAAAGCTTATAAAAAAGAAATAAATACTGTAAGTAAAAGAAAAAAAGAAAGAAAAGAAGAGTAAATATCCAGTAAAATTATGTTTTTGGTCTATTATTTGACTTTATAAACACCTTTGTCAAATATTTTATCTAAAATGCTTTCTAAAAATTTCGAGGGAAAAGAAAAGGGCCTAAAAATGTACGAAATGAAAAAAAAAGCTAAATCTTCTCATTTTTAGCTGTCAGAATGATTTTTACTTGATCAATTTTGTAGTTTTGTCTGCGCTCATGAGGTTCGCATTAATACAGACCCCCGGGTTACACTATAAAACTTCTCTTCCACTCTAGTGGATTCTCTTCTGTCACAAATCACGCCCGATTCCACCCTGCCTGCACTCTCCTCTTCACCTCAACGATTTCTGACAAAATAGGCTCTTTATTATGGTATTCAATTTAATTTATTCATTTAAAATTATTGTTATCTTCAAATATATTTGACAATAAAGGGCCATGCTTAGAAACCTACCTAATATTTAGGATAAACCATTTTTAAATAACATTATATAAAATAAAATATATATGACCCGCAGAAAGAAGAAGATATACATTGCCACCTCAGGCAGGTTTTTATTATGTTTTTTATCATAAGTTGGTGGTAAGTTACAGATAAATGTACTTCATTGTTTTTAAAAGTTTATTCAATGTAAATTACTATATATATTTTGATTAAAACTTCTAATATATATTATTTTGGGGGACTGGAAAGCTTAACATCGTGAAAAAGACCTAAATAATAATACATAACGTTATACTGTGTGGGAAATTCCCTGCATAAGACCTTGGCTCCTACAAAAGTCTGTGTTATCTTTGACTTCGCATGAAGAAAAAATTGTAATAGCCATAACATTCAAGGGTTACCAGTTACTAAGTACAACTTTGGGACTGTGATTTTTTTATTTTATTTTAAGAAATTTTAATTTTCTTTAAATTAGTATATTATTATGGATCGAGCGTGCCCACAACACAATGTACAGGTCCCATAATGAACTGCAACAAATGTAGCGCTTAAATCAGAAAAATGTGTTTTCGGGTGTAAATTGGTTGAAAACATTTTTTATTGTCTAAAAACTTTTTGTTTTAGTCCATAAAACTGACCTCAATAAAAAAACTCTGGTCATGAACAAACAAAGAATCTGGAATAAAAAAGATTATGGGCTGAAGAGATGTCGGCTTCAAAGCTCCAGCATTCTGTTTATGTGTCTGAGGCTCTTAAATGATTCCACTTCCTGTTTCATCTCTGAGATTGAAATGTTATTCTAATATCAAGCTGAATGTATTCATCACAAAAATAGATTGTTAGGTCTGATTCTTTTCATGTTCCCCCTGCCGCGCGGGATCATCCTCTGAACAGGATGACGTGTGAACGATGCTGCCTAATGGCTTGTATTGGAGTCCTGGCCTCGATTGTGGATCTTTTTTCATCACGGCAAATCTTTTTTTTTATGTCTTTTCATCCATGAATATTACATCCTGTTAGCTAAAAGAGGCTAAAGAGGCCAAAATAATAAAAAAATGTAATGTACCAAATCAAATTTTCAATATAACAATATGCGGTTGTCGCTTCCATTTGGCTCAAAGCAGTTTCCATGTGAGGGATGTTGGATGGAGCGTGAAATAGTTCCACAAAGCTTTGGGTCGGAGGTGTGTTTGATTCATAAGTAGAACACGTCTGAAATGAAGTGTACTCTCAACCGTGGCTCTTTCTTAATGCCATCTGTTGTTTAGATGCAGAAACCTGGGAATATGCATATCTCAAATCTAATGAGAAACTAATGGGCCGTCGCAAAAGCGCCATGAATGCGAGCCGAGGTATTTCAAGGATGCGAACGATCTCGCGGGCAGAGTCGTTTTTTTGTTCAGTTTCTCATTATACAAATGTCCCTTTTCTCCCCCTATTTCAATGATGGTGAATTGTTTCCTCGCCCTAAATCTTCCTCCATCAGTTTTTTTTTAGTTGTTTTTGCCACATTTTCCAAACATGTACAAGTGAAAGAATAGTACCATTTGGTATGAATTAAAGTTTAATGTCCTCATTTATCAAGGTTTTGTTAAGTCATGAGTTGTGTCGAACAATGGAAGTCACTCAGCATTTACAAAAACTTTTATTAACGGTTTTTTTTTACGATAAAGAAGAGGAAGTGCAGCGTACCTTAGTCTAAAATTCTTTACTCGGTCCTGAGGCGTGTGGTTTGAGCATCTTCTGACCTGCCGCTGTTCTTTTTTGCAGACCGACTGTTCCAGTGACAGCGAGAGCGAAGACAACTTCATCGTGGTGCCGCCGCGAGATCACCTGGGTCTGGCAATCTTCTCCATGCTTTGCTGTTTCTGGCCGTTGGGAATCGCAGCGTTTTACTTCTCGCAAGGGGTAAGGACGCAAAAACTTGCACAGACATTTTCATTCTCTTTCTCCATCTGCGATATTTATATCTATATTTGTCATCTTTATTCATAATGTCCTTCACACCAGGGGTCAACAATATGTCTTGCAACAGGCAAAAAACAAATGTGTTGAAATTGGAAGCGCCACAAGATTTCCCACAAATGTTAGCGTCTGTTAGCCTGTTAACCTTTTAGCTTCTGCTACAAACAAGCTTAAAATATAGACTTTTTTAATTTGTCCTAAATAGATTTCTCACATCACGACTTCAATGCAAGATAGTTGTTACAGACGATCAGTATGGAGGTATTTGGACATTTATTTTTGGATGAAGATAAGTAAATATAAATCTTTGAAATGACACAACTTGCAAAAAAGATAACTGACCTCTAACGGAGCTTGCGTGAAATTTACCCTGACTGTGATGAAGGCATGTTAGCCTTTTAGCTTCTGTTACAAACAACCTGAAAATATTGACTTGTTTAAAAAAGAAA
The DNA here is from genome assembly GCF_982586985.1 of Callionymus lyra. NCBI lineage: Eukaryota > Metazoa > Chordata > Actinopteri > Syngnathiformes > Callionymidae > Callionymus > Callionymus lyra. The sequence continues at coordinate 7,447,370 of NC_141834.1, forward strand.
TCTGAAAATGTTCTTTTGTTTCGACTTCAATATAAGATGGACGTTACAGACGAGCACCATGGAGGTATATTGTTGTATTTTTTGGACAAAGAAAAGTGTGCTCTGGTCGCGACCTTTATATGAAATCTCTTTCTGTCTGTGACTCTAAAAAGAGACGGATTACTCAAAAAACAAAAAAAACAACCCTCATTCGACATGATGGTGACTAGAAAATGAATTTTGGGTGAACTATCACTTTATAGGCTTATTCTTTAGTAAATTTACTTCAGTGACAATTAATCTTTTCCACAGAATAGAAACAACTTTTAGACAATAATAAATAAACCAAAGAACAATTTGTGAAACCCTTTTTTCTCTTTCTGCGTGTCCAAATGCCTCACCGGACTGATGCATCACACAAGGTCAAAGAAAAATCGTGATTCAAGAAATAGAAAAAAAGTGATTCACCCAACCAGCTATGGCTAAACTATTATGGCCAGAATAAAAAACACGATTATTCTGATTGAATTTGTGATCAGGATTATTCAACTGAGTTTTCATTGCGTCTGTTGGTACAGATATTTCATTATTTCTTTACTTACTTAAAAAAATGAGTACAGGATGAGACTTTAATGATAAAGAACAGCAGGATATGAACACTTTGTACACATTTCAACTTTATGTTCATTTCGCACCACATATTGAGACTGAGAAATAATAAAGCAAATATATTTGAAACTCTATTCAAATTCCAGTCATTTTCTACTCAACCTCATGTCAAATAACAATTGGGATTATTTTCAGTGTAATCTGTTCTGTAAATGTATGTTCATTTTAAAGTAGTGACTGGAGCTCTGTATTCCTCTTTATCGTCATACAAAAAGAAAAACTTAAAAACATCTATAAGTCTCCATACTGCTCGTCTGTAACGTTCATCTTATATTAAAGCCTCGACAAGAGGAATTTTTCAGAAAAACTAAAACAAGTCTATTTTTTAAGCTTGTTTGTGTCAGAAGCTAAACGAATAACAAACAATCCAGAAAGGAAGTACTCTGGTTAAACATCGCGAGTGCTTCCAAGGTGCATATCGTCTGCTGGAAGTGCTTGCGATATTTGAAATCAAATGAACATACATTTTTGCCTAAAACTCTAAAAAGGAACAGATTACTCTGAAATAATTCCAACCATTCGTCGACATGAGGGTGAGTAGAAAATGAGTGAATTTCAATTTTCGGGTGAACTAACCTTTAAAGCTCCAATATGTAAGTCTGCAAAGATTGTTTCTTGCTCCTCCTACTGTCAGAATAAAGAAACTGCATTTTTTTGACCTATGAGTTTTACTGTGGTAAATTTTTCAAGAGCATTTATTCACAAGACAAAATGAAAGTTATTGTTTTGGTATTTTATCTTCCTTTTAAAGTCTGTCAGTACGTCATATTAGATCAATTCGATTAATTAATGAATAAAAAAGGCTTTTTTAATCCCTCTAGAGTTCTCCTTCGAGAGTTTTTGGTTTCCAGAGCACGGCAGACGATAGTTTCATAAAAGCAAGAACAAGAACAAAGTGCAAATATAAACAACATAGATCATTTTAAAAGATAAGAAAAAGCTGATTTGACCAACTTCTTTCACCTAGACAACATAAATGTAAATTAAACTGGTGGGAACATTTTGAATTTAACCTAATACGTCAAGAAAACCTATAGATTAACACAAAAACATCACCATGACTGACTCAATCTCGATTGTCTTAGGTTTTTACCCATATTTTTTCTTTATTTTCCATAATTTGCGAATGGATAACAAATACTAACCAACCTACAAATGGCATGAGAACCGATAACTTGTTATCCACATTTGTACTTTTCCCATTGGGAGCCAGTAAATCTTAAACTGCCTGCTCACATCCCTAAAAATTGAAGGGCTTCACTAATAAATCGTGAAACATCTGTTGCAGTGTCCCATCAAGACAGATGCTCCTTCTAACACAACCTAGCACAGGACATGAATAAATGTTTGACTACATGATCAATGGTTCTCCACACAGAAAGAACCAGACATGACAGGTATTTGAAGGCCACTTCTTACAGAATCCCACATCAATGAATAAAAGCAGTTTAAGTCGTATACCCTTCCAACAGACGTGGATGAAGGAGCTGTACGTAATCAGTCAGAAAATATGTGTTCAAAGACCCAAATGTTTTACATCAGAGAAACGTGTGATGAATGAAAAGAATGGTGGTTCAGGAAAATGAGAAAACTAAAAGCTCAAAGGAAAGACAACGTTTCTGAGGATAAATGAGCCTCACCTCTTATTTTAGCCTTCAAATTGAATGGGAGAGTCAAATTGACGACCAAGGATTCACAATAAGTCAAAGTCAAACAGAATTTAAATACGAACATAAAAAAAAATGATCCCTTTAAGCTCAAAGCATCGGATTTGATAGAAAAAGTAACATACTGTTTGTTAGTATAATATTTAAGTTCATCATATATTTGTAATTTCTTATTTCATGCTGCATAATCAGCAAATCCCATTTCCAGAATATAGAGCACAACTTAATCTAAATTACAAAAATGTAAAATGAAAAATATACAGTACATTTACATAAATGAACACTACTGGACTATAGGCCACAGGTGTTGTAACATTATTACATTGGATATTTACACAAAAATATGATTCTCAGAAACTTTTTTTTAAACTTTAATCTTTCTTCTTGAGGAAATACATGTAACATGGCAGTAAAACCGTTAGATGATAAAAATGATAAAAAATAAAATAGAAGCCTACAAGAACAGTAATTTCATGTTCAGGTCAATCTGCTTTTGTTACCTCTGAAAGGTTTCGTCCTTTTTCAAAGTTCCGTATTTTCTGCACTATAAGGCGTAAAAGCCTTTAATTTTCCCAAAAAACGAAAGGCCACCTTATAATCCCGAGCGCCTTATATACGAAAATGACCTAGTAGGTGACTTATTTACAAACCCTTTTATGACTTTGCGCCGACTGAGCAGGCATGCGGTGGGCGGGATTACGTCATTGAATCATCACAGGGTGGGGTTTACGACGGACGTCACATCATGGCGGATAACTACGGAGTGAGATTAGTGCCACCGGGTTGCACGAGTGTGCGCACTCAACATTTGTCTGCTCACAACACCAGTCTCCCGCTCTCGACATAAACTCAAGTTAGATGTCTGCCATAAAGACAGCCAAACAAAGACCTGTTGCTTGAAGCCTTTTGACCATCAATTGAACATCGTTACCATGGGAGTGAACGGAGTTGTCAGAACGCTTTATAAAGTTTGACTTCATCTGACTGTTCCGTTGACATTTCCTTTAGCACAGCTTTATCTAGTGTATGCTTAATGCAACCCCAGTCAAACGTTTGACTGCAGTATCTTCGATTCTACGCACCTTATAATCCGGTGCGCCCTATTTATGAAAACAGTTCTAAAATAGGCTATTCATTGAAGGTGCTCCTTATAATCCAGTGCACCTAATAGTGTGGAAAATACGGTAATCAGTCAGTTCTATACACTGCCGTCTCCAACTTTTATTCATTGATTCATTGATTAAAAGCTTTTGTCAATTACCTTAAACTTCTTTGTGTTTTGTCCCTCATAAGGGGCTTTGCATGATGAACAAGCACACTTTTCAATACGAAATAAAACTATTATTTTCCTCGACACATTATTTGTGTCCTTCCTGCTAAAGTGCTTCCTGGAAGCAAAATGTACAGATTTGGTGCATATTTTTTTATTCCAAGGGTTCAAAATATTTGGCACATGTAGTGGCTTTTAGTCGGTTAATTACATTAATAGTTGTGCAACAATTACTTGTTAAACTAATAATTGCAAAAAGATACAATTAAATAATAAAGCTCAGACGGATATATTTCGGTAAATTTTATAAACATCTGGTACATCTCCTACTTTACTATCATTTGTCGTTTTGACGATGACTGACTTCAGAGGACAAGAAAACTACTCAGAAAAACTGTGTCGATGTTAAACAAAGATGACCAGGGGAAGGGAAAACAGGTCTTTCTATTGTGGGAATTGATTTACAACATAGAGTACGTTGAGCTAAAGGGAGAGCGAAAGAGAAGTAATTTTCAAAGTAAATGAGCCTGAGTGATTTTGCGTCTGTCGATAGGAATCCATTAAGGTGTATTTTAAAAAGCCACTGTTGCTAGTCATTGGTAGATGGCAAACATAATGCTTGTCTTATAGACCTTTGCTGTCAATTCAAGTCTTAAGAGCATGTCAGTCAAACAAAGTAGGATGTGGCTCCCATCTGTTTGTCCTGCGGTCAATAGAAGCTCTTAAACATTCAATAGAAGAAGGAAAGACCTTCGTTGTGCTCCAGTCAAGTTGACATAACATGCCAAAGACATGCAACTGACGAGGAAAATGTTCCACAATAAACTTTTGTCAAAAGCTCAGACAATTTCTTTTCTTAACTGCAGGCATAAAGCGTAGGAAGACCGTAAGTGAATACGCTTGTCAGGCGCTAATTTGATTCTTCCTGTGTAATTATGGGGAAGTGGTAGATGTGTTTAGGGATGGATGACTTTTCCGCCAATCTGCTTCTTTTATAAGGTGTATGAGGGGGAAAGGAGATATGAAGTTGCTTCATTATATGGCTCAATAGTTCATTATTCAGCGGTGGTTCAGCTCGTCCTTTCAATCCTCCATGGCTCGTCAATGATTGTTGCCCTTTGTCGAATTTTAACTACAGTATTTTCCTGAGCAGAATTCAAGAAAATGTCTTTTTTACTACTATTCCTTCTGGTTCTGGAGACTCGGTACTTCTGCTGTTTCGTCACTAGGTTGAACAGTGCTCTCTGAGAAATTCAATCATCACTGTAAAGATAAGTGAGATTAAAAATGGTCTATGATGTCCATCAAACATTTTCAGTCGATATTTTATCATGACAAATCTAGCTGTAGGGGAGGCACTCCTAACAAATATTTCTAGTTCATAGCAGGACACAGAACCAGTCACTCATCAAAACATTTTCACCTGTTAACAAGTGTATTTGAAGGCAATTTGACTCCTCGTTGCTGTCCTTGACCTGTTTTTTCTTTGACCAAAGAATTTCTCCATCCCCACTTGTGCTCAGGAGCTGTGTGGTAAGATTACGGACTCGTGTCTGAAAGTAATTGAATCGGTTAAGGCCATCAGTTATCTGCGGTAGACGTGGAGGCTTCTTCCTCTAAATAGGAGGTAATGTGAGGCTCAAGCACAAATGTCACCTTGTCATTGTCATTTCAAGGTGCTGAAGGCATTTCAACGAAACAACTACGGTTTTCACTGAGGGACGCTTCGATGGTGACTTGGAGATCAGCGGTAAATGGGTCGTAAGAGTTCTGGCTCAAGGCTGCTGGGGAATTACTTAAAGGGGGCCTATTAAGGCTACCTTGCTGTAAGAGTTATCTACGATGTAAGCGAGGTGAAACGTCACCTAACGAATGTAAGGAAGTGAATCTCATTCTGTACTGATGGACTACCTGGAAAAACGTGTAACAGTTTATTTTGGTGTCTTAACAAGAAGGAGCTGTTTCGCCTGCAGTTGATACAAAACTATGCAGTGAGAATTCTGACCCGCTCTAGTAGAAGATCACTGGATACTAGTTTCTTTCAGGATCAACTTCAAAATTCTGGTTCTTACTTTCAGATCTATTCATGGTCAGGCTCTTCCTTACATCACTGATCTGATCGAGCCTTACTACCCAGCTCGGGCTCTGAGGTCTGTGGATCAGAATCTACTGATGGTTCCTGAACACGCTTCCGGACCGGAGGAGAGATATCCTTCCAGGCTATTGCTCCTATGCTTTGGAAGGATCTTCCTCTCCATCTGTGTTTGATGGATCTACTGACTCCTTCAAGAAGTATCTTAAGACATTCTTCTTTGTGCAGGATTTTCCTTGATTTTCTGGGACTCCTGTGTTTGTCTTATATGTCTCGGCCTTTTGAAATATATTTTAACTTTGTATTGTTTTTGATTGTTAAAGCGCCTTGTGACCCTGGTCTAGAATCAGCGCTTTACAAATGACTATTACTTACTTACTTGACCGATAAAAGGCAACTGATTATGGTGCTTCAATTTGGAAATTTTACTTCTCAACGATACAATGAAAACATGTGAAAAGCGTCAGTTCATGAGGTTGAAAAAGGCATTATATTTATTCAAGTAATATTGTTTATTGGGATGAAATGCTCCTATAATTTAAGCACATCTATTGTTTGTAAAAGGCTAATTTAACCACAGCATCTCACAAAGGGGCACTGAACAAAAATCAAAATGCTTATTTCCAATACAACGTATTCGATTGTGAGTTGGTTGAAGGCATCCATTTTTGCAAAAGCATTATTTTAAATGTTGTTTTGATCCTCACACATACTCTCTAAAGATTAAAAATCATTAAAAAGAAATACAATAGGCTGTAAACGATCATTGTGCATCTGTGATCGCAGCTTTAATCTCTTTCTCAATATGTTATTGAATTCAAACACTTGAGGAATATCTTAGCTCATCTTTAAAGACCCAGTAAAGCAGGCTTTGAGTGCTCATAAAAAAACACTTTATTGTTTAAGTCATATGTTGAAGAGAACAACAGGCGGTATGCTTTGTGAACAAGAGCTTTTATTTGACCATGGCCCTTTTTTCTCCGATGGCATTAACAGACAAACCCCCTGAGTCAAAAAAAACACTGAAAAGAGCTGATCAATATTGTTTTTGTTTCCCACTGGAAGGTCATTCTTATATTCCAACTGAGAGCTGCTGGTGTCGTGAGGAGAGAAAGGAGTTCAGCATAGACCACACAGAGGGACTCCAGGATGCAGTCAAATGTTTCTCTAAAATCCTTTGTTCCCTGTTTGCCAAAGGACTACATTTCTAATTCCCCGTAATGACTTGATAGTAAACAGCATCAGGGCACAGTTAAGATTCCACATTATCCACCCACACGCACGACTGATAACTCGAATGCTAGTCTGGGGGAGAATGAGCTTTGAGCCTTTGATTGGGAGACGGAATTGACTTTCAATTATTGCCACTAATAGGGTGAATGTTTTGTTTGGAGATGCTGATAAATGTTTGTCTGTGCTCTGAGACATCGGCGCTGCTCAACTGTGAAGCTGAAGCGATTCCTTTCATGACTATGCAAACAGTGCTTCCCCCGAAGTTATCTAGCAGCACGCTCGTCCCCGAAACAGACGGAAATGAAGGAGCTAATTATTGTCTGACAGTTCATGATTCAGTGTCTTTTCCGAGGTGCTTAGAAATCCTGAGTTCTACGTGTTGTTTTGACGGATGTTAAACCTGTTCAGGGAGCAGAATCGACTTTGGAAGGCACATATGAGTCGTCGTGCAGCCGAGCTGGAGATTTTATCTTGTTTTCCATGACGCCACGTTTCAATCATTTTGTCAAGGTTGTGGCGATAAAGCTTCGATGCTTCTCTCTGTGAAGGTCTTTCTAGGTAAAATCTATGTTGACATGTAAGCTCAGTTTTAATATCACTAGCAGTGAAGTTAATAGCATTAAGCTAGTTGATTATTATTAGGCCATTGGAAGGGCCTTTAACTGAACTAGGAATCTCAAACTCCGACAGAAGTAATTCTATCTTTTACAAGACACATCCTTTTTGTACTAAGTCAGATGCTTAGGAAATGATGATAATGTAAACAAATTGCCCCTGTACCTGTACTGCCTCTTCTGTGCTACCCATTAACAGATGTCTCAAGGACCTGTACTGGTCCTTGAGACATCTGTTAATGGGTAGCACAGAAGAAAATTATATAATTTCTGTTTTAATGATTATAACTGTCTGAAAGTTACTTTTTTTTTCAGCATGTAAGTAGTTCTCTTGACTAGTGAAAATGAGTAAAACACAAACTCTAGAAACAAAACTTCTGTTGCAGAGTCCTAGTTCCATATAAATAATGTGCAAACAGGGTAGTATTGCTTCAATTCAAACACTGCCGCTACACACTGCTTTTTAACGCTAGTTGTACCAGCCGTTGGAACACTATCACTGAGACTTGACAGAATTTTTCGCCAATCGAAAAAAGTAATTAAGTTGTGTTTCATTGTTTCATTATTGTTGTTGTGTTAAAATGAGTTTTTTCTCGAGACATTTACGCTGGTATCTGCTCTGAAGGCGTGTCGTCAGTCTATTTAGGGATGTAGATTAAGATGTAGCGTTATTCACGTCACTAAGATGGCGGCCGTTCATGGTGGAAAATCTCCATCGATCCACACTCAATTTTCTAGCCGTTTGAGTGTGGATTTTTTGCACACTGCTCAATGTGGACTCACTTCTGTACTCAAAATATTAAGTGTAAGTGCAGAAGTGCGCGATTTGGGAAACACAGATACAGTACACCATCGTCAGCATACAATCAAACATACATACCTGCAAATACACGAACATCTTATTGTAACAGAGCTCTTGCTGATTCAGCGTTATGGTGAGATGTTTTTTTCATGAATTTTTTTTTTTTTTTTTTTTTTAGCAGATTACTGTATTTTTACTTTTTTCTATCTGCACGTCGGTCAGTAAATATAATCCAGACATTTAACTGGTTTGCGGTAAAATAAATGGTTGGAGACCCCTGATGTATACGGTAATAGCTACGAAATAACCTGAAAGCATGCACTTTAACTGAAAATAAGGATGCCTCAGTGATATTCACAATGTTTGGTCAATATTCTTAGTAAGTCCTCAGTTAATATATGGCCAATATTGTCCACAGACAGTCATCTTATCAAGTCCTAAGACAGAAGCCTCCACATCTACTGCAGATATAGTGATAGTTCACCCAATATTCAAACTTCACTCATTTTCTACCAGAATAGCGTAGCATAGTCCAGCGAGTCAAGTAAGTGAGGGTGTATTAACCAGGAGATAAATAGTTTCCAAGATTTATTAATCAACATAAAACCCTCCCCACAATATCAGGCTCAAGAGCACCCCAAAAATACAGAGGGCAGTGGTTGGCTACAGCTGGTTGGCAACCTGAGTGGAGATGTAGAACCATGGGTGTCTGCACTAGTCATCTGTTACAGTGTGCGAAAATACACAAGTTAAACAGAAACTCAAACATTGACAAAGCAAGATGAACGGACAGAAATAACAAAGACTCAATTACTTAAAATTTACCAAATACCAGCTATACTGCCAAACAAAAACCACAGAGCTCAAACATACCAAGCTTCAGAGAGAGAGAACTGAAGAGCAGCCGTCTTTATGGAGGTGACCAGGTGACTTGGTTGTTGACATGTCAACTAAGGTTTGGAAGTATTTTAAGAGTAATCCGTGAGCCCTTCCAGTCTACTGTGTACATTGGAAGCGCTTATTTACCTGAAGTACTTCCTTTCCGTGATGGATGTTGGCTTAGCAGCTGGCCGCTAAAAACTAGGTTAATACAGTTTCATTTAAGTTTTTCAAGAATAAAATGATCTTGTTCTGGTTTCAGTCCAAAATGGACATTGCATACGAGCACCACAGAGGTGTATGGATGTTTTTGAGTGCGCCATTTTGGACGAAAATGAAGATGATGACAATTGAGCTACGGTCACTACGTTAAAATGAACATTCATTTTTACTCTGAAAATAATCCCAACCCTATAATCCACATGAGTGTGAGTAGAAAATGAAATTTAATTTTGGGTAAATTATCACTTTAATATTGAGATCCCTGGTTTAACGTTTAACTTGCATTAATGCCTTTTTTCGCTTGAAAATGCCTGATGGGCCAACAAAGCTTCTTGAAACCTGTGTCCTACAGTGCTCAGTAGGTAACGACCCATCTTCAATGATTTAAGGTTGCCACAGGAGAGAGTAACGTCTAGTGGGCTCTGAAAAGAAGGATACTCAACCCATCGCTATAAGTGCTAAAGTATGTTGTACAAAACCGTTCTCAAGGCAGTTGTCCACAGCTTCACCATTTCCCAAGAGTCATTGCTATTGTATGAACTTACATTCATCTTCCTTGAGTACCTCTGATTCTGAACTCGTTTTATTCAATTAATTTTATTATCACATTGTTCATCTGCTCAAGAAAGAGACTTCTCCTTAATTCTGCTTTTGTCGTGATTAGAATAAAGACAGATCTGAATGCGTATGATTTTGTTTTGCACATATTATTTGGGTTTACTCCTGACATTTCCTGGCATTTGCTCAGAGAGAGACCCTCTGTCTCTCACCTGGCTGCCTTCGTCTCCGTCCATTCAGCCTTGTCTTCTACAATAATTGCATGCCCTAATGAAGCCACCTGGGCACAGCGGGAAAAGCCCGGTTGTATTTTTCAGCTGCAAAAATTCTTACTGATGCAAAAACAACATTTGTTGATCAAGCAGTGGAAGCTGTTCTCTGAGGTGGACATTTCGTTGATTTATAAACGCTTAATCCAGTCTTTTCAAGGCAGTTCAAAGAAAGAGTTGCGTACTAGGTGGTTATGACAAAAACAATGGTAATGAAAACAAAAAGCAACACATTTCTTTGGTGCCATATTTCAGTGCTTGGTTTCAGTTTTGGTGTAATTGCTGCTGAAAAAAAAATAGTCATGACACTCATTCGAACACTGTCTGACAAACATAATTCAAACCAAAAATAATACTGACAGAACATGACTCAGACAACCGGTATTACTATAAAAACACAGTCAAAGTTTCATCACATTATCATGTGTTGTTTTCCTTCCTTAAATGGCAACTCATGTGAAAATCAAACTCTCCTGACTTACTCACTTGTCACTAGTCTTGCTCTCCAAGATGCAGTAAGTTCCTCATCGTGACCATGTTTTGAACTTATTACTTTATAAAGTTCTCCCCCGTCTGAAATCTCAACGACAATAGGTTACGAGAGTGGAGTCCATAATGACGTAATAATGGCTTCACTCCTCCTCCAACCAGCTGTAATCATGCTCTTTGTTTATACAATGAGTCCCTTGGAGGTTGAGACTTATGGGATTAATGATGCAAACCTTAATGCTTGACCATTCACAGCAGAGTGGGTGTGGTTATAGATACATTTCCAAACTTTATTTAATGTAAATATTTCAATTATTTTTCGTATCATAATATAGTTATAGTATGTTCCCGCTGTTTGACTCTAAATGTGCCAACCTACTTAGATAGTGAAACACAATCTAAAACTGAAGGATTTTTCTTACCATGACCCACATTGAGATCACCCTAAAAAACCTGTACACTGTTGCAAATACATAGATTTAACAGAGGGGGAGCCAGAAGCTTGTTGTTCAATATTCCATTAAAAAAAGTTTTAAAAAATGATGTTTCATTAAACAATTGCTTGATAAAGTGATTGATGGTTATTAATAAAATACGTAATTTTAATTAAAAATATGACTGTGTTTTTTGTTTTGTTTTTTGAGAATGAGGACAGAAAATGTAGAAGTGTCATGCAGCCTTCACGCGTTCCTCTTGTTTTCTTGTTGAAGAATAATTGGATCAGGAGTTTACAGAAGGGTCACCTTGTTACGGAGTTGCCGTTGATTGATCATTTACATTTCAAAATGAGGGCTACTCTCTGCTCTTGCTTCATTAACAGGATCATTAATGATTAAGGAGTGTTACGCAAAAACCAAAGGGTTTATTCGTGCCCCACTACCTAAATCATGGCTAGTTTTAATGAAATACTTGTCAGATCGCATTACTCCGTACTGGGTGATGTATACATTTGTGGAGCTTCATAACTTCACCTCCTGTCCAACACTTTTGAGTGATTAGCAATTATAAAGAGCCGGGAAGAACCCTCGGGGACTTTTATGCCTCCGGGAAAGCCTGAATTTAAAAAAAGGAAGAAGAAGCCAACAATCATTAACTCTGGCAGACAATTCCGATTGGATAACATCGGGATGTTAACCAATCGGAATTGTCTGTATTTAGGCTTAAATTTAAGTTAAATAATTGTGATTGTGATTTAAGAATGGATTATTTTTTATATATCTTTTTTTTTTCGTACTAAAACGGCCACAAAACTGAGTATGGATCAATGGACACTATCTACCCTAAACGGCCGCCATCTTAGTGACTAAAAGTTATGTGATATATATATATGTATATATATATATATATATATAGGTGCCCTTTAAGATAGAGGCAAATTAAGCATACACTGAAATAAAACTACAGTTGTAAAGAAACAGCCTTGTAAACTTTCACTGCAAATTCTTTGAAAGAAATCCTGCATAAATGTGGAAAAAAAAAGTTATTTTATATTTATCAGTCAGTAATAAATCACAGAAACTTTAGTGCAGATTTCAACTATAGTGCAAACCCTGCTTGCCATCATGGCTGCCCTTTTCTCCAACCACCTTTTTTTCAAAGTTTCTCCTGTTACACTATCATCCCTAAAGTGCATCTTATCAAATGTTGATGCAAGTTGTGCAAGTACAAGGTATTCCCTGAAGTCCGACCAACGTTTTACGTGACTAGAAGTGGTTAGAGGGGGAGATTTAAACAGCAGAGATCACTTGAAATGACCAACATAAAACAAAAGTCTAAAGTCATAAGAAGAAGTTGAAATAAGTGGAACGCAGGAAATGATGAACACTACCAGTGGATTAATACTTGTTAGGCAATAATACGCAACTTTAAACTCTTTAACAAATGTTCTGAGGTTAATGTTGAGTAGATTTCTTTAGTAGGAAAGATTTTTTTGACATTTGTTTTTGGGGTCTGTGGAGCTTACGATCACCACCAATAAAGACAGAGGATAGATATTCTTCGTGATCACGTCCACGATCTAACAAGTTTGGAAAGTTTTCATCTCCCGGACAAATGATCAACTAACACCTTTAGTTTAGCAAAACCTTATAGGCTTCCCTTTCTCTCCAATTGGCTCTGTCCCAACTACATCAAAGGATCCTCACCATTATCCAGTCCATGAACTCTAAAATCTCACTCCAGAGTTAACTAGGGAAGTAAATGGAGTTCATCCCAGAATGCATGGCCACGCTTGGATGAACAAGCCTGAGGGCTTTCCTTGGAGCTCCAGCGTCAAATCCTTATAGAACCTCCAACTGTTTTCAACAGGGACTTTAAGCACCAAAACACAGTCAACAGCACATATTCTCAGATTAAAATGTCTGACTTTGGCGTATTGTCACTTATTTTCAGTAAATCAGAGTTTATAGTCAACATCATTGATACTGAAGAACAGATATTTACAGTTAAACATCTTATCAGTGACAGCGATGACCAACTTGGTTGGGTTTACAGGTTCATTAGCAAAATTTCTCTCTTTCTCTTTATTGCCTTTTGTGACTCTCGTTCTCAGTACCTTCAATTAATGATCATTCATTCTTTTTTTAATTTGCACTTTCATTCATCTAGTCCTCAAAGGATGATTGCAAAATACTTTGGCATATGAGACACTATAACAGTTTTAATTACCACCCCGTAGAAGTTGGCAAAAATAGAAGTTTCCCGTTGATAGATCCGAATAGAACTGGGCCGGCGTTAAACTTCACAGAGCACTTCAAAAAGAGCAGAGGCCCCAGAGGTCAGGGGACTAAAAGAGGGAAAGTTTTAGCTTTGTAGTTTTACAGCTTTAAGGAAGGAGTTCCAGGTTGAAACATGGATTGATTTTTAAAAGGACAGGGTCTGATGTTCTCTTATTTTGTCGTATCAGTTACAAACTCTCAGTGTCCTATCCTTTCAAATTCCACGTAATTCAACTCTGTAAAGATACCAAAGAATTAAATGTGTTTTTTTTTTGTTTTTTTTTACTGTATTGACAGAGGTGTCGTTCATCATCACCACCGTCATGTCACCATTACTCCATGAACCTCATTTTCAAATTCATGTATCACTTTTAAATACTGAAATACACGATTCCTCAAACTCAAAGTGACTTGAAGTAGTGCAAAGGGTCTTGCTCAAGAGCCAAAGGCAATATATGAATCATGCTGGCGTTCAACAGCTGTCTAGAAGGGAACATAAATGAAAGAATGGAATTGATTTGTTTTATTTTATATTTGTAAGTCATTCCAGCTGTTTGTTCAGAGCTACAACAAACAAGTTGAAGATTCTAAGATGTTTTTGCATTCAAACAATGCAAACAAACACAAATACAATAAAGACATTTATAACTAAAGTGATTTTTGATAAATTGTTTAATACACAATGAAAGCATCGACCTGTTTTGTGGTTCTTTTGAAATAAAGTTTGTTTATCTGTTTTCTGATTGTTGTAACAATAGTTAAACATAAATATCATTTATTGATAGAAAGTGTTAGTCAGGAGGTAGCAAATAAGAGATCAGGGAAAATTCTGAAGCAAATTCGGAAACACTTTATAATGGAGAACTAACTACTAATAGCATATTTATTCATATGTGTATTGAAAGGAAATTAGCCACTTATTAACAATCATAGTACTAACTCACATCTTGTTCATTGTGACTATATTCTACCCTCAATAGCATAATAATAACCAAAACTTCAAACTGAACAACACCTTGATTAAAAATTATTAACAGGAAATAAAGTAGTGATAAAAGATTAAGATTTTGGTGAAAACTAGTTTCTCTCTATTTAATCATTTTTTGTATCATGAGTAAACTAATTCACTATGAATAATACTCGTCTCTTTTAGTAAAAAACACAGCTAAAAAAGTATTAATACCATCCTATTTACTCAGAAATACGAATTCATAATAGAGAATATGTTCCCTTTTCTAAAGAGGCAACATATTGATACTATATATTACTATACAGATACTACATATTAATTCACAAGTATTTGAGCGGTAAAAAAAATTAAAACAGAAGAATTTCATCTTTAATTACGTCTTGTTTTCCTGTTAATAAACAGTCATTTGTTGTTTTGTTATCATGCTGTTAAGCATAGAATATATTCAAAATCAACAAGGTGTGTGAGCTAGAACTATATAATAGTTAATAAGTGGCTAATTATTAAGTAGCTATTAAATAGGTTATATGCGTTTCCCATTCTAAAGTGTTACCGCAAGTTACCGTTTTGTTTTATCTAAACTTTACATTGTTAACTATTAGCTAGAACAAACACGTGGTTAGGAGAGCTAGTTAGCATCCAATGCTAGCTTCAGTGGTTCTGTAATGCATTATCAGAATCCGTAACATGGCTGAAAAGCAAAAGGGGTATTTCCATGCAGATTTTACCGATATATATATGTGATGTTTAAGATATGGTTCTGTTTTTTACTTCGAGAGACCTGAAATCAATCTTAATCAAGCCAAAATGCAACTTCATTCCGGTATTATCTAAGTAGTTTAGTCTGACTTGTTAAGTACAATTCTCTCTGGCTAACTGACTAGTTCTTTCGATACATTTTGTTGCTAACCAGCACTAGCTACTACATAGCAGTCTTAATTTGTTTGCTTTTGAGGCTGTTGGGCACCATTTAGAAGGCATTTTCCTGTAAATGGAGGCAGCTAACAGTGTTAATAGGATCTTTTATTGAGGAAGAAAACGCCAAAGTCTCTTGGACACACTTAACAGCTTTTATTGTTTAGTAATTTGCATATTATTGCAATAGTTCTGCTAAATGTGGAACAGAAATGTGCTTCCATTTAATGTAGAAAAGTTTGCTTTGTCTAACATGCGTGAGGAAGCTGTCAAACAAGTTTTTATTCCTGACATTATTAACAAACTATACGATAAATTTATAAAAATTGAAGTCGTCAATTTAGTTGGTGGAAGTTAAGCATGTGTTATACCACATTATTCGGATTTGTCAAGCATTAGTTAAAAAGGATAGTGTTGGTTTTTCAGATATGTATCCAAAAAAATATTTTTTATTCAGTATTTCTAAGCATGTGTTAAATGAGTCGAGGCTTGAATACAGAGCAAGGTTTTTGCTAGCAATCAGCACAAGCCATTTAGTAAACAAGTGAGGCTCAATTAACAAGATCCCTGTTGGTGTGTACTAAACTTTGTTCTCTTCTTGTGATAAAAAAAAACATTGTGTGTACACTCCAAAGAAGGGTAAGAGCATGAAATTGGAGAAGGAGCCACACAACAAATGTGTTCTAACAATGAAAAAATAACAGCAATGAAACAGAAAAAAACTCAAATTGTGTAATCCTGACATCTGAAGATGTAATTTTCAATATCATTTTCAGACACTGAAAAAAAAAAATTAAATATCATATAAATAAATATCTAATATGCAATTTTACGCACATAAAGGAATGAGACTCATCTAATAAGCATCATATGGCTTCCCCCGCTCACTTCTTCCCGTGAACTTTGCATGATGTTGCAGCGTAATGTCAGATCCATTGCTTCTCCCTGGTTGCCCGTGTATTCACACTGAATTTTGTTTTCACCTAATTTCTCACACTGAAGTCATTTACGTTTAATTTTATTTTAAATTGCATTTATTTACAGATTTGATTTTGTACTCAATGCATTCATGCTTTTAAAGGTAAATAGATGGCCAAACTATAACGTATATAGTGCTTGAAATTCGATGGATTTACAAATTCAAAGTCCAAGTTTGATACTGTAAAAATATCAGCGTTCAATGGCACACATTTCTAAAAAATGTTTAAATGATTTTCGCATTTGGGAATTATGTACATTTCTATTTTTTCCTTCCAAAAATGATAACCTCAAACTGCTTTTTTTTTTTAAATTTCCGCATAAGAATCAATGACCTTGCTGTAGGAGGAATGCTTGCTTACTTGACGCCTTGTTAGCCTTAGCCAACAATGCATTCTAGCCAATAAAAATTTTGCTATCATAAATGCAAGTGTCAAGTGTTAGCAAGGTTTTATGTTATACTTTCTTGTTGAAAACTACCAGATTTAAGCAACTGTTTACAACTTATCATCATTTTTTATTTTGTTATTTCAATCGGCTACATTTACTTTTGATGTGGAATCCCAGCCTTCAACCGACACCCACAACACGGATTCATCATGAAGATGAGACTCGCTTGATACATAATATATTGCTTGGCTCTGAACTCAGACTGAGGTATTTTTAAATCTCCCTTTCAATCCATTAAAGTTTCATGGCTGACTCTCTCACGGTCACTGTGACAAAACTTGCCCACAGACGAACATATAAAGTTTTAGCAGGAGCCTGTGCAGCCGATCTGTTGGGTCATAGACTTTAATATGTAATACTTTGCTATTCATTCTGTATCGCTCTGTTGGTGTTGAGTTTGTGTGTGTGTGTGTGTGTGTGTGTGTGTGTGTGTGTGTGTGTGTGTGTGTGTGTGTGTGTGTGTGTGTGTGTGTGTGTGTGTGTGTGTGTGTGTGTGTGTGTGTGTGTGTGTGTGTGTGTGTGTGATGGGCTACTTGTCGTGTAAGCAGCTGGAGTTTCAAGTGGCGGCCATTTCTAAAAAAGAGGAAGGAGGTGGTTGAGAACGTTTGATGATTCCCACGCTGTTCAGAAGCAGTTTTGCCTCGATTTTGTTCTCATGATTATATATTCACATAAAGCCTCAAACTTTTATGTAAATACAATTTAGAAGCAGGCTATAAAAATGATGTGACAGCTTATTGCTTTTTTATTTCTTTGTGAATTCTTTAAAAACCAACAAAATAAATCTGTTATTTAAATGCAAATACATGTTTTTCTTTCCCTATAATTTAACCTTTTTTTTCGACTATTAAAACCCAATTATAGCTTTGTGTTCGCTCAACAGTCTCTAATATTGATTTAAAAGGAGGACTTAAATTATCTTTTTCTCTCGTCCACAGATTTCTGTAAACTCTGTATTCCTAAATGTCACTTGCTGCCTTTTTTCTTCGGTTTCCTATTTCTGTTATTCAAGTGCAAATACTTCTTTTTCTTTCCGTCACAAGTACAGGATGAACTTTACCTATAATTGAATTTGTTTCCGCTATTAAAACCCAATTATAGGTTTGTGTTCTCTCAAAATGTTCCGATTCAAGTCCCTTTTTCTCTCTCCAACAGTTTTCTGTAAACTCTGTATTCCTAAATGTCACTTCCTGCCTTTTTTTTTTTCTCGCCGTGTCCTATTTCTGTTATTCTAATGATAAATGATGATAAACGTCCAGTGGTGTTTATCATTTTCAGCTCGAAGCTGATACGGTCATTACGTCCAGTCCGTGACATTTTCACACTAATTGCCATCTCTGAGTTCGGCCGTGCGTGATGAGCTCTCCCTTTTTTTTTTTCCTCCTCTTCGCCTCTTATAATTATGTTCATTTGGATGAAAAAAAATGTTTTCGATAATTCCCCTTGCTTTCTCTTTCTCTTGCAGACCACTAAGGCTGTGCACAAAGGGGACTTCCCACTGGCTAACATCGCCTCCAGACGCGCTTTGTTCCTGGCCGCCCTCTCCATCACTATAGGCACCGGCGTGTACGTGGGGGTGGTTGTAGCTCTCATCGCCTACCTTTCTAAACCAGGACACATTTAGCAGGTATGACTTCACACTCCAGGGAGCCCATACAAAAAAAATAAAAAGAGAAACCCCACTCCAAGGGATCCGTGCTGCCCTCGCAGATTTTTTCGCAGAAGGTTTTTGGGGCGGATGTATAGTTTCTTCCTCCACTTTCCTGTCTTTCCAGCTTTCTCTCCCCGCAGGCCGTCTGTCAGCCAGGATTAGCCACAGTGACTGGACAGAGGTCAGGCTGAAGGGGAAATGGGTATAGATGGTCTGTGAAGGCGCAGAGTGGGTCGGCGTGAATGGAAGGAACTCTCATGTTGTCGCACGTTTGCATCACACCGATCAACCCCGCAAACCCTATTGGCCTCCTTGATGGACTTACAAGACTCATTACGAACACGGAGAAGCATCTTCATGAGAAGTTAAGGCGGTTTGGTGATTTCGATAATCACCCCCTTCACAGGTGGTCATCGTAGACTGAGAGTCGGAGACCCCCCCCCCCCCCGTAATGCCTTGCTCTTACCCTTGATTGCAACCCAGGACGTGGTGATCATCAATCATGGAAGGACAACTAAGAACTGTTTAATGATTCACGTCATGAAGTGGATGAAAGTTCTCGAAGGAAATCTAACGGGATCATTACAATGGGGCGTCAAGTCTCTCGGCATCTGTCAATGTCAGATGTTAAAAATGTGTCAGAATCTGCCCTCACGATCTTCATCCTTTACACCCCGAGAAAAAATACATTTTATTTCATCTTATTTCATTTTATTTCCCCCTGCTTCCTACTGTTTGGAATGTTCTCCTACAACCACTCAAAACATAAATGCTCACAACTCACTTTAACCTATTTGCATTCTGGGATAAATCACACGGAAGGACTCACCTTGATATTCTGCCTTAAACTTTAATATATGCACGACTTTCCCATTTATTTACAGTTCTTGTCAAATTGTGAAGAAGATGAAGGTTGAATTAATCTGCTGTGTAAAATGGGAGCATTTGGGAGAACACACAATCACACAGGACGTGAGTTTAAACCCAGCAGCGAATGTGTGAGACAGCGAAACAGCTCACTACGTAGATGGTTATCAACAAAAGCCGAACATAAAACAGGTGTTGAGTTAGAGAGAGATGTTGCCTTGACTGAGCCACTGTAGATCAGCTTTACAGCCCAACATTTCCAGGACCTTCAATGGTCTAAAGGTGTCTCCAAAAGCTAGAAATAGAAATTGCGGTTAAATCTCTACTCTACAAATTGTCAGAAGCATTGATAAAGACTGCATTAATTTACTAATGGCAGCTGACAAAATCAAACTTGACGTCATGTGCATTTATCGAGTGTAAGCACTTTAAAATCTATATATTTTAACCCCAACAATAAAAAAACCTCTGGGTTTCTATGTAACTATGGAAAATATAATATATATATATATATATATATATATATATATATATATATATATATAAATATGTTCAGAGTAGTATTGAGGAAAAAAAATGTAAATGGTCTGTCAATAGATGAATTAATGATTATCATTGAGGTCATTTATTGTTTCTTGAACAAATGCAGTTCTAGTGATTTGACACTGGTCAATGATATATAAATTGTCTATTTACAAACATTTATAGGACACAGAAATTTACAGATTGAGAAAGTAATTCTAAACGTAGCCATTAGTATTAATTAAAAAGAGGGAAATGAACATCATATTGGCATGGGTATTGGATCGGTATAGGAAAAAACCCAAACATATATATATGTATATATATATATATATACATATATATATCAACATGAAGAACATGACGTCAAATTGTATGTACTAAAGAAAGAAAATTTGAGGATTATTTGAGGAACAAATGTAAAAAAAATCGAATGCATTATAAACAAAACCAAGCTCAACTGTACAATTTCAGGCATCTTTACTTTTACCGTGCAACCATGTAATGTGTAATTTATGGACTCCAAAATACCACAACGGGCAAAAGTATTCACGAGTTTGCAAAAAGGGCTAAACTTTCTCTGGCTCGAGCGAAGACGCGACATTATGTGACATTTTACGCTTACTTTCACTTCAGCGGGTCTTGCATTAGTCATACTTGACGTAGCGACAATTAGCTCCTCCTAATGACTTTTTCTGAGGGAATGTGTGTACTCTCTGGAGCATACAGCCCCAAAAATAGCTCCACAAACATTAATTTCACTAATAAGCTGTTCTTTTCCCTGTCGCCCTGCTGCTGTCAAACCATGCAAGTAATCAATCCCTTTACACACCTTGAGCCCCGGAAACATCTAAAACGTGTGTTTCGCTCCAAGAGTTGCGATGTTGAGGATGTTTAGTTTTCCGTTTACCATCCTTGAAAAGAAGACGAATGTTTGTACGCACACGTCATGACCACCACGGTGAGAAATGACCAAACGTTTAGCCATCATTTCTTGGCCAGATCTGCTGATAATGATGGTTTGTGTTATATATTGTGTCATTCCAGTAATGTGTTCTTATCTGGCAACCCAGTACAGTGCGATGTGTCACGACCATCTGTGGTTCCGATTGCTGTTTCCTAACTCATAGTAATGAGCTGATGTACACATGCTAACCCCCCCGATGACCATAGTAATGTGTTCAGCAGAGACGGAAGTTGTTTTTTTTTTAAGTTTGAGGCAACACGTGTACATATGGCAAGTAAAAATCTGTCAAAATGTAAAGTTAAATAAACAAAAGAGGGTCAAATGTTGTGTAACGTGGTGTATTTGGGTTCATTTGAGCTCCATAGGGCGGATGAATAGGGTAAGTAATTGAGAAGCTTGGATATGAAAACGCTGGCACAGACTGAGTCACGGAGTGTAGGAGTCGCTTTTATTTTTGCCAACAAGATTGAGAGAAGCGGCTTCAGAACACTGTAGCAACGTCAATCCGATCGCCGCCTGAAGGAGAGTGCACCTTCAAACATCGACACGGGCTTCTGCGGATAATGGAGGAGCATGACGAACTTGACATTTCACATCCAGCGTTTGTGCTTGCTCCCAACAGAGGCGCAATTAGTGTTCGAAAACTGCATAAATTAAGAAAGATCAAGCACTCAACCGGTGAACACAACATGGAGAAATAAGTACAATTTTATAACACACACATAGAAACATAAGTTATACAGATTTTAACCATCGTTTATGCAGGTTTCGTAAAGAAAATAAGTTCCTTTTGTACACGGAACATATACTGTATGTCTTGATATTCCAGATACAATCTTTGAGTGGTCAGGCTCTAAAATGACTATTATTTATTAAAGTGTATATTATTTATTTGTTTTCTGTTTAACCCTTTAAATCCGTTTCAATAGAGGTTATTATTAAACCATCATACAAGTTTTGCTTTTGTATACATAATTAACTTTCAAACCTAGATTTTTTTTAGTTGTCTTCAGGTTTTTCATTAAAAAAAAAAGATTTAAAGTGTATACATCCACTGTTTTAAAATTAATTGTAATATTTCCAATGTGACAACTCAAATCTCCTGATTCACTCACATTTCAAATGTTGATGTCCTCCTCTCCAAGATGCAGTAATTCCCTCACCATGTAATTACTTTATACAGTTCTCTCCCGTCTGAATTCTCGGCGAACAAGAGGTTACAAGTCCATTATATCTTAATAATGTCTTCCCTCCTCTCGCGGCCAGCTGTAATCACACCCCGCTTTGTTTATACAACGAGTCCCGTGGAGGTAGAGACTTCTGAGAGTGATGAAAAACTTCAATGTTGGACCGATCACAGTAGAGTGGGTGTGGTTATGGTAAACTAGATCACATCTCCATAAATAAGAAGGGCTTTCAGTGGGCGGGGCTTAAGCACATTTTCTAATGTAAATATTTTAATTTAATAGACATTTTAGTTAGAATCAAAGAGGGCAAAACTAAAACTAAAAATGTGCTTTTATATGGTTTCTATTTTCTTATTAATTATAACTTTTTTGTAGAAAATAGCTATAAATAATAATACAATTACTAATAATAATATATATACTATTAATTTTCACTTTTTGTTTTTGTAACGCATGTTAAGTTCACAAATTCTCACGCAAAAAGTTTCAATCAAGACTTGTTTATTTCTATCAATAAGTAGTTTCAATAGGTTTTTTTTCCCAGATATCCAAAAAGTGCAATTACAGAGATTTTTTTTTTCTTTAAGAATCTTTAATATATTAAGACTTTATATTAGTTACCTTTACCTTTTAAGAAAATAAATAGAGAATTGTAAAAAAAACTCACTCACTTGGACCAATTTATTTTCAATTGTTATTACCCTACACATCTATCTCCAACAGAGATTAACTTCCCACTGTTGCAGCCACATCAAGAGTGTTTGAGTCATCAAGATCAGAATTGAACCCACGTGCCGGCAGAAGACCCGGCGTCCTGGATGAAGTCCTCGTCAATCACAGAGAAGCCGATGGTTGACGTCTGAGTCGCGGCTGGTTGATTGAGGTGAGCCACACAGCAGGTAACTTCTCTTCTCGGCTTTGATTTGATTGGTGGATTATCGTGGCACAGCAAACCTGCATCTTTCGGGCTCAGCACTGTTGACTGAGTGGCAATACTGCAGGTGGAGACGTGAGGAGTTTAACCAAGAAGCTGAGGAACTCCATGTGTGTGTCTACTACTAGCTTTTCTTGCACCACAGACTTGCACCTTTAGATCCCTCCTATGACGTCGACTCTTTTTCTATAGCCTTTAAATTTAGAACGATCTTCCTCTCTCTTTGCGCTTGATGGAATCTACGGACTCCTTTAAGAAACACCTTAAGACGTTTCTATTTGTTCAGGCTTTTCCTTGAATTTCTCGAACTCCTGTGTTGTTGTTAGTATTATCTTGATCTTTAAAGTATGTACTTTTTTTGAGTATTGTTTTAATTGTCTAAGCGCTTTGTGACCCTGGTCTCGAAAAGCGCTGTATAAATAAATATTACTTACTTACTTACTTACTTACTAAATTGGTCACCGATCAGACCAGCTTTGATCCATAATTTGGATTCATATATTCTGTAATAATCCAGTTTCAAATTAATATTTAACCATGAAATTCCACAAGATTTATTCCATATTTGAAGATCATTTTATTGCAAGGATGCATGACAGTCTTTAAAATCCAGACTGCATAAAAGGGACTCATGTTGTGTTCTTATTTTTATCAGAGAGCTTTTAGAACCCCCCCCCCAGAGAGTTAATTGTATGCCTAAATAGAAGTATACGCTGTTGGAAATTGAGGTCCCCAGATTACTCGGGCACAAAGCCAGGCTTCTTAAAAGCCGGTGATTAAGTAGCACATACTGTTTTGAACTGCCATAATAAAGACCCCTTAAATAAAGACACAGAGAGGTAATCCTTTTCCATTACAGTCAAAGACATTTTGTTCTGAATTTTTTATAACATAGGGCAGCATTGACTGTATTAGATATGAAGGTATTGACAGTTTCCAGTTTGTTATTGAACCACGTCACCTTTGAAATGAAACAGTTTTGATAGCTAGTTTGAAATGACCAATGTTCAATGTGTGACTTCTACAATCCGGATGTCGCCAGTTGACGAGGACCAGCCAAGCTTTTACGTTATTCAAGACTTATGCTAAGAACTATTTTCTCACCACAGTCTTAATCCCTAATAATCTTGACCTCTTACTTTTCAATACAGGTGTCACTACAGGATAGTACATGCTAGTACTACACTACTACTAACAAGATCTTGTCTCCTAATCCATTGAAACCTGGCATTGTTTTTTAACTAAGAGTGCCATCTAGTGTCCTTTCAATATAAAGAGCCTGTTTCATGATACCTGATCAGCCGTTCCATAAGGTGTTTTTAGCCATCTCTACATTATACATCTACAAGCGTAAACTTTTTAGATACAATCCAACATTTTCGGCTTTGTCATTTTTTCACAATTGTGTTCCTTTATTCGTACACTGAAATAAATCAGTCAGTTATTTATACTTGAATACTTGAATAAAAATATAGTATTTTTTTGTTCGTGTATATTGCAATATATTATGGATAAAATCAAATATTACAGTAATATGTAGTAGTATCACTATATAAAATTTTAGGACAGTTGTGTTTTTGCTTGGATTTCATATGACAAGTAAGTTGCAAGTAACAGTAGTTATTATAACCTTAAAATATTATTATAACCTGATTCAAGTAGTAAAAGCATGCAATATAATTGGACCTTTTGCATGTTTTTATTAGTTGAAGGATATGCTTGTAATACATGTATTTGTTGCTGACAGGGACAAAAGGTGAGTGGCCTTTCCTTGTGTGTTTGACTGTATGTTACATTTTATTTACCATAATCCTGTTTTATACGAAATATTATGTACTGCACTGTTTGGCTAATGTTAGCAATGCTAACAGGTTAAAGGTTAATTCAAGGTTACAGTAATGGAACTTTAATGAATTTCCTGTAAAACTTGCAGAATATAACGGGAAAATGTTTCAATAAACTGCAGTAAAAGTACTGTAAAATAAAAATTAAATTAAATTGTAAAACAACAATACATTGCTGTAATTTGTATACGGCAAAAAACTGGGAAATAATCCAACAATTTACCAGAACTCCTTGTCTTTAGTTAACAATACTTTTACAGAACTTAATGACATGGTATGGCATGGCATTTATTGCCTGGTATGTTTAGTAAATTCTTCAGGAAATGAATTACAGTGTTAACTTTTTGCAGTTATAATTGTAAATATTTCAGCTACAATCAAACCTTTTCAGCTGTTGTGAAACAAAAGTTAACCTGAAATCTAACAGTTTTCATCTGTGGTCAAACAATTTTCATCTTATAAATTATACATATATATACAGTATATATATTTAAGAACAGTTGAATTATTTCTGCCCCTCATTTATACTTGTGACTTGTGTCACTTAACAGCTTATTAACTTACATACTTAACATACTTACATAAAGGTAATTTTGTTCATTGAATTTACAGTCTTTATTTGTGTCTTATAATAAATTATAAGCTCATTTAATATTGTTATATATACATACACATTGAGTTTTAGTGTCAAATAATTCAATATTTTTGAAGTTCTTCACAATGGGAATGTTTTCCATTTCAGTAGGTAGTGGGCACACACATTCTGATACTGACGTGTTTGTTACATCTGAGTTTAAACATATGGTTAATGACATTTTTAACTAATGAATTATTTTACATAATCATAAATCTAGAATATTGTTAGTTAAAAACATATTTTTTCTCGCAAAGCTCCAAAGGAACACACACTAGAAATAACTAAATATAATTTTATTAAAATGTGAATATTTACGATTGAAATTTACATTGAAACATAAACAATGGAATTCATAAGACTTTAATTAAACACATTTGTTGTGTTTCCATGATCCTAGAAGCCATTTATCTTTTAAATCTGAATTTTCTTATGAACATAATTAGCTAGAATCCTTCATTTCTTAACAAAAATAAAGTTTATTTATATCAGCTAATAACACATTTTCAAGATAATGTTGCTCTGTTTCCTCACAGTCGTAAAAGTGCTGATGTGAAATGAAACTTCTTTACAGTGGAGGCACGTGCGGAAGGAATTAATAAGCTCCAGATCAAACAAAGTCCATTTGTTTTCCTACACAGTGTCGGAGCACTCGACTCGGAGTAAACAGACAAGAAATCATTTTCTCATCTGTTTGTGTTATTGTCTGACTGCCTCGTGAGAAATGGATTTTATATACTCCCTTCCAAAAATAATCCCTCATAAATATTTGACTCGATACACGTTCAGCAAAACAAGATCCTCCAGTTATTAGGGCGTCAGTTTTTACTCGTATAAGCAGCTAATTTTTCCTAACTGGATGATGTATGGGGATCATTTAGTTTTTGTTTTTTTTCTGGGACCAACACTGAACCAGAAAAAGTACTTTGTCTTAAATTCAGTGACCCACATTTTTGTGGGCCTACGATGATGATGACAAGATAAAACTGTCTTTGTCTCACTGTAAATTTGCTTTCACTGATAAGGTTGAGATTATTTTTAGCGATAGGAGGAACCTGGGACATTATCAGACAGGCGGTCATAATGATATGGCTAACAAGTACATGTGCTAAAACAGTGTAAACTCAGATCCTTGTTTACAGGTTAAACCAAGAGTTTGAATGTGAGCTCCGGGTCCCTTAAACATGGTTGATGAGTCGTTTTAATGAATCTTTATGACTTTGAGTTGGAAAAACAACTCGTAAATGCACTTCTGGGCACAAATGGAGCTCAGCATTATTACTGGAGAGTCACAGAGAACATCCCAAAGAGCTGTTCTATTGTTGTATACTGCGGTTGTTGAAATGATTCAAATAGAATGTGACTTGATAATATCTCGGGATAGAAACTTGTTGTTGTCAGTGTTGAAATAACTTTCGAGCATCTAGTTAATTAATTTAATACTCCCTGCTTTTATGATAAAGGTCTTTAAACTAATGTGTTAGCTTTGTAACTTTGTTCTGCCTCAAATAATGACATTTTGTATTTTATTTTAAATACTTCCATGCATTTTTAATAATTTGGAGTCTATTTAATCACAATATTCTTGTTTTTTTCTGAAAACATAATCAATATTTATCTATGCTGAGCAGTCCTTTATTATTTTTTATAATACATTTTTTAATGTATTTAGACTCTGTTTTTTATTTTTATTAGATGTGGTTTTAGATGATCGTATTTTTAAATGTATCTCTTTGAATAAGATTTGAATTAAGTTAATAAACAACATACCATACCATCATTTTCAATAATATGTGGTAATATACTGTGGAGTTCAACAAGGCTCAATACTCGGACCCAACCGGTTCATATCCAAATGATATTTGGGAGTTGTCGGAAAAAAAGATTAACCGGGAAGAGGATTTAAAAACATGAATGTAGCAAAAGCAGAAAATTTAATTTTGGTAAAATATAAAGCAGTTTTCATTGAATGTAGAGGAAATATAATTTATAGACTTGCCTTGTTGCACCGACGGCATCAGCTCGCTAAAGATGAATCAATTACACTAAACATATTGTTTGTATAGGAACACAAACAAATGACTTGTTTGTAAAGTCAATGTTACAGAACTAATTAAGCTGGTTATTGAGTTCTTGATGCTGTCAATGTATTCACTCATTACTTTGTGCTCTCCTAAAAGTGCTACAGAATATATCTGCAAACAACAAATGTTAAATATAAATACATTTGTCACATGTTTATTTTATGAACATCAGTTATAATGTTTATTTATGTATTTTATTTTCAATATCTTAAACGATGTTTGAGCCTCCATTTGTTTTATTTTGTACTTTTATTTTATTTTTCTTCATTTTCTATGCACTTTTACTCAATTAAATGATGTATAACATTAAGAGGAACAGGTTTTTCTTAATTTTTTGTGTGTTTTTTCATGCAGGGTTGGATTTGTTAACTGACTTGGACTTTTCTAAAATAATTATTGCATTCCTTAAACGTCACATACATGATGGTAGTGATGGGGGGATAAAAGTTCATGAAGCAGTGTCATGTTGTTAAGAGTTCAGTAGGTGGCGCCATCAGTTTAAAAATTATGTGATGTTTCATTAGAAGTAGAACAGGAAAATGGTGCAAAGACTGCCATCTAGTGGGCTCTGAATATAATGACACTGCTTCATGAGGCTAACTTTCTCTAGATGATAGTTTGCAAAATAAAATGAGCTAAAAAAAAAATAGCAAAACATATTTGAATATTCGTTAATTTATCTTGGAAATACTTGTACTTGATCTTTTAAGTATACATTTTATTGAGTATTGTTTTGATTGTTTAAGCGCTTTGTGACCCTGGTCTGGAAAAGTGCTATATAAATATTACTTACTTACTTACTAACTTACTTGTACATGACAAAAACAACCCGTGACATAGAGCCGGTTCTTCCTAAAGTGCGGCTCCACATTTGTGATGCAAATAATAAAAAAGAAAAACGAGCAAACAGAAGATTGAGCAGCAGACCGTAAGAAAAAGAGCCAGATGTTGCATACTAGTGTTGTGTTTTCTTCTTGGATGATGGGACTTTGCGGAGCTCCAGGCTGTTTCAGATGCATTTCCATATCAGTCTCTGAGGTTCAGGCAATAGATCAAAATAAAAGAAAAAAAAAAATCTCGTTCTCGTTTTGGGACTTGCTTTTTTTCACAACTCCATTTCTCCCCTGGAGTCTATTATGAGTCTGGATGCTCTGCAAGCATGTAGCTTATACTCATCCGTCTTTCCATTGATGCCATTGGTCTTGGTTTGATGACAGTAATGGATTTGACTCTTATTTATGATTTCATCAGTTGTTAGCAGTAAAATTGTTAGAATTGATCCAAAGCCAGAGGAAAATCCAAGTACACAGCCACAGACTCCATGTATCTTATTAACTGAGCGAGTGTCGCAACAACACCCACGGATGTTTTTCGGAGCTCCACTCATTTGTCATCCACCTGTTAGATTAAATGTTCCTGTAAATCTACACATTTGTTAGCCTGATATCTTCCCTCAACTCTCCTGTTGTATCGCTGTCTCTTAATTACATATATTAATCACTATTGCTCTTGCCAAATACGTTTGATCAAAATGATCAGGCAACTCTATGGACGGCCCTATATATATCTATGAAGGCAACTCATTATTTTAGGAACATTTTTAAGTAAGTAAGTAAGTAATTCTTATTTATATAGCGCTTTTCTAGACCAGGGTCACAAAGCGCTTAAACAATCAAAACAATAACATACGTTTGATTAAAAGTGATTTAAATCCTTAAGGAATCTGCATAAAAGACTATCACTTTGACAAAGACATTTTTTTATTTCTAATAATAAAACCTATAAAATGTTGTCCAATCTGTCCATTCGAAGATTTTATAACTCAAATATGAAATGTTAACAGTAGTATGTGATGACATCATCACATACACATTCCATAGAACCTCTGTGTCAAAAGATTTGCTCAAAATCCAAGTAGATTAATACTTTGATATTGTGATTTAAACAAATGTTTTCAATAAGCTAAGTAACAGTCTATACAGACTACTAATACGAGCAAAAACTGGCAAAGAAGTAAAAGGTATTTTCAAAAACTATTTATTTATGAAGGATGTCAAACCGACAACTAATAGATTGAACCTCCAAGAATGAAAGGACAACATTACATTCGGACTCATACTTTCTTAAAATTGACTTTAGGGGTATAATTCATTATCCATTAATTATTTCCTTTATTTTCACAATGATATCTTTAAAGATCTAGACATTTCTCAGTCTCCTCGTTGACAAACTGTAGGTAGGACGTTACTATTATCATCTTTATTTTATTAATTCATTTATTAGTATTGTCATTTTTTTTGTTTTTGCTTAAGCTTTTTATTTATTCTTTGTCCAAAATGACAAACTCAAATACATCCAACGATTGATTGAGGTAAAGCTAAAAGGCATTTTTAAACCATTTCTATTCTCCGTCCAACCTTTTGCCGACCTGAACCTCCATCCATGACTCTGCAAAGCTCCCAGAAAGCTGTTATAAATGCATCGAAAGCATAGAATCTCATCTTTTTCTTTTTTTTCGCCACCTCCAGCTGTTATCTGCCTCTGCACTTGTTGGGTTGGAACTTAAAGAAAGAAAAGAAGCAGCAGCGGAACAAATTTCATGGATTTCGAGGACCGCGGGGAGAAACCCAGATGCCTCTATAAGGATTTATTTATCAAGTCAAAGGGAGGAAAAGGCAGAGATTGAAGAGGATGAGTGTACAGAGTGGTACATTGTGTTCTGGGTAAATGGTTATTGAAAACAGCAGTGAGGGGAGCAGGTCTTTTTACAAGATAAAGGAGTCATTAAAGGACAATATCAGCTCAACATGTCAGCAGTTGCTTTTGTGAAAGAGTTTTGCTCCATTACATGTTGAGTTTGAGTTTTTCTGCCTTTATCAGAACAAAATGACCCCTTATTCTTTTTTAGTCTTCTTTAGAAAACATTTTTGTGGTCTTCCAAACAGACATGAGTTTGATTTGATTTGAAAGTGAAGGAATAAAATTCTTAGGCTCGGAGAGAAATACTACTAATAAAAAAGTGACGGGATGAAGAGTGAGTTTGGCCTCAAAATCAGATGTTATAACAGAGGTACTGAAGTGAAAAGCACATTTACAATGGACCGTTCAGACTTTAAATTGAACATTTCTTTGATATCATCTTGCGACACGCATTCCAGTCCTCTTTTAGTTCCAAAATCTTTTCAGGAAATATGTCTATCAAATTTTATTTTTTATTAATTATTTAAAAAAACATAAACATTTGTAGTTTGTTCATCAGATTGAAAATTAATTTTGCAAATTGTAAATGTCTGCTGCAAAATTTAAATTGTGTTTTTCAAATTGTAAGTTGGTTTATCAAATTGTAAATTGGTTCAGTGGATTGTAAATTGGTTTATCAAATTGCAAAATGGTTTAATACATTGTAAATTAGTTCAGCGGATTGCAAATTGGATTATCACATTGCAAATTGGTTTATCATATAATAAATTTGTATATGAAATTGCAAAATGGTTTAGCAGATTTTAAATTGGTTTAGCAAATTGTATATTGGTTTAAAAAAATTGCAAATTATTTTTAGCAGATTGCAAATTGATTTATCAAATTGCAAATTGATTTATCAAATTGTAAATTGGTTTATCAAATTGTTAATTGGTTTATCAAATTGTAAACTGGTTTATCAAATTTCAAGTTGGTTTATCTAATTGTAAATTGGTTTATCAAACTGTGAAATGGTTTAGAAATTGTAAATTGGTTTATTAAATAGTAAATTGGTTTATTCAATTGTAAATTGGTTTATTAAATTGTAAATTGGTTTATTCAATTGTAAATTGGTTTATTCAATTGTAAATTGGTTTATCAAATTGAAAATTGTAAAAATTGGTTTATCAAATTGTGAAATGGTTTAGCAAATTGTTAATTGGTTAAGAAAATAGTAAATTTGTTTAGCGAATTGTAAATAAGTTGATAAAATTGTAAGTTGGTTAAGTGAATTGTAAATGTGCAATCCAAATTGTTAGTTTGTACTGTAGCAGTTGAACGTTTTATAGCGCCTTGCACTTAAGTTTCAATGCATTGACCTGCTAAACATTCATAATAAAATTAATAAATACTAATAATTTAAGATGTTCTTTCAGAATTTCATATTTTGAAAAGAAAACTGCCAATATGACACCCTTTCACCATATCACCATATACACAACATAGATTTAGACCTTCCAAGTCACATGACCAATACACACAGAAGTAGAGACCAAGCCTTTTACTTGAGATATAGATCACAGCCACATTTGAAGAAGATTATCTTCCTGCAGCACATTTTGGAAGGATATAAATTTATAGTGTTTTCATTTAAATGTTTGGTGCTTTTTTCCATTTTTTAAACCCAGCCTAGGTGGCTTTTCTTTGTTGATAAGCTTTTCTGTGTGTCCACTACATTTCTGGGTGTCGCCCTATGTAGCTGGCTAGTCCCCAGACGTTTACTAATATTGTAGAGGGGGATAAAATCAATCAATAAAGAAACATAATGAAATTCAAATGGTTATTGTTGCATTATTTTTTTTTTACATCATCTTAATCCTGGCATTTGATATTAATATATATATATATATATTATATATTAATATAGCAAATGCCAGCACAAGTTTCTAACAAACACAGCCAGAGTTTAGTAGAAACTTGTTGGAACACTGTTAACCTGTTGAATCCCTCTCTAGTCGACTACAAAACTATGTTGAAAGACTTGTGAAATAGGGAATAGTTCTCGCCAAAAATTATGATAATTTCTGTCAATGAAAAGAGCTGAGCCAGAGGGCAACTATTATTATTCTCCCTCAAATTGTTTTGCACGCAGTAATTACTTTATTGTCGTGAACTGTAATGAAATGAAAGAAAGAAAAGACTGCAAGTGTTTGATGCTGAGATTTATTTTCCTCATATTGTGCAATAAAAGATAAGGGAAATATTTATTTTTTTAAGTTGTTTGCCTTCAAGCAAACATCAGTTCGTGTTAGAGAAGAAGTGAAAACTATACTGCTCTTCCTTTCATATTGACCTTCACTTCAGGCGGCTTTACAAATGTCGTCCAATTTTCGAAGGGATCTCTCCTCGGGACAAAGAACAGCAGAGATAAAAACCTAATAAAATCCACGACTCAACTGAGTACGAGAGGAGGCGGGGGGGGGAGGTGAAAGACGATCGTCCAGAGGAGACGCCACAAGTCTTCTCTGATAAACGAGGAGAATCCTCGACTTCTTGGTCTCGCCCCGCTGCAGGGAATGATCGCCGCGACCACCGCCGCAACAGACGCGAGAGTTTCAGTGTCACAAATTGGATTAAAGTGCTGCTTCATTACCTTAAACATTAATAAGGGATGAGCTAAGACACCAGAGCCTCTTTCTTTCCACACCAGCCCGGTTACGACGGAGCTGCGACTAATCAAGAGGGTTGGTTCCCTTCAAGCAGTGTTTTTATAACTCTATCGCACCAATTTGCACAAGTTAATTGAGAGCAAATTAATGTCTGAAAGGCACGACTGTCTCTATAAACGTCTATGTAATATATTTGCGAGCGACACAAACCTGCTTCTTTTCCCCCATCACAACTCCACATGTCCTCCAAGGTAATTGCAGCGTTACATCACTAGTTATAAAACCTTCTTCTGATGAAATGTCGTTGTTGTTGGTGTTGGTTTAGGAGAACAAATCGATGATTTTTAAGAGTCATTGAAGCTTACATTTTTGTAATCCGAAGGTTTGTCGCTATGGCAACACATGGCAACACTTCTTTTTAAAATCTTATTTTCAAGGACACAGAAAAACAAGGGCTAAAAATAAATAAATGATCAGGATTAATCTGAGTTACCATATTTTACCTATCAGCAGCATAGAATAACTAACTGAGGTATCATTTCGATGAAACTGGTTGCGCTAGAGCGCCGTAGCCGATCTCTGCTGAAGCTCATTGAAATGTATGAGGGAGCAAGTAGAGCACAGACCGCCTGTTGAGTTGTATGTCCAATCGGAAACAGTGCTTGCTCAGTTCAAATATTGTCTGTTAACAAAGTGTCATTATTTCCAGCAATAAGATATCACAGAAACAACTATGAACAGATCTTCAACCTATCAGTATGCTTTCTACACCATGAACACCCACCGATGCGTTCAAGGATGTCGTAATTCCAGGTTATAACAAAAGGAGATTTTTTTCTTTACTTGTTTTTGAGTTTGAGAGTCCCAATGTCGTATTTATCGTTATAGTGTAATTTTTACAGTACAATATGGATACGATAATACTAGAATATAATTTAATTTAAGATTCTAGCAGAGCTTCTCTTGGAGAATGTGAAGTTATTTTGTATTAGTAACTGGTTGAAAAAGGAAGCAACATTGACACTTAAATGTGAAAAAATTATCTTTTACATGTTTTAAATATAGTGGATAGTTATATTGCCTTCTTTTTTTAATCTGTTTCTTCAAACAAAATGAAATCTGATTCAAATATAATGATAAAATGTATGATACTTATTAATCGTTATTCAATATGAACCAAAAGTTATCCTATGATTGTGCAGATTAAAATGTTATCATTTGACTTTTTTTTAACACGTAAAAGTTTTAGGGATGAACAGACAGGCACAACATTTTTTTTAACTATTATTTAGCAGACATAGAGATAGGAACCAACAAAATCATCAAACACAGTGAAAAGTCCTGGAGTAAGTATGTTTATCAACTTTACTAATCCATATTTAATATATGATGGTATATCTTATCACTGGTTGTGTGGAAGAGGAATAAGGGGAGTTACAGATGCCTTTGTGCCGCAGGTATGATTTCTGAAGGCGTGACCAGCTAACCCTGACATTGAGAATATTCACTCGTTAATGTTTTTGGTTTAAACTCTTGGACTAAGATAATTGCCAGATTGTGAAACTATAAAGAAAAACAGACTGACATGTAACCTGTTCTTCTTTCTTACTTCCGAGTAAAAATGTGCGACACTAAACCATAGCTGATTTCTATTCCTTATTTAAGTAAAAGCACCAGCTGCCACTGCTTTATGGTGCAGCACATTTGAAAGAAAGAGGTTTTGTGTATTTTTTTGACTTCTTTATGTTTCTTTATGTGTGATAAGTAGGCGTTCTTTAAGCAGACCATTGAAAAACAATCCTGCAGTTGGCACTTTAAAAAGCTAGCAAGAAGAAAACCTGCTTGAAGAGGAAAAAAGCAAAGTTGCATTTGACCGCAGGAGTTCTTGTTTTCCACTAAAATTTAAGCAGCTTAGTGATTTATGTGTGTGTCAAACTCATAACGGTATAATGAGCTTGTTTGTTTGCAAATACAAAACTAGCTTCTGGTCATGTTGCATGGTTATTTGAAAGTGTGTAAACCTCTTTTATTAAATGGCTGTTTACATTATAATCTATTTATTTGAGTGGAGGATTTATCATAACGGTAGCAAAAAGCGGGTTCTCTGCGTGTAAATGTTGTTCGATGTCAGCGTCATGTGGACATGAACAAGCAGACACAAAGTTCACTACATACATGAGACAATGTATGCTTACAGAGAACATCTGGCATTTAAAAAATGAGGAATCACTTGTAGTGACCTTTGAAAAAGGAAGGAATTAAATCACGTTAGCTGACCTGGTAAATGAACGATCATGAGTTCAAGGGAAATCGGATCAGCACTTTGGGTACAGTGTAGTACACGATGAGTAAAATATTTGTTTTGATATTTTGATGAGATATTTGAAATGCAAGAAGCTGCAGTTCACCGAGTCTCCACTTGAGGCTAGCCAGTTGAAAACAACTGTAAGTAGCAACTTGAACTCATTTGGTTATTGTTATCTATATCGTGTATGATTTTAGAGAAAATATTGTGTATGATTGACTGCAGTATCTGGATCAATGGTATACGTAAACAGATATTTACTGATATTGAATTTTATTTGTCTTTCTTTTAATTTAATTGCAGGGGTAAATATATAGTATTTTGTAACATGGATCAATGCAGAAAATAAACTTTTCTATTCTGACTTAACAAACTAAAAAAGGGTTGATTTTCTACGTTTTGAATCTAGTTATAATCTATCATTTTACATATGGTATTTACAGTATAATTCTGTGTATTCCCTATTTTATTTATCTCTCTGGACAAGTCATATTTGAAGTTACCATTTTTGTTAAATACATGACAATAAGACATGAAAAAAAGTTGTCTTATACTTACAGGAAAGTATTCTGGATGTTTGAGTTAAATTGAGGACATTCTTGAGCAGTTACGAGATTTTAATGTAAGTGTAAGTGATTATTTACGTAGGTTTCCAGATTTATTTTCCAGCTCAATTACTTTAAGGAAAGTCGTAATATACACACAAAAATAAATGGTTGTCCCTTCATTGTGACATATTAAACCCACAAAAATATGTTCTCTATAGATCATCAATGCGACTGATTCAGGGCATGTTAACAATGGAGCGACTCCCACATGGTTGATTTGGATTGAGACGTGCACGAAGAAGCGACGCAGAGAGAATGTAAACAAAAGAGGAGCTGCCAAGGCCAGCTCGCAGACAGGTAGTGATTTAACAAAAATCCCACAGGATCAAGCCGGGTTTTCTTGGCTGCTAATTGACGGTCCATTATCTCTCAACCACATGTCTATGCAACGGTGTGCGTTAAGATTTGTTGACATCTAAAGCATACGTCCAAATCTGTCATTTCCCTCGGGATGAGGGGGATTAAAGAAATAGTTGGTCTATATGCGCACGAAGACGCCGAAGTCTTTTAGATAGTCTGACAAAAGGCTTGTGTGATTGTACTTGAGTGTTTTGTTTACAAGGAGGGAGATAATGATCACAAATGTCAGTCACAAGAATATGGATGTGGCATTTTAAAATGTCACGTCAGGTGAAGTCTGGAGGCGGGGGAGCCTGCTGTGTTGACTGAACCTGCAATGGAGGGACTTAATGAACATTCTTCCACTGCAGCTTCTATAGAACAAACATTCACAAAGTGCCACAAGAGTGATGGAGGGTAAAAGCTTGTGAGCTTGCAGCTTGACCATTCAGACATAATCAATCTGAGGGTTTTTTACGCAGGCAGAGGAGTCACGATGTTTGGGGATTTCTTGTAGAAAAGAGGTCAAACGGTAGTTCCGCCATGGAGGAATCCATTTATCTACATGACTGAACTTTTCAGTCTTTTAATGATGAGGTTGCAAGCTGATTCATGATGTCATTTTTGGCACATCTGCAAAAGTTTTAAAACTACATGTATTATCCTCATAGATTCTCCAAAATAAAAAAAGAATAAATCAGTTCATGTATTTAGCAACTATGTAAGAGACATATAATAGCTCAAGAATGAGGCTGTATTTTACCATTTAATCATGTTTTGATTTACTTTTTCAAACTCAATGTGAATTGTGAATGTCTCTTTAAGAATAAAAAGGAAGAAGGATGGAAAGACAGGTAGAAGCATTGATAGATGGGTAGAAAGATGCATAGATGGGTAGGATGGTGAATGAATAAATGGATGGAAGAGTAGAAGGATGGGAAGATGGGTGGAAGGATGGATTAATTGGTAGAGGGATGGATAGAAGGATGGATAGGTGGGTAGATTGATAGAAAGATAGGTAGAAGCGTAGATAGATGGGTAGGAAGATGGATTGATGGGTAGAAGGATGGATGGATGATGAATGGGTTAAAGGATGACTAGGTGGGTAGAAGATGATTGATGGGTAGGAGGATGGATAGATGGGTAGGAGGATGGATAAATGAATGGATGTGTCAAAGGATGGATAGATGGGAAGAAGGATGGATTAATGGGTAGGAGGATGGATAGATGATGAATGGGTTAAGGATGGATAGATGGGTAGAATGCTGTCTAGATAGATAGATAGATAGATAGATCGATGTGGGTGAAGAGATGGGTAGAAAGATGATGAGATGGGTAGGAGGGTGGATAGATGGGTAGGAGGATGGATGGATTGGTAGAAGGATAAAGAATGAGAAATATACAAAAACACAGAACAATCTATTAAGGTACGGTACAAATAAGTGCATTCTTTTTATTCACAGCAACATTTGAACAGAAGTAGATAAAGTGTGAGAGTTTAGTTTGATTTTGAAATTCATCATTCACAGTGTGGCAGCTGTCAGATGGTACCCAGCAAGGGTAGCCTAACTGATAGTATAAATACCCAGCAGCATCATGCAGGATTTTATGTACCAGTAGGATATTGGAGTATCAAGTTGTTAAAGCTCAATAGTTTTTGTTTTTCAAGTATGTTGCAATGGCGGTAACGCCAAGGTTTTTGATCAAGGATTTTAATGCCTGATTATGCAAAGATCTAAGCAAGTTTTAAACTGTCGCTTGGGACCTTGTACAAAAAATGTGAGATTATCATTGCATCAAAATAAGATCTCGCTGCTTCCAATGATAAGGAGCTCCTGATGTGTTGAAAGTTGGCAATGTTAAATTTCAGCACATTGCAGACCTTTTTTTACATGTTTTTTAAAATTAAGTATAGGGTCCAAAATGACACCCAAGTATTTCACTTCCTCTACTTTTGTCATTGTGTAATTATCCACATAGCTATTTGGAAGGACACTTTGGATTCGTCTGTTCGAGAAAAACATTGAGACCGTTTTCTGTTCAGTGTAAGGCAGGTCCTGTCAAGCAACTCAGTTGCTATCTTCATTGCTGTAGAGAGCTTAGCTGCTACAGAATTTGCGTCGGGGCCCGTGTGTTAAGAAGGCTGTATAATCAGCGTATATCAAGACGTCGACATAGTCGCAGATGGGGGATAGATATTGATGCACAAGCTGAATAGTAAGGGCCCTAGAATGGAACCTTGTGGGACGCCTGTAGTACAGGGTTTGAACAGTGACGCTTTGTCGTTGATTCTAATGCACTGAAAACAGTAAGCGAGGTACGACTGAAACAAACTGATGGAGTTTGTAGAAAGATGAAAATGAATACGTTTTTTTAGCAGCGCTGAGTGGTTGATAGTGTCGAATGCCTCATGAAGATCAAGGAACACGGCCCCCACCCCTCCTCCCATGAGGATTTGAAGACCTCACAGCATGCCGTGTCAGTGGAATCTTTTGACCGGAAGCCGAATTGCATAGGATGCAACATGTTTCCGTTATCAATGTGCTCAATCAACTGTTCAGCTACGACCTTTTCAGTGACTTTAGAGACAGCTGGGAGAATACTGATGGGTCTGTAGTTCTTAATATCTTCTCTGTTTCCTGATTTGAAAATGGGCGTTACAATTGCAGTTTTGAAATCAAACTACACACTCACTCAATGACTGATTATGTGAGTGATGGGTGTTGCAGCAACGTTTTTGTATTTCTTTAGGAAACACGAATATAGTCCCCATGAGAATTTGAGAGTGATGAGATTATTTTTTTCACCCTGTCCTCACTCACACGTTCAAACTCCATTATACCTTCAAGGGTGAAGATTTAATGGCCACAGGCCCTAACCCTCATAGATGCGTGCGGTGGCGTTGAAGGCGGCTGTAGGTTTGAGTGGCTGCTCAGTTGTGTAATTGACGTAATCAAAAAGTAATTGAAGAGATTGGCGACTTTTAAGCTGTCTTTAACAGTGGCTTGAGTTCCAAGAGAAGGCATACTGTTAGAGGAATTTATGTTAAGCTCTACAGGTTCATTTCTAGTCCGTTCCTTTCCCAATAATTTGTCATTGCACATACATATCATTTTGCTGTTTCCTTAAGCTTGTTTTATTATTTATAAGAAATTAGTAAATTTGGTAGAAAGATGGATAGATGGATGGATAGGTGGATAGATGGGTAGAAGGATGGGTCGATGGATGGATGAGAAGAAGGATGGATAGATGGTTAGAAGGATGGCTAGATGGATTATGGCTAGAATGATGGATAGATGGGTAGATGGATATAAGAATGGACAGATGGTATAAGGATGCATAGATGGTTAGAAGGATGGCTAGATGATGGATGAGTAGAAGGATGGATGTTATAAGGATGGAAAGATGGTATAAGGATGAATGGATGGTTAGAAGGATGGATGCTATAAGGTGAATAGATGGTATAAGATGAATGGATGGTTAGCAGGATGGATGGTTAGCAGGATGGATAGATGGTATAAGGATGGATAGATGGGAAGAAGGATTGAGAGATGGATACTAATGTAAAAAAAACAAACTAAAATAAGGTTAAAAATAAATTGATTTAAATAAAAAGTAAACCGAAAGTTAGGTTGTACCACTAAAATCAAATTCTATAATCCCAAACTGAATATTCCTGGCATTCTTTTACTGGCGGAAATAACAAGAGACATGACTAAGAGTTAGAAGAGTTGAAGATGCACATCATTTCTTTCACCAGTAAAACAATTTAAAAAAGTGTTTCATGTTTTGACTGAATAGTCGTTATTCGCCTGTTCTGGCTTTCATTGTGCACGGACGTTCTCAAGGATTTCTTCAGTCACATCTGTGGTTTGTACATCATTTTTTTCCCCAACCAAGGTCTCATCTTCCATCATGGAGCAAAAGAGCGTGATGAGGAGATGAACTTGGCTAGCTAATGAAAAGACGAGCCCCGGGGCTTGAAAAAAAAGAGGCTCCGAACGCCCGACAACACCTGTTCAATCAGCTCCAGAGAACCGTCCTTAAATGTTTTCATCAGTGCTGCCGGAGCGCCGGGTTCACAAGGAGACGCTGGTAATTGGCTTCTGTTTGTGCCTGCTCTTATCAGTGTATTACTTTCATGGATAACTTGGAACTAATTAATCAGCGGAATGAAAGGAGGGATGGGATTTGCTTTTCTCTTTCATTTCCTCTTCGTTTTCTTCAACACTAACTCCTTACTATGTGTTTTTCAGCCTCCTTTGAGAAGGATATGCGTTTACAGAAGCCATGAGTTATAGTATTGTTTTGATTAAAGAGCTGTTTTGTTTACCTAAGTGCGGTTGTTAATTACACATCAGCACACGCTGCTCATTTACATGCTAACACTGTTTCTATTTTTAAACCAAACTATTGAAATAATCCCTTTGATAGTATCTACTATTTTCATTAGCTGAAGCCTCGGGACAGTTTTGATTGGATTTCTTTTGACTTTGGTTGAGCAATAAAGCGGAACTTGTTGCTCGACTGAAACGATGTGCGGAGCGTAACGACGAAGATACAGATGTGTATCCCTGTTTACCAGAAAGCATCGACAAGATCTGAACAGTCAGAAGTTATTTTTGGTAACTACAACCTTTTTTCCGACAGAGATCAAAGGTAAAATTGTCTGGTATAATTGTCTTTTATCTTTTTCGTAGCATTGTGTGATGGACAGCTTAAGAATCTTCACATCTAGAAGAAAAAAACCAAACAAATGTAGATGAGCTATATTGTGACCATTTGATTAATCATGAATCTGTTTTACCCAGCACTGTATGAGCTAAAGGAACAGTCATAGGCACCATAGTCTGAGACATTAATGCATGGAGGACACATTTTGAGACATATAAAATGATAAATAACAAGGGAGTTTACCTAAAATCAAGTAGACAGGCTGTAAAATGGTATCTTAGGAACCCTAAGTAACGTTGCAAATCCTATTTTCTGCAGAGACACCCTTAAGTACAGAGCCCCTAAAGTGACATGATATGAAAACTAGAAGGCTATCTAAAGGTTGTCTTAGATTAGGTTAATAATATGTTCCAACGTAGTTTTAGTGCCAACGGAGCATCTCAGCTGACATCGTAATACAAAACAGACCCTAAAAAATCTAGACTTTTTTTCCATGTCGCCAAGTCCCCAAACTTTTTCCTGTGAGGGCCGCGTAACTTTCCCTTCTCTGATTTGAAGCCACGGTCAGTTAGTAACAAAAAATCCCAATTCCAGAAAGCCACAAATACTCAAATAACCCTCTCTGGATTATATACAGTAAAAAGTCAGGAAATTAATAATAACACTATTGATGAAATCAATAATAAGCAAATAACCCTGTCTGGATTCTTCCCAGAATTATTTTTTTTAGAATTTTAGACCCTAAAATGTTGATCTCTTTCAAACCAGACATTTTTAGAGCGCACATAATGTAGGTTTAAAATATAACAAACATACTGTGTTTATTTTTATTTAGCTACTAGTATAAAATGTACCCTTTTTCATTGTTTCTTTTTTGTTGTCGTACCTGTCTATCACAGGTTGAGTTTCTACTCAGATCAAGTGATTTGTTTCTCCAAATTATGTTAATCCTTCGCCTATAACCATATCTTGACTCCGTGTTCAAGGTCTTTAAATTAAAAAAAAAGTGGTGCCGAGAGACCCACATATGCCCGCCAGGCTCTTCTTCCTCCAACCCTAATGTAAGTATTTAACTCAATTAATTCATTTGACTTTTTATCCTGCAGCTTCTGTAACCTCTAATTCCCTAGCAGACTTCACAATTCTCCTCCTCGAAAAGAAAACTTTGGTCCGCTAGATTTTTGAGGATGTGATGAACTTGGCAACCCCGGGCTTGTTTGTCTTGTGACAGAAGCATCTCGACAGAGACGATTGTGATTCATAACCTTCCTGCTTCCTCCAGCACAATACACTGGATGCTGCAACTTTTGCACGTCATTACTCCAACATCCACCTACACTTGTATTGACCGCTGTTGCGTAACCATGCAGTAAATATATACAATAAAGCAAAGAGTAGTGCAGAATGTAACAGAAAATGTCGGTGGACATTCTATATTGTTTGGTTTCTCTTCAGACAATTTAATGGTAATATTTGAATATTCTTTCAGGGAATATCTGGAAAGCTTTAGACTCGCAGGCGTTTTCTATTATTAAAGACACAGCAGGGAACATATCCCAGCTATAAAGCCCTTTGACACTTTTCTTTGGTTGTGAAATGTATCCTGCTCCTTCAGCCCGTCATAAAGTCCCTTCACTTCCAATCCATCATTCGACCCGTGGGACATTCGGACTGTCATTTCCTCCTCCTTCCCTCCTCCGAGAGTGCGAGCAAAGAGGCCTCGCGTTTTAATTCCGCAAGCTTCTGGAGTAGAAGCTCATCGACTCAGGGATGTGTGTTCATTTCATTTGCCTGATATACCCAGTCAGAAGATTTGGAACGCGGGGGATTAGCCGCCTCACTTTTCTGCAGCAGCGAGGATCTCTGTTGGCTTTGCAGGTCCCAGCAGACCCGGAGCACATATATACTCTTGGCAACAGGAGCCCGTCGGCTGTTGACACAGGAAAAGACACCACAAGTCAATATGTGAACTCATGCGTGTTACATGTATGCATAACAGAGTTGCTTTTCAATGTGGATACAGAGATCATTGACCAATTTATTAACTGATTCATTGAAAATCCATTCAGCAACACTAATTTGATTTAAAAAATCCAAATGTCTACCCGAAGTTTGACATACCACCCGATATTGCTTACATTTTCTGGCTATTACAAAGACCCTGTCTCTTTAAAACATATCACCAAACATAAGACTCAAACCCTTTCAGGACCTAAGGTCTCAAGCAGGGAAGTTAATAACTCATTAAATCAGATTTATTATCTTTTTTTTTCTGTTACATTGGACCCATTAAACTGTATTGTACTACCCAGAACTTTTTTTTTCAGGACAGACACAGCTAACTTTTCGTAAGTTCCTTTAGTGAGTGGAGGTAATAAGACTTAGTGTTTTAACAATTAAATTGCACACAAATAAAATACAAAAAAACAGAAGCGGTGGAACAAAAAGGTTAGGAAACACAACCGTTTAGGGGTGGAAATATGAAACAGTCGAAAAATTGAAGGAAATCGTAAAACACACACAGATAGATAATAGCAAGATACACTCTAAGCAATGTAGGTGTCAACACAATATATTATAATGGAGCAACAATAGGGACGTCAACTTCAATCATCTGAGGGATGAGGACAATCTGACACCACGGACTGGAACCTGGTACTTTCAGTGGCAGCTGCAGAGGTGCTGATTGCAGATTAGTACCAGCTCGGTGTTTTCAACCTGTCAAGACAGAGATAAAAAGCAAAGAAAAACTGGATCTGGGTATTTTGGTTTGTTTCTTTTACCAGCATGTAACAAGATAATAGGACAAAAACCTAAGTTCTTAAATGAATGTATGATTAATGTTGTACAATTTAGTAGATATTCTCTTAAATAGGATGTTCAAGATAGATTTTTTTTTTAAATAAAACATCTTGCAATAAATGACTCCCTGGATCAAAATAATTCTTAAAGAACTATATTCATGTTCCTAAGGTGGACAAATAATACAGTGAAAACACAATGGTTGTCGTAGAGAATTGTTTAATGCCAAGTGGAAATGGCACCAGTTTAATTGAATGACCCATGTGTCTCTTTGTCTTTGTATTGGAAATGACTTTTATAATTCCTGATTGTTGTAATTGAGTTTTTTGTCTAACATATATCAAGTACTTAAATGGCAAAAGTGAAATGTCAGAAGTTAGAGTCAGTATAATCAGTTTTGAATTGCCTAGAAATCTATGCAGTTCGAAATTAACTTGTAAATTAACCCACAAACATTCCCCCTTGACTACGCCTGTCAGTCATTGCATCTGACCGACTGAGTACGTAGATAAACAGATGGGACTCACCAGCCCATTTTCAGGTCCGTTGGAAAATCCCGCCATACTGGAGAGACGCCAGGTCCATCTGTGTGTCCACATAAATCCCAGATTGAGGTTCTCTTCCAGTCTGAATGTCTCCATCAGATTAGAGGACATTTCTCAGCAGTGTGCATGTTCCCGGCTTTTCGCCGGTTTATTTCAACCTCTTTCATGTAAATGGATGTTTAATATATAATATTCTCTTCGCTGGTTCTCCTTTCAGACTTTATTGAAACTGACATGAACACTAATGCGAATTTATGAACAGTCAGGCCTGGATGTTTGGATGA
This sequence comes from Callionymus lyra, assembly GCF_982586985.1. Taxonomy (NCBI): domain Eukaryota; kingdom Metazoa; phylum Chordata; class Actinopteri; order Syngnathiformes; family Callionymidae; genus Callionymus; species Callionymus lyra. Next base: position 7,491,738 of record NC_141834.1, read on the forward strand.
CTTTGAGGCTCTTTTCATTTTTTTTCTTGACCAGATTATATGATGTTTCCTACAGGTTTTGATGATTTAAATGGAACTGTGTGTGTTTTCCCGTTTGAATAAAGGGTAGCATTATTTATATAAAAGTTTAGAAATCCCCAAAATTAAATAAGGCACTAAGAGAACAAATACTTCTGCCATTTCACGTAATTGAGCATACAATTACATTAAAAAAAAATTGTTAAGATTTAAGAACAGAAAATAGAAAATAAACAATTCTAAAGCTGTTGAAGGATAAATAGCATCTCACTTTGTAAGTAATGATTCCATTGTAACAACTTTAGGTTTTTGAGTTGCAATAGTCAGAAGTAATCTTAATTCCTAAATCTATATTGAACTACTGAACACAATCAATGCACGATAATATTGTTTGTTTAATGTTTCTTTTCATCGGTTTTTTAATCATTTTGCTACAAACAGACAACTAGACAGAACCATCAGTTAACCTCATAGGCAGAGATGATTCTTCTCAAACAGTAGTACAACATCGATCAACAAATGCAACTTGTTGATAATTTGTGTTTTTATTTTCAAGTCCTTCAAGTTCTTGAGTGGGTTCTGGTCAAGCTGCACCAGTCACTGTTTGTTTTTCTTTTCTTTTTGCCACATTTCAATATTTCTTGATGCCGACCTGAAACTGTATATAATCCTGCTTTTAAAATGAAATTCAAACAACAAATTACTCACAGTTGCACGTATATTTCATTGAGTCTGATTTTTTTTGAGGAGCAGAGATGTAATCATAAAATAACTTTAAATACGATTCAGGTCTTGGCCAAAGGTGCTTTAAATTCATTATTCCAACCTTAAATTATAGTTTCCGTCAAAGCAATTTCCAGATAAAAAGAGACATTTATTAATGTGTAAACTAAATATTGAACAACCCGATTTTAGTAGGTAACCTTGAAAATACCCCTGATGTTGGCTTTGAAGCAGCATTGACTTTTGGGGATTTCACATATCCTATAAGTCGAATGGACCCAGAATTATATTCAGGCTCACCAGAGATCAACTTGATTCACCAGAGATGTTTGATGTTTGCTGTTAAAAAAATCAGCTTCAAAAGAAAACCATCAATATTTTAACTAAAGCATCCAGACTTTTTTAAATATATGCTTCAGCTTTTGAATCCAGGTCATTGAGATGAACAAATCGGTGGGTTGTCATAATAGATTAGATATAGTTGATTATTTTTTTCTGCTTTTTGTACTATAACTGTTTCTTTTTATTTAAAACAAATATTACTATACATTTTTTTAATTATTATTTATATTTTAATTATTACATGTTTAATGTTTTACCTTGTCCTACTGTGACAACATATATATTTAACCACTAGGGGATAAATAAAGGAATATCTTTATATCTTATCTCTTTATAATTTTGACTCTTTAAAGAGCTTTAGCTGTTGCAGTGCATTATGGGACGTGCTAATGATAGACATTCTGGAATTATCTATTTACAGGCTTCGAGTTTTACTGGGTCACCAGGGTTTTGGGATATTTCTTTTTGACTGCTAACCTACAAGTGGTCGTTGGTTATATTGCATATTGAAACCAGGAAGGTGCAGCACAACTGTGCGCCGCCATCTTGGAAAAAATATTGAATCGAAAACGAACATTGACAATCTCAGTATCATTCATCATCATTATTAAGACTTCATCTCATATAGAATACATTGGTTTGTGCAATTAAATTGACTCTTAATATATATATACTGTATATATATATTAATTCGCATTTGAAAATGTCCTTAAGCTCCGCCCATTAAATAACAACTGCTAATCATGAGCTCAAATCATGTTTTTTGACACAACAAGAAGTAGATCTGTGTCATTTCTTTGTCACGTGTTAAGATAATGTTAACAAAAATACCTTTTTCAACCTGCTGAGGATTTAAAAAAGACCAATTCAAAAAAATGGATTCGTATAATCATTTAGAAAATGTTGTTTTGTCTAAATATCATTTGCACAATTGATACAACAACAGGTTCATTTCGGGACATTCATAGTTCATCCAAAGCTGGAAGATCCACCCAAATCGTGGAGACACGCTCTGATAACCGGCTCATCTTCAGAGCCACTTGTGGGCCGAGAACTCTTCTCAAATGATGCCTTCCAGCTTTTGTTTTTCTGCAACACCTCCAGAGAAGAACATCCATTCTTCATTCCACGGATATTATTGCCTTAAAACCGTTTCTCATTAGTCTTCCCTTTCCTAAAAGCACAATCGATGGTGTTTTTTGGGAGGTTTGTTTTAGCCGTGACTGCTGATGCGTCTGGGCAATCTGGCCGCTGCATTCTGCATAATGTGTTTCTGCCCTGTGGTCACTCTTCATGCTTGCATTCGGGGCGCACCTCATTTATCCACCAGCTGTTTTGACGCCTTTTTAAATGAAATGTCTGAGTCCAATTCCTCTAAAGAAGAGAGACTGACTTCATGCAACGGTTAAAGGCGAACATGGATGTGAAAAATAACCTGTTTTAGAAAATGTACCTTCAAATATTTACAATGCAATCTTAAGGAAAAGACTATATTGAGTATGATTTAAAAGTAAGTAAGTAATTTTTATTTGTGTAGCGCTTTTCCAGACCAGGGTCACAAAGCGCTTCAACAATTAAAAAAATATTCAATAAAGTATATATTTTAAAGATCAAAAGGACACTAAAACAAAAATAAATTGTGTTAAAATAAAAATAAATTCAACTACTACTCTCTAAATATGTGGATAAGACTGTTTGGTATCAGTTCTTAAAACTCACCCATATGAGCCACCATTTGATAACATTTTGTTGATAGCATTTCCTTTTGATTTGAATCTCAAGTTTCCGATTCATTTTTTTAAGAACTAAATAAAAACTTCTACCATCTTGCTTTCAATGCCTTTAATACCTCCAACTAAAAGTTACATTTCTGTTCCATCCAAAACTCGTCCAGTAACATGCTTAAGACGTCTCACAGAAGTGTCTTGGGTCTGCCCCAAGGTCTCCTCCCAGATGGATGTGGTACCAAGGTACCTCAACTGGCGTCTCCTTATGTAGCAGCCGTTCTATTTTGAGTCTCTCCTAAATGACAGAGCTGCTCACTTTATCTTTAATATAGTCCAGACACCCTGCGGAAAAAAACTAATTTTTCTTTTTTCTGTTATTTTGGTCACTACCCAAGTTGTTGTTTTTTTGTGTGTTTAAAATGTTTTTCTTGTATTTTCACTTTCCTCTGTTTCTCCATTGACAGGTTAATGAAACCAGCTGGATCCGATAGATAACAAGCACACCTGCAGCTGCTACTTAGGCTTTGGGGTTCCAGTCCGCAGTGTCAGAGCAGCCTTGCATCTATGTTGGGAAAAATGACCTCCCTACTGTTTCCTTGATTGTTTTTTTTAAACATCTTCCTGTGGCTTTGAATCTCCTGACCATAGAACTGTTAGATTTTTTTCACCTGTCACCCAAAATGTGTTTCAGTGTTCATCAAAATTGTAGTTCAATAAACAAAACGAAGATGTAGACGAACGACCGTCTCGGTTCAGAATGCAAGTTAGCATGATAGTTCGACACAACCTCGCAGAGACACGACCCAATTTGGTTCCCAGATTAGAATCCTATGGAGAAATATTGTAGACATAAGCAATCATTCCTCCGCACGAGGTGACAAATGGATCGGGGACAAAGGTGGTCTCGGGACGGGGATGAGTTTCACATGAGCGCTCGCCTGTAAACTAACCAATAGAGCCGAGTCACACAACACAAACAAGAGTGATTGATGCCGGAGAAATTTTCCCACAAACCTTTTGAGAGGAAAATCAATGTTCTTCCTAAATAGAGTGTAGAGTGAAGGGTGAAACAGACCACAAGGGATTTGCCTAAATCTACATTTCAGAGTCAAATCGAAGCATCTTTTGAGTTGACTTTATGTGATGGAAGGTTGTGAACATAATCATATTCAATTTATTCTGGAATTAAAGATTTAACCTTTTATCCTTTTTGTAAGAGATTTAATTGTTGCCGTCCAGGGAAAGGAATTAATGAATAAATGACTGTTTAATTCTCTAAAATGATTGCCATTTACTATGGATGATAATGATGTTGTTATCAAACATTATAAGGCTAAACAGCACAGCTCACTGCTTTTAATGAATCACTTTTTGATTAAATTAAGGCAGCAAATTAAATTTCATAATTAAACTGATGATAAAAGAGTGTAATAACTAAACAATGTGTCATTGATAGAATTGTACTCACAGCATTAATCAATGTAGTATTTAGACTTAAATAATACAAAATGGCTTCACCCTGATAATAGTTTTTCCTTTTTTCTTTTTCTTCATTTTGCAGCAGTGAAGGATTAATCACAATTATTATTACAGAGCTAATTTTGTATTTTATATTCCTGAGATTATTTTATTTTAATTCTTGCTTGTTCTCATCATTCGTCGGGAGAGCATGTAATTGTTTTTTTCAAGTGGGAAATGTAATCTTCCATGAGGGAAGTCGAGTGTAAATTAAATGTAAATTAATGCATTCACCAGAGGCAATTTGAGATATCAAGCCCGAGAGATCGTCTTCACCTGGAAATTGTGTTTTTTCTTTGGAAAATATTTAAAAAAAATAATGGCAAACTGTTTAAAATACGACAATAAATGATTACTTACATTTGTTGGATAGTTGTTCAGCATACATTTTATGTTTATAGCTTCTTTTAATTATCACTAAAAAGCACTAAAAGCTTTGTTTTGTCTAAAGAGGGAAAGTTAAAGTCAGCTTCCTGACACTGTGTCTCTCTTAACTCGCAATAAAAAATACAATTTTTGATTTTAATTGTCAACTCAAACACTTTTTGCAAACATGAGCTACAATCCAAGTTTGTGCAATTTCCTTATTATCCTTTTGTTTGTGTTTAATCTGAGAAAAGTTTTAGCAGAGTTTTATTTTCCCTCAAATGGATTTTTTTTTCATTATTTGTTATTGAATTTACTTTAATTATCTTACATTTTTCCCTTTCTTCTGTTTCTGCCATGACAGGTTACTGAAACCATCCGGAACCAATAAACAATCAGCACTCCCTAAACTCCTAATTAAGCTTCCTGGTTCCAGTCTGCAGTGTCAGATCATCCTTGCTTCTATGCTGATGATGGTCTCCCCTCTGTTTTCTTGATTGTTTTTTGTACACCTTCCTTGTGCTTTTGAGCTTTGCTAGTGATTTTGTGTTGAGAGAGAACTCTTTCTGCAATTGTTCAAATATTAGTACTTGTCCATTTCAGATTTTTTTTCCTGTTTTTTGTGTGTTTTTTCTTCTGATTTTTGTTCATTGTTTTTTATTGTTTGGATTTTTATCCTTTTAGTTATAAAACTGTTAAACATACATTTGTGTTGAGTCTCTCCGCCTCCGTGCTATATTGTAATAATGTTTATTTTTTTTACTTGCCTATATGTGAAAATATAGAATCAATATATACATTGAGTTTGAAGTAAATATTCTATTCCCCGTAAGGGTAAAGTTTGTAACATCTTTTTTTAATTTTTTTTCAAAAGGATTGGTTGAGATCCAGCTTGGATTTCTAAAGTCAAGAGGATGGTTCTCTGTTACAGATAGATTGGAAGTCAGATTTCAAGTTAAAGGGTCTAATGAGTGAGAAGAATAACTAAACTCACCCACAATTACCTCCACTTTTCCCAGCATCAGCATGTGATACCTTTTTTTTTCCATATTTCCCTGGACTTTCGTCCATAAGCATCTCAGAACCACGGGGACCATTACTGAAACACATTGACATGAAAATGTAATTATAATGTCATTAAAGGATCATTTGAAAAGCCACCCTGGTGATCCCAGCGGGGGCCACCAGCTCCACATTTGCCATCAGCGCAGTCGGTTCAGTGGTCCGTGGGTTCTGCGAGAGACCTGAGAGCTGAGGTAGAAACCATGCCTGGAAGTAGCAACTTGAACTAATAATCAACAGCTGATGTAACATTTTCATATAAAGTGCTATATTTTATAGACGTAATCTTCAATATTTTGTCTTTGATATGTTCATCAGGAATTAAATCTTTCATTGCATGAATCCAGCTATGACATTAAGGTGTCAACGTTCACTGATTTTAAAACAATATAATTTATAACCACTTTTGTTTCAGTGCTGCTTCCACTCTTCCCACCTACTCGGACCACATTTATTATTAAAATCTATGAATATTTAAATCTGACTCTTTGACATTTTCATATAGAAGTCGCTTGCTCTAACACCTTTGACCTTCGGAAAAATAATTCACCCCACTGTTCACAAGGACACGGATCAACACCGGTGCAGTACAGTTTAATAATTAATAAAAACTCATTAAATTTAGATTTAATATTTTAATAGTCTCATTAGATCCTGAATTTTATTTAAATTGTGCTTATAATAACTAGAGGTGCAACACAATAATATAGTGATACTTTGACCGTAGATTTAAAATTGATATTAAATATCCTAATATATGTAAGTAAATAATAATAGTTTAATTTGAAATAAAGTATGATCTTTACACCTCCACTAGGGTAGATGGCGCTGAGGAGCTACTCCACTGCGGCATTCCTTGTAGAAGTAGTAAAACTGTAAAAGTAAAAGTAGCAAATATGGTCCAAAAATTAAAATCAGCAGATTTTAAAGGCGTTATTTGGCTTCCAAATTAAACGGGTTGTATATATGCAATCCCGTTTGAATACTTTGATTATTGTTAGTACCTTTATCTTGTAAAAAAAATGTTATTGGAAATTTGATCATAGTTTGCAACACACAACATGGTTTTATTTTCTTTCCTTTTTTCCCACATTACAAAGAATTACAAATAAAATAACAAATTACACATTTTAAAAAAACAAAAACTTTTTAGTACTTTTTTCTTGGTTCTTTTAGTATTTTGGCTTTTTAGGTTGGGTAACTCTGTTGGTATACATATATACACAATAAAGAAATATCGGAATACACACATATATATTTCATTAAGATTCCAAAATTGTGATGCATATTATATCGTGACGTTTTTTCCTAACACTAACCTTGAACAGAAACATTTAAGGAGTGACAACAGTTTAAAAAAAATGTTCTTGTGTTGGTGACGCATCAATGGCCATTGTCCTTTTCTTTGAGTTCTTTTCCTTTCTTCCTTCTCATCTGATATTCTAACCAACTAGGACAAGACGGTATAAAAAAAAAGATCCAGCTCCAGAAACCTGAACTGGCCTTTTATGTACCTTGAGTAAGCTTTTCTTCTCTCACCGTTGAGCTTAAACCTCAGATGTTTTTCTTCTTTGATGACGATGAGAGAAAAACCAATTCATCCAAGAAGCGTTATGATTCCCTTTTATTAATTCTGTTGCACCGGTTCTTCCTCTTTGAACGCTTGTTCAATAAGTCTGCTGTTAAGGAAAGCCAAGCGCAGGAAGTCTAACTTCATGAAACACTAAACATATATGAGGGGGAGCCAAAGGTTTCGTCTACACTCCTGACCGGGTTTTTAATCAGAGACCCTCTTATTGAAAACATATAGAGCAGCAAGAGGGTTTCTATATAGTCCTGCATTTGCTTGTATATGGAACAACATTTTTATGCCGCGTTCTCCTGATGTTAACATCTTATAATGTCCTAATACATTACAATACAGAACCTCTTCCTTCTGCTCCTTCCTTCCCCCTGCAGTCTTTGAATAAAATAATGTTTTTAATTAGTTATTTTCACCCCTTTTCGATACTGTGTGCATTTAAAAAATAGCCTTAGTAGTCATTGTCTTGTCAAATTTCTATGTAATTTTAACAATTTTTGCATACTAAGTAAGAGAGAACACCAGCACAGAGCTCCACCTACTTTAACCAATTGTAAGGCAGCGCAAGGCGAGGCAGAAGACCCATTTGGATATTCAAATAATTCTAATTTCAATTAAATATATACCATATTTGTTGGACTGATAACCACACACACTGAAACAATATAATTCACTTCATTGCTTGCAAGAATGCAATGTCACCTGGAGATCCATCCATTTCAAAATGGTTTAAGGAAACTATCTTTCTTTCTGTATTAATTACAGAAGGTAAACTATAGATTATATGCAGTAGGTGTCGACTTGAAGTGGTTTGATCCGATGTGGGAATAGAGTTCACAGGTATTGAATGTGTGTAGAGATATTTCAACTTGAATGTATGAATACTTGTAACATACTAGTATTTTCATGGAATGTCTTCACTTCAGGGTTCGCTTGTTGGTTTGAAAAATATCAATTTATTTTCATTTTATATTATTATTGTTAAATTCCACTATCACTGTTATTATATATATTTTTTTCCTAACTTTTTGTATAGCTATCAATAAACATATTTTAAAAGAAAGATTATATAAATATTACATATTAATGAAAGAAGGATCTCTGGCAATTGTGGGGCCTTATAGTTTTGGGTTATCTAGGTTTTTTTTTTATATCTAAGTATTTCAGCTTGTGACACATACATGTATTTCATCCCAAAGAAATTACGACTTTTGTATGTGTAGATATGTTGTTGTTTTATTGACTGATGTGTAGCACAACAAACCTTAAGTAACATGTGTTGCTTCAAAATAACTAGAAAAAATCCTTTAATGTTTTTATTTAATTTATTTTCTGACTGATCCAGTCTTGCTGTTGCGTTTGACTCAAAGACTAACTTTAACCAAACAAAATTCAAAGGTTGCAATAGTTGCCACAGGAATAGATCATCTTCTTTGGCACAGTTGGAGACGTTTCTTGGACTCAGCAGGACGAGCGCCTGGCAGACGAGCGCCGACTCAGTGGGAAGCGACACTTTCATCTCAGCGGTGACATCATTTTAACTTTGGTAATTGCCCAAAGTGTGTGTGATACATCCGAGCTGACAAGTGTGCAGGGATTATCCGGCAAGGTTGCGTTTCTCAGCTGTGTGTAGCTTGTTTCAATACACTTCCACTTATCTGCTCCGGTGACCAGCAAACAAGCAAATGGACCTTGGACAGGTCATTTCACTTCTGCCTTAAACCCCAAAGCCGTTTCCTGAATTATTAGCTCTGTAAACTTTTTTTTTATTCTTTGTGAATCTTTTCAACCCACTATGCAGTAAACACTCAGTAAAGTTGGTACATGTAGCCAAGCAATGTGTTGGGAAGTATCAAATATGGAATCATAGCTGAATTAATCAGTACCATAGTTAAATTATTGCAGTTGAGTTAGCTTGTGGCTACGTTTCGTCCCGTAGTTAATATAAAAATCGAACTCAGTGAGTGTATTCCTGAGACCATTGACATTGTCCATTCAGTATGTACTGTTGTGTTGGATGATACACAACAAATCGTACCCAGAGAACATGAAATATAGAAATTGATTTTGGACCGAATATGGACCAAAATGGCTGTCGGAAAATAAAATCACAGTTACTATATACCGTAAGTAATTGACATTAACCCATTCACATTATGTACAGTGAATGTTGTGACTGGAAAAAGGAAAAGGAAAAAAGAAAAGGAACTATGGTTTTTAAATTATTTTTCAAAATATTTAAGGGAAAACAAGTACTTATAAATAATTATAATTCTAAGTTGGAGTTGAATAAAATAATAACAGACAGAAATGTTCAATTAGCAATTGATTTCCTGAAGAAGCTTCATGAAGCTTCATGTCCTAATTTTCGGATTTTGTTAAAAATGATGTCACATTTAGTTTATAAAAAAAATAAGGTCTGTCA